>NC_133528.1:55977624-56335957 GCF_048544455.1 Silene latifolia
ACATTGTGCGATTTGGTTTAGGGAAGGGTTTTGCGTCGCATATCATTTGCTTGCATTCACGTTTACATTTTTGCCTTGCATTGTTTATTTCATTCTCATATACACAAAATTCCAAAAAAATTGAAAAATTTCAAAAATTTCCATAAAATGCACGTTTATTTTAGCATATAGGTCGAGTCGGAACGGTAGTATTTCAAGGATGATTTTGCATTTGCACCTGTTTTGCCTGAGCCTTGCTTGATTAACATGTTATTAGTAGAATCGTAAATGCATATCTACGAGTTTTCGTTGAACTTTTTGCTGAACTTTGGACTTGACTTTAAAAATTGGCAAGCTACATCATATTTTCTGAGCTTTAGAGCCCATAACTGGTGACATTCATGACCAGTTCATCTAGGAATGTGAGTAGTACTCCTTATGAGACATGTTTCCTTAATTTGCATGAATATGAACTTGATCTACTTAATACCTGTATGCATTCGGGTTGTGGTTTGTCGACACATGGGGTAGAGGTTTCCTTTTCTCATTTTGCCCATAAGCTCCACACTGCCAAAAATATCCTTTTTTGTCCCATTTACTACATCCTACATATAGCCTACCTCTGTCAAGCTAGTAGTCTTGTTTTTGGGATTGTTACTCATTTTTGGTGGCATTTGCTCTTTTGAGATGAAGTTGGGAAGATGAAAAGAAAAAAAAAAAAAAGAAAAAAAAAAGAAATGAAAAAAATGATTCGAAAAAGAAATGAAAAAGAGAAAAACGCCCTGTACTGTTCAGAGCAGTCGATCGACTGCTCCTTTAGGTCGATCGACTGATGTCCGTGAAAGAAAAAGAAAAAAAGTCAATTCGCATGATTTAGTCCTTATCTTTTGGCGATTTTTGCTCCCATGTTTCATTTATAATTTATGGGGAGTTTTATTGATTTGATAGTTGGAGATTGTGAGTTTTGTGCTCGTTATAGCACCGTTTCGTTTGTTATTGAGCAAGAAGTTGGATGTTGTCACTTGGTTCCGTTTTGGTACTAGCTTGATCACCTGTACCTCCACTCTACCATAAAATGTTTTGCCTCTTCTTACCCATACCTCACGTATCCCATAATTATACCTCGGCATGTGTCATTGGTCATCTGTTCGGTTGGAATGCATATGTACGGTCGTAGAGATCATTTTCATATTTTATTGCTGGCATGTTTTCATAGGTCGTAGTTAGGTGAGAGTCACTACAAATGAATTCTTTCTATCTTACTTATATTCACCTATGTTTATGAGTGATTTGAGTGGCCCGTGAGAGTCCAATTTGGTAAGTCTTTACAGTCAACGGTTCAGCAGCCTTTTAACGACTTTATAATTCGTTTGCATGATTCACATTACTGATTGATTGTTAGTTGTGCATTAAATTGGCTTAGGCTTTACTTGTGCATCTCGCTCCGAGATTGAACTCGTTCCATTAGGTCATTAGATCGAGTCTAGTTCTTGCTTGGGGACAAGCAAGGTTTGGTTTGGGGAGATTTGATGCGTGTCATTTATATGATGTTTTACATCTCTTTTTACACGCATTTCAGAGCTCATTTGTGTACTATTTGCTGCTTTTCTCCCTATTTCCGTCTACTTCCGTATTTTGTACTTTATTGCAGAAATGTGAAGAATTCGACGGGAAATCAAGCCAAATCTGTCCCCGAGTAAGCTGCATTGCAAATGACGTAAAGGAGTTGCTTAAGGAACGAGCTTGGTGCGCAATCCAAGGCCCGAAAGACAAGTCCACGAGTTAAAAGAAGTCAAGTAGCAGCTTAGCCAGTCGACCGACCAACCTAGTCAGTCGATCGACCAAGGCTCGGTTTCGAAGCTCTCATTCTTGAGGAGCGATCGATCGACCGATCGAGCGATCGATCGACCGACTTTCGATTCAGACGGAATTAAAAGATTGAGAAACTCAAGGCCCGTGAAGTTTAGGTTTTAGGAAATAATTGTTGCGTTGGTTGCTATATAACGTAAACAAACAAAGACATCGAATAAATCATCGGATTTTTATCAGAGAACACATTAAGTTTCACATCACAATACATTAAGTTTTAGTTTTAGTTTGTTCGGATAATTAGGGTTTGCTATATCGATTCTTGCTTTGGAATTCTGCCTTGTTCCTAATCTTTCCTCTGAATTTTCGGTATTCATTCTGCCCTAATCCCGTTTATTGCTTTCTTTGTTAGTATAGAATTGATAGTTAGTGTTCCCAAGCCAATTATCGTTTCTTCATCATTGCTATTTATTTTAAGTATGAATTCCGTAATTGTCATGAGTTTTATTGTTGTTCTTACCTTCGCCATGAGTAGCTAAATCTGTAGTGCTAGGATGTAGGCGATTTATGGCTAGGCGGCATTAGATTAGAAACGGACTGAACCCGCGTGTCAGTCGATCGACTGATATTGTTGGTCGATCGACTGACCTTGTAAGGTTATCTTCGTTTTAATTGTTTTTTAAACTTGTATTTAACAAATCGAATGCATGCGACCAGTTAGATACCTATTTTGTGACCGACCCATTAGACCGAAAGGTAGGGTAGGTTATGTGACCGTCAATTAACTCGACTAAACTGTGCTAAGATCGAAAGATAGGTATAGTTTGGACCATTAGTCACTTTTCAGGACGAAAGTTAGTATTAGTGACATTAGGGACCTATAGCGAGATCGAGAGATGCTATTTGTTAGGAGTGGACCGAGAGGACCTCTTATTTCCCGCCTTACCTGTGTTTAATTCAGACCGACTTAGTTTGCCTTGAAGAAAATTTGTAATGACCCGACCATCCTAGTACCTTTCTTTTATCTGTTTAATCCACATCTTTAGTTTATTTTCTTCTTATTGTTATTAGTTATAGACCAATTCAACCAACCCCCATAATAGTTACCTTTGACTGATCATAGAACAACTAGAATTTACAACTGCCTCCTTGTGGTTCGACCCTGTTACCACTAGCCTAGGTTAGTCTTAATAGGAGATTATAAATTTTATCTTTGGTACTCACAACGACGGGTATCACTTGCTTTGAAATATCTCTTTATTAGTGCAAAACCCTTTGTCACTAATCAAGCCCTTATGTTTCGGATTTTCATGGCTCTAAGTCTTGTATTGAGTTGTGACTTAAACACTCTTATGTAAGTCATATGTTCATTACTTTCTAGAAGTAATCAACTTGAATCAAACAATTTCTTTTGTAAGTTATAAGCTCTATACTTTCTTAAAAGTAGCATGAATTCATCATTTTTAACAAGTGACGAATTTAACCTCCTAGGTTTTGAAGAAACAATGTATAATGTCTTACACAAAACGTCTCATGTAGCCAAGAAAGACCAGTTTCTTGCGACATAACATTCTCTGTGGCATTCTTTGTGGCTCTTGAATAATTTCTCCCACTCTATCTTCTAAAAATAAACTTGTATTTTAGAAAGACAGCTTCACGAGCCGCAAACCCGTCGTACTCGTGATAATTGAAGAGGGAAAATGAGCATTTGTTTCTTGTGAAAACTTACAAACATGGTACCCTTACCATTTCATATCTCATATGATTCGATTTAGTGGAAAAATAATTTAGACAAAATGATAAAATCCCCAAAAGGATCAAGTAACTCAAAGTAACTTGATCGAAGTCCAAACCTTATCGAATAGCGTTTGAATTCTTATCCAATCACACATTATTTCATAATGCGTGCTAAGAGAGATTAACTTGTGATATTAGATCACATTTCCATTGGCTTATATCAAAGTCTTCACTTTGAAAATTCCATCACGACTAAATCGTGATTTCTTTAACTCTTTAAACTTCTTTAAAGATTTTTCTATTTACCTTATTAAGTTTCACATTAGGGTCAACTTAAATCGTTGGTAAAAGAGAATGATCAACCTATTATGGATCAATGATTTATAACCTCGATCTCCTTTTCAACCAAAAGGCACGAGATATCTTGCTTTGAATACAAGATACGCATATACCATTAACAATCTAATGGTTTCAAGAGTACTCGTTAACTCTTTGCGTTCATCATTCCAAAATTTTAAGGTTTAATCTTGGGTTACCAATTTGAGTCTTGCATCATCTTCATGATATATCATTCTAGTTTGGTTTAGAATATAATCACCTTGATAAAGGGCTAGCCATACATCAAATCGTGGTGTATAGGGTCACAAAAGCGAAACCTCTTTTGTATCTTAACAAGTTTGTATTCTTATTTAGAGTTTATGTACTTAATAGTCACAATTAAGTACAACTCCAAACCCAAAAACTAGATTTAGTACACAATGACTCTATCTCTTGACATTATTGTTGCTAGTCGTCATATTCTAATCATCCTATGTATCAAGTACTATGATGAAAACCTCCATTGGTTTCTAATATTGACGAAGTAGTACTAGCAAAATTTTATGTTTAATCAAATAAACAATTAAAGAAGAAGGTTCAATTAGATGTCCCACAACTAACTTGTTGATAGTTCAATAATTTGGGGTAGTTTCTTTTCTCGTGTCCAACATTTAAGACAATGGAAACTTATCGGTCGGGATTGATAGGTTTAGTATCGTCATTCTCAACAACTTTACCTTTAACATTACCTTGTATCAATTCCATTATAATCTTTACTTCTTGAACCTCGTCCTCATCTTAACGGTTTAAGAGAATGCTCCCACTCATTTCAATGAGTCTTTGCTTTGAGAAGCAAAATTGAATTCATGAACATTACTCTTCATTTGTTCGTTTTAGTCTTAAAACTTTCATTGAAGTGGTTGCGTTATTTTGGTCAATTACGAATTCTTGACAAAATTAATTACCAAAACAATTTATCGTTTCAAGGTACTTAATTCATTTAAGTACATGAAAAACAATCCATTGTAAGTAGATGTGTTAGTCTAGAATCAAAAAACCTGTTTGATAATGAATAACTTTAATCTATACTCTTTACAAAAGATCCTTAGCAATGGTCCTTTTGAGGTTTTAGAAGCAAATTCAAATTTTGTCTTTAGTTACGATGTTTTAATGGAGATTTGTATCAAAATCGAAATGATCATATCGTATATGAATTGTGGTAAAGAAATAGAACAATATAAAAACGGAATAGTGGAAAACTTAACATTTATCGTTTTATTAATACTTGAAAAACAAGTATAGCATTTACATAGTGACCTCTACCCAACTATGATAAATGATTCCAAGACCCAAATTCATATTGACTTAGGCACGGTGGGGCCGATACATCCTTTATCAATATAACTCGGTGGATTAACGTTTAATCGATTCTACTTTTAGAACTCTTGGTCGATAATATTACATTAACATTTATCTTTAGCCCAAAACACATCCGACAAGGGCACGGTGGGGCCGATACATCCCTTATCAAAAACTTTTGTTGAGTTCAATCCAAATTTCGAATAAATGTGTCCATGATCCAAACCCACATTAACTTGGGCACGGTGTGGCCGATACATCCCTTATCAACATGAATTCGGTGGATAGACATTTATCACCCACTTCCCCTACGTAACAAGGTTTGTACCCCGGTGGGGCCGAGCGCACTCCCTCGCGAAATAGGTTTTCATGGTTTCTACTATCTGGTAAGGCTATGTCTCAATTAATTGTTTTAGCGAGAGGTCATGTCAATTTATTATCTATCACGTTTTAAGTGAACTAAAGCGGTGAACTACGATAATTCTAATTGACACGGTCGATAAACTCGATAAAAGAAGATGCATGTTTTAGTTATGGCGATTTAGCGATGCATGCGACATAAAATAAAACGCAAGCATAAAAATAAATAAATCCTAGTATGGCCTTTCCTAAAATAGAAAAACTATTTAGCTATTACATATTCGGAAACCAACTCCATTGGTCCCTTGAACTTCGGTTGTGGCACGCATCTCGAGGTAACACCGTCTTTATGTATCGCCATCTTGAAGAAATCCGTCTTTGGGAACTCCGAGATGAATTTAAATTACATAATAAATTACATAATTTCCTATTATACATTTGTAACTAAAATAAAATAAATCTATTAAATTACAAAACGGTGATACGAGATCACAATAAAATTACAACCGAATCGATATTCCCATACATTTCGGGAAATACCAATTAAAATCTAAGGCCATACTAAGTAAAATTACATAATTCAAAATTACATAAATTAAAATTATGACAATCATAAAGAAAATGCAGCATTATAATATGTATGAACATGCCCAATTTTATGCTAAATCGCCTTTAATTAGCCAATATCGTATATTACTCGGTTTTTACGGATTTGCGTGATTTCAACATTTTACAATCACAAAAAATTACATAAATTCATATTTATGCATAAGTTAATTACCCTAACCTCTTAGGACTCAAAATTTAGTCTTCACTAATAATTTGACCATAATTAACTCATATTTATAAAATTGTTCATTAATGGACTAAAAAATTACAAAAATAAGCTATAAACTTCAAATAAATCACAAAATTTCAAATAAATTTGAAATTTGAAATTTAAACTCATGAACATTCTGGAAAAATACCATGACACTCATAATGTTCAAAAACTTAGGTTAAAAATTTCGAAATTTTTTTCCGGAAAAACAATGTTGCGGTTTATCGGTTTTAACTAAAATAATCATAAAAACATGGAAAAATTATATTCATTAACTTTTCAATTTTAGATCTGAAAAAGATAATAAAATACAACATAAAACGTTTTTCCTTAGTCATAGATTATGTTTTATTAATTTTTCATTAATAATGTCATTATTTATGCTATTTTTCTTCAAATATCCATAAATCATGCAAAAAGACTTCACTATAGCCCATTATTTTAAACACATCTTATAAAATTGCATGTGACAACATACTAAATTTTTATGACCAGATTCGAAATTTATCTTATATTAACCTATTTTTCACCTAAATCCGAATTTAATAATGAAAAATCCATTTTTCGAGCATAACAAGTCCAAAAATTATGAAACTTTACAGGTTATCTCAAAATAATATATGTGACAACATATCCAAAAATCACTGGAAAAGTCGAAGTATAGCTAATTTTAGACCGAAAATGACATTTTTACTCATAAAATCACATTTAAATGCCATTATTATATAATATGAACAATAAAAATCCGTAAATTTAACCAAAATATCCTAAAACATTTTAGGACCAGAAATTTTAACATGCATGAATTAATTTCGTGATATATCATAATAACACAAATTTTACAAGTTTTATATGTTAATCTTTATAACTCGGAAAAACTTTTAACCGATTTGCATGCAAACAACCATGGCTCTTGATACCGATTGAAGGAAAAGTAGATCTATATACTCAATATATTCATATATGTTTTAATTTAATTGTCATAAAATTAAATGGTGGATATTATGCATGCAAACTAATAAACAATATAAAGAAGAAACCATCATCTTACATTGTGATTTTCGGATTTATGGGCACAAGTGAGTTCACCTACTCACTTGTTCTTGAGCTTTCCTTATGGATGAACAAGATTCAAGTATAGAATCCCTCCCAAAAGCATATACCCAAGGAAACTCATAATTAACCAATATTATTTAGATCTAGTAATAATATTAGTTTTACTATAAAATTGACACAAAATAAATTGTATTTTGGCTCTTGAATGATTCGGTCAAGAGGGAGTATATGAGATTTTATTTCTCTAGAAAAATCACATATTGTAGAGATTATGCATTTTCTTACACTAGAAAATTATATTATGAAAGGAATGAATAATAATGTGTAAGAGAAAAACTCTTCTCTCTTTTCTCGTGGAATGGCCGAAAAAATGGCCTTGGGTAGCATGCCTAATGCCTTTCATTTTTGCTCTTCTCAAAAGGTAGGTGTGCATGGCTACTACTTAGATATGATAATTGTGTTTTCCACTCAAGATAAAAACACAATACATATCTTACACTCCCTCCTCATTTTCGGTTTTAAGCATAAAATGGAGAATCCATTTTATTTTGTCATTTGTCAAATTTGTCACATGTAACATGTTACATGACATGTCACAATGTAATGTATTTTTAACATATTAAAAATCAACATACTCATAAAATATGTCATTTACAAAATCGACTAGTAATTCGTAATTACTTGTACCAAAAATGTTTCCAAATTATAAACTACAACATTCTGTATTTATAATAATTTATTCATTCCGTTTCAATTGTTTCTGTAAACAATAATTTCATCTAAGTAATAAAATAATTCGATTACTTAGACCGTGTCTCATTTAGTCATATTTACAATAAGATACGTAAATTATACTCACAAAATCATCCGTCAATTTTAAGCAATTTAATTAACTCGTATCGGTATACGATCAATTAAATAATCAATTAAGAGTATTTCCCTATAGGTATGACCTAAGGGGATCAACTGATCACCACCGTCGCACGCACAAGTAATGTCAAACTCTAGTCACCAATCATTACCGATATGTGTGGACCAGTTGACTGTAAAATATTACATCCCACATGTATTCTTAAAATGAGATTTAATAATGATATTTAAATCATGTGATCGCACTATTGTTGAGGACACATTTCCCAACAGTCTCTCCTCCTCCAGGGTTCATCATCGTCCTCCAAAGTCTCAGCAATGGACCCGGCAGGCCCCGAAACTCCCCTGCAATCAAAGAGCAAACAAAAACGTCAGCCGAAATTTCGGCATTACGACGGCACAAAATGGACAAATCCAAAAAAAACCTGCAAAACAAAACAAGGGCAATCCCGCCCGAACTCAACCAAATAAAACAAGTCACAAAAACCGCACAAAAAATGACTCGCCCTTCTTTTCAAGCAAAACACGAGTCAAAACAACAAGAACACAAACGACACCTCGAGACCCACACAAGGTCCACCAATAACCAATATATTCCTGACACAATGGGGTATTTTCTACGGCTCAAAAGGGCGATTTTACGCCAATTCGGGCACAAACGGGTCAAAATTTCAAAATACGACCACAACAAAACAACATGATTTTACCACGTCTCAAAGCGACCTAAACTACCGTTAAGGTCCATTTCAAAACAAACTGACTCAATTTGAGCTCAAACAGACGCTTTTTTTGTAAGACACAAGACCGTCGCAAATGGCAAAAATTCCAATTTTGCCCACAATACCCCAACAAAGGTTCAATATGGCAAACACGGTCTTCCCCGACTACAATACAACCTAGTGGGGCACACGACTCAAGCAAACAAACTTGACATTGTGAAATGAGACGGTTTCCTCGTCTCATTCACGTTTTTAAGCATAGGGAGCGGGAACGGGGACCAAAATGCAAACTAAAAGCACCCCTATATTCCTAAACAGGTTTCTAACCTAATGCAATCATCAATTTCACTCAAAAATGGCTCAATCAAAAACGCCCCATTCAATTTTTGAGGGTTTAGGGTTTCGCCATAATTCAATCAACAAAAAGGCCAACAAAAACAAATGGATTCAAAAGGATTTACATACCTTGAGATGACATGTTGACAATGGAACAAAGGCAAGCAAGAAAGAAGACCCAACAATGGCGATTTTTTGTTGTTTTGTTGAAATTTTGGAGAAGACAGAGTGAGGATGAGGAGCAGCCTGATCTCATGCCTTTTCTACAAAAACAGGGAAGCTCCCTTCTATAGTCAAAGGGCTCGCACCTCAATGGGGTGTCCCTTTCCTTTTTCAGCGAGATTTTGGGCTTTGGCCCAATTTCCCACACAAACTATCAAATCTCAACGACGGCAATAAAAACCGTCACTTCAAAAAACAATAATAGTGAAATTCAAAATTCACTATTTCATCAAATTTCAATGACGGCAATAAAAACCGTCACTTCAAAAAAAAAAATAGTGAAATTCAAAATTCACTATTTCATCAAATTTCAACGACGGCAATAAAAACCGTCATTTTAAAAACAATAATAGTGAAATTCAAAATTCACTATTTCATCAAATTTCAACGACGGCAACAAAAACCGTCACTTCAAAAATAATAATAATGAAATTCAAAATTCACTATTTCATCAAATTTCAACGACGGCTGATACCGTCGTAGAGTACCAAAGATAAATTTATAATCCAAAACTACTACTATAGATAGCGGCAGTCAGGGTCGAACCACAAGGAGGCGATGCAATTAATAGTTGTCTAATTTTAGTCTAGATAACAATTTTGAGGGGGGTTTGATTTGGATGAATCTATAACTAATGGCAATAAAATCAAAACTAAACTAAGGCAAATAAATGAGTAATTAAAGAAATAAGATAAAATCAAATATTAAAAGGATGCTAAGATGGTCGGTTCACTGCAGTTTCGACGGCGGTAACTCTAGGTAAACTGTCTTAAGCATGTTAGACGGGAGAATAAAAAGTCATCTCGGTCCAATTTAACAGGTAGCAACCTTTCGGCCTAAGCTACGGGTCCCTAATCTCACTAATACTAACTTTCGTTCTTGATTAATGAAACTCAAAATCTAAATTAACTTATCTCTCGATCTAATTAATTTAATCGTCTTAATTAAGTAGTCTATTTCCCTCCCCTATCTTTCGATCTTATTGGGTCGGTCAATTCCTAAACATTCAACTAGTCGCGTGCACTCGATTCGTCAAATATGGCAATTAAATTAATTAAGTCGAAGCTAATCTAACACGTGGCAGTCGATCGACCATGCAAAGCAGTCGATAGACCTACTGACCCAGTCGATCGACCAACGAAGTCAGTCGATCGACGAGTTCATTTGGCAAGTCACCTATTGTCGAAGTCGTCTAATCTATAGATCCCCTACATCTTAGCACGTAGGATTTAGCTACTCATAATAAAATTCATAACAACAATAAAATTAACAACTAAAGCAATTGAATTCATAATTGAATTAACTAAATAAATAACTAACATGAAACGATAATTCGGCTTTGGGAAATCTAAACTAGCAATTCTAATCTATGAATGAATGAAAGCAACGAAACTGAATAATGGAACAGAGAAATACCGTAAAGAATTGAAAAGAAAAGATCAAAACCAGATGCGGAAGTAAACTTTATTGACGGAAATTATTCTAAACTAATGAATTAATCAAAATTTAACTTCTGTGTTTTGAACCCTAATAAATTCGATGATATTTGATGATCATTTTCAGTAGGGAGGAGTTACGTTATATAGATAGTCATACGTAACTTTTATTCCTAAAACCTAATTACAATGGGCTTCAGAATTCTCGTCTTTTAATTTGCGTCAGATTACAATAGCGGTCGATTGACCACTGAGACCAGTCGATCGACTAAAATGCGCTGTACAGAAGCTTCTGATGATCGTGCTCTGGTCGATCGACCAAAGGCGTCAGTCGATCGACTGCTTGCTCTTCCTGCAGTAAACTTTTCAGCATTATGACAGTCTATATACCAAGTAGGTCAGTCTATAGACCACTGTAGCTGGTAGTCCGCTTCTAACCTCTCGCAAATTCATCTTTCAGGCCTATGCCAAGCACTTAGGGACGGATTCGGCTCGATTCCCGCTGAATTCTTCACATTTCTGCAATATTACACAAAAACACGAAAGTAGACGGAAATAGGGAAAATAGTAGCATAAACTACATAATTGAGCTCTGAAATGCGTGTGAAATAGGGTGTAAAACATCATATTTAGGACACGCATCAAACTTCCCCAAACCAAACCCTTGCTTGTCCCCAAGCAAGAACTAGACTCGATTCTAGGACCTAATGGAACGAGTTCAATCTCAGAGGAAATGCAACTATAAAGCCTAAACCAATTTAATGCAACAACTAACAATCAATTAACAATATGAATCATGCAATCGAGTTATGTAGTCGTCAAAAACTCCCGAACCGTCAACTTATAGAGACTTATCATTATGGACTCTCACAGGTCGCTCATATGACACGTAGGCACAGGTGAATATATGTAAAAGATAGAAAGAAGTAATTTTGTAATGACACTCACCTAACTACGACCTATAAGAACATGCCTGCAATCTAATATGAAAATAATCTCTACAACCGTACATATGCATTCCAACCATAAAAGACCATGACACATGCCGAGGTAAATATGGATATGTGAGGTATGGGTAAGAAGGGGCTAAGACGAATCTGGTAAAAACAGAGTTAAAAGCCAAGCTAGTAACTAAGGGAACCAAATTAATAAATCATTCCAACTTCTTGCTCAAGATGAAATGATAGAACGGTGCAGATTGTAGCACATAAACTCACTAATCACCATAAAATTGTCAACTCCCCATAAAATACAAATATAACATGGGAGTATAAATCATCAACCCAATATCTTTCACTTTACCGCATATGATTTTTTTTCTTCTCGAATTTTTCCACGGGGTTCAGTCGATCGACCATTGTTTCCAGTCGATCGACTGCCCTTCTACAGTACAGCACGAATTTCCCTTTTTTCTTTTTTTTCTTTTTCTTTCCCTTCAATCATTTCACCAACGTTCTCAAAATGAGCATTAGCTACCAAAAACGAAATAACAATCCCAAGAACATAAACTACTAGCTTGACAGGGGCAGGCTAAATGTAGGATGTAGTAACGGGACAAAAAGGCTATTTTTGGCAGTGTGGAGCTCATGGGACAAATGAATAAAAGGGGGGGCCTCTTCCACATGTGTCAACTAACCACGAACCCGAATGCATACAGGCATTAAGTAGATTAAGTTCATATTTATGCAAATTTATGTAACATGGCTCATAAGGAGTACTACTCACATTCCTAAATAAACCGGTCATGAATGACACCAGTTATAAGCTCTAAACCTCAGAAAATGATGTAGTTTGCCAAAAATCTAAGTCAAGTTTAAAGTTCAGCAAGAAATTTAACGAAAACTCGTAGATTATGCATATAAGATTCTACTAATAACATGTCAATTAAGCAAGGCTTAGGCATAAAACAGCTGAAAATGCAATGTCATCATTGAAATACTAACGTTCCGACTCGACCTATATGCTAAAATAAACGGGATATTTTTTGAATTTTTGAAGAAATTTTTCAATTTTTTCAATTTTCTATATATAAGAGAAATGAAATAAACAACAAATGCAAACTGAAATACAATAAACGTGAAACAGAAATGCAAAAAAACATGTGAATGCAATGCAAAACCCTTCCCAAAACCAAATCACACAATGTCCCCATTGTGCAAAATCATGTAATGAAATAAAAGGGAAACGGGAATTTGCGTTACTATAACTAAAATTGGCATAAAAGAAAGACTCGGAAACTCACAAGATTTTAAGCGCAGAATGAAACCTCCCCAAACCAGCGTGAGCTAGGAGGTTTCAGTAGCCAACAGTGCTACCATAGGTACCTGAAAAGAAACAAAAGTACTGCGCGTAATTCCGAGAAAGCAATTTATTAAACGCAAAATTATGTGCGAAATAAGAAAACGGAAGAAAACAGAAATGAATCGGAGAATAAAGTGGAGAAAAGACTCCCTCAACTCCGCAAATCGACCAAACACGGCAGGGGAATGGTCGTGAGCAGGTACAGCAGCGGGGCATGGTCGATCGACCAGGGGACAGGAACATAAGCTCCTGGAGTCGCGGCTCAGTCGATCGACCATATAGTCCAGTCGATCGACTGGAAAACCTGCTGTAAGTTTCTGATTTCTTCGATTTAGCTCAATAAATTGAGCTAATGTGGTCTATGAACCTGCAAATACACATAATAACGCGCCCAAAAACTGCGCAAAACCCAAAGTAACAGTCTAAAGCCTAAATAAATCCTAAGCAAACAAATTAAAGCGAAGTCTCGCGCAAACAAAAGCAATAAAAAGTCTAACAAAAGCAATAAAATGTCTTTTTAGAGTCTTAATCAACTAATAGTTGATCAAGAATGGCCACGGAATGGCCCACTTGCTCGGCTTCTGGCTACGAGAGGTAGCCTCTACAGTGCTCATCTTCTCAGCTGCACTCCTATCAACTCCAATATCCGTAGAACTCAACGGATCAACATCTCTAGCATCATCCCAATCAATGACCTCGTCTGGCTCGTCAAAATCCAAATCGAACTTCGTCACTTTGACTGGCTCCTCATCAGGTTCCACATCAGTGCCATAGCTAAGACATCCTAGACCACCTCTTTGAACGATTGGCTCCTTCACAACTGGAGCAGTGAACGGCTCTTCCTTCCCCAAACCATTTCCTGCAACAGTAAAAACAGAAGAATCTTCCTCCAATTTGCTCCCAATCTGGGGCGGAGGTGTCACAACAAGAATAGGCATAGGGGTAAGCATATCAGGCAACACAACATAAGATTTAGCAACATTGCAAGTTACTGGGTACATGGCATCCTTCTTCTTATAGGTCTGGGCAAAAAGAATGGATTGTTTCCCTACCTTAAAGGTCAATGTCCCTAAGCCAACATATATAACTGCACCAGCTGAAGGAAAAGTAGATTCATATACATATTAACATACTCATATATGTCTAAACTAATTTGTCATAAAATTAAAACGGATCTTATGCATGCAAACAATAAGATAAATAGAGGAGAAATCATGTCCTTACATTGTAGATTTCGGCTATTAGGGCACAAGAGAGATCACCTATCTCTCTTGTTCTTGAGCTTTTCCAATGGAAGAATAAAGATCTAAGTGTAAGATCTCTCCCTATGCTTTATACCCAAGGCTCCTCTTAATATAATTAATATTACAAATACTAGTTATAATATTAATCAAGGTAGAAAAATTGACCCAAAACTTTTATAAACACTTATGTGTTTCGGTTTTTAAGAGAGAAGAAGAGAGGATTTTCTTCTCACTAGAACTTGTGTTTTGGATGATTAAATTAGAATGAAAATAATACACTAGCTTTTGTATATTATTAGGTAAAATTATAGAGAAAACAATGATCACATTTGCCTTCTCAAAACCGTGTAAGAGGATGGCAATAGGGGAGCCAATGCATGGAGAAATTGTTCTTCACAAAGAACAATAGGCTTGCATGGCTAGGGTTGCCTTTAATCATTGTGTTTTCCACTAATTACAAGCAACATATAATTAGCTTAAATCCCTCTATTTTTCGGCCCACTCAATAATATGGATTCCATATTATTTTTGTCAATTGTCTATATGTTACATGTCACATGTCACATATATTTGTTATGTATTTTTAACATATTAAAAATTAACGTATTAATAAAAATACGTCACATACAAAAATTGACTTAGTAATTTCATAATTACTTGTGCCAAAAATATTTTACCAATTTATAAATCACAACAGATTGTATTTATAATAATTCATTCAATTCCGATTGTTTCTTTAAACAATTATTTCATCCGAGCAATGATACAATTCAATTAATCAGACCGTATCTTATTTAATCACATTTCAATATGATACGTAAATTTTACTTCCAAAATCGTCCGTCAATTTTCAAGTAATTTAATTAACTCGTAACATTATACGATTAATTAAATAATCAATTAAGAGTGTTGCCCTTTAGGTATGACCTAGGGGGTCAACTGATCACCACCGTCACACGACAGTAATGTCAAACTCTAGTCAGCCAATCATTACCGATATATGTTGACCAGTTGACAGTAACAATATTACTTCCCAATTGTATTCATTTTAATGAGACTTAAACATGTGATCATTATGATCAACAGTCGTGATCGCATTATTGTCGGAGGACACATATTCCAACAATCTCCCACTTGTCCTCGACAAGTGTGCGTCACCAATTCTCTTGTCCTATTACTATCTCCCACTCAATGCAAGGTGTCTTTCAGGTCGTACTTGCAAGTGATCATATCGAGAGTGGTTTCCTCGATCTGGAGAATAACTGATTGACCGGATTTATCCACTCTGGATACCTTCCGAGCGTGGCCACGCATTTCCAGTTCATTACTCCTCGAGTGGCCCTGAGATATTGTTATAACCCTGACTAGGGGTGGACAATTCCTATCGCACTCATTCCCTTCGACTAGCCACAGCCATCATAACCCAAAATATGCCCATTTGACCCCATTTACGAAGGTCGTAGTAACACAAATCAAAGTTAATCGAAAACTGTGCCATCTTAGGTGAATAGTCTTTAGTCAAAAGAATCGACTCATTTGAATACTATAGTAGCTCTCGCCACGACCAGGCTATATAAATTTGCCGAACTCTATAAGCGGTCATAAGGCCCGACAAAATGTTCCTAATGATGCCTATGTGATCGACTAGTCATCTCACATGACTCTATGGCACTTGAACTTGCCATCAATCGCCTCACACTCTAGTCACTTCGAGACGTCACCTCATACAAGTGACTATGGGCAAAAACAATGCTAATCCATGTTCACTTTAACGGGGTTCAATTGTCTCTACAACCCGTTTGGATATAACAATGTACAAAGTGAGTTAATAATAACTCAAACGACAAATGTTGACATCACACTCGGGTAGTCAATATCATATTACAACCTTGTGATGTTTATCATAAGTGTAAACACTTATTGATTGCAATAGAAGTTTAACATCTCATGTGTCCATGTGTTCAAACTTCTTACACTTGCAATTTCCTTCACATTCATGTTCTCATACCATGAATTTTACCAAGTACACATCAAGGTTCTCGACCTTGGTTTTGGTTCTCTAACTTGAAAGAACTTTCTTATCGATCATCTCATAACGAACGAATTTGCGATGAATAATTCAACTTGTACCGATCAAGTATTCCATCCACACACAATGCACTAGGTATATGTTTTGTAGAATCTTGTAACAATTGACAAGATTATTTAGCTTAGCACTTCTCACAAGTCCTAGCTTTACTAGGAAAGATTGTTTTTGAATAACCTCTTATTCAATCAAGCATCTTTCCAAAACTTCTCATTTCTCTTTCTAGGCTTGAAAGATTTGGGATTCTCATAAATCCTCATATGTGCTCGGATTTTCTACAATATGTGCAACCTCTTGACACACAATAGAACATTCCGTCAATCACAGAAATCGCTCATCGGATTCTACTCGAGAATTCATGATGTTTCTATTATGGCTCACAAATCATTCATCATGCTCTTATGCATATGATTCATTATTGGACATGTACATGATTATTCTAATGGCGGAAACATTAGTTATTGATAATCATGAGATCAACTGTTCTTAGGTTCAATGATCTACCATGACTGCTAATGGTAATCCCATTTTCATTCATATGAATAACCTATGTGTATGTTGACACGATGTGTATCTCTTTAATACTAATCCAACGTCCCATGATGTAATTGGATTCATAATTGTCCATTTTCATCCAGAATTGAAAACTCAAAAGCTTCTTTATGAAAGAAGGTATTAGCTCGTCATTCTTTAATGAGTAATGAGTTTTATACATTCAAGGATGATAGCTCCCACTAAATTCCATGTCTTCACATGAGAATTTCCTAACTCCCACTCAATTCAACATATTTCGAAATTTACTTCTCAATCGAAATTTGTCAAGGATATGAATATAAATTGCTTTGCCAAGTTACTAGGATAAAACCATATATGTTCCCATCATATCCTTTCAAAATGCCTATTTTGAAGTGGTCTCATCTCAACCTTATAGAAAGAGATTTTAAATCTCTAACACACTTATGTCATAATGATGTGTAGCAATGTCATTATTCAAATATAAACAATATCTAGAATACGTCCTTCGGAATACTCTTTCGGAAGGAGGATTAACCATTTCATAGCGAGGTTAAGCAATGACATTTGCGTGGTTAAAACGTTGGCTATTGAAGATATCGGAATATCAATCTTTGCAACTTGATTTTGATCATAACTAGTATGTTACTTTGATTCATTTAGGCTCTTAAGTAAAACTCATGATTGAAACTATTTGGTCAAAATTTATCATATAGAACTTAGTCAAAACTTGTTAAGACTTTGCATTAGTCATTTTCATCCAAAACTTCTTTTGGTCTCCTCGCGTAGTTATCTTGAGAATATACTCTTATGATGACTACACTTGGTTTCTTTAGTCATATAGAACTAACTTGAGACCATAGATCTCATCTATTCGGCATACTATGTAAATAGATATACCTTTATTCAAATCATTTTCTCTTGTGTAGATCTAAATTTACACAAGTACACAATTTGATCTTTGTCTTGTGTGTTGTGTCCTCATTTTTCTCCCACTCTATCTTTAGAATGAATACACTAAACATTCAAAGATAGCATATGAGACACAAATTAATGATGTTGAATTATAAAGAGAACTACCTCATAGGTTGACTAATTGTTATTGATTTCATATGTGTACTTGGTGGTTGACATACCTTTAAGAGAGTTCATAGACTCAAAATCACTTTATAAATGATCATACACAAGCCTTAAGCATGTGGACATATAATGAAACCCGTCATTATAATTGTCTATTAGATCACCTTTAAGTGAATAATCTTATGTTTCAAAACGCAAGCGTTTAAAGATGAAATTTTAGAACATAAAGGATAAATGATAAAAACGGGTGACTTGGGTTGCAAACCAAGTCACCATCATCCAAAATACAACTCATTATCCAAAATACTTTTCCATGTCGAACACGGAAACTTAAAGTTCTAAAATCCAAAACATTACTTAAAATAAGACAATTGAAAAACAAAGCTCCATAAAAGCTATCCTAAGCTTCTCCATGGTTTCTCATGCTTGTTTTTCCTTTCCTTTGTCTTTGCTTGGTGGAGGCCCTATTTACAATAAAAAGGGAGATACATTATCACAACTTTGCATCATAATACCATAGTTGAATTTAGAAACATAAAAGAAGGTTAGTCATTTACCTACTGGAGTGATCTTTCCAGCTTTGATATCACCAAGGTACTTGGAACAATTTCTTTTCCAATGACCCATGCCATTACAATAATGGCACTTATCAAGAGGACCCTTCTTGACTTTGGAGGTGCTAGCTTCACAAGACTTAGCTTTGGTGAATGTGGGAGCTTGCTTTTTACCCTTTCTTCCACTCTTCTTGAACTTCCCCTTACTCTTTGCGCTTATATTAAGCACATCCTTGGGGGGGTTCACATTTAACCCCATGTCCCTCTCGGCTTGCACAAGTAACTTGTGCAACTCCTCAAGAGACACATCCTTGTCTTGCATATTGAAATTCACCCGGAATTGCACATATGCCTTGACCTTAGACAAGGAGTGTAGAATCCTATCTACGATGAGTTCTTTGGGGATTTCAACCTTTTGAATCTTCAAGGTCTCGACAAGCTCCATGAGTTTGAGCACATGAGGGCTAACCTTTTGGCCCTCTTTGAAGTCGAGATCAAAAAATGCCGCGGCCGCCTCATATTGGACGATCCGCGGAGTTTGTGAAAACATGGTCACAAGTTTGGAGTAAATCTCATTAGCATTGCCCATTTTAAAGGCTCTCCTTTGGAGTTCCGCCTCCATCGCAAATATTAAGACATTTTTCATTGCGGCGGACTCCTTTTGGTAAGTCTCATAGGCTTCCCTCGTGGCCGCGGTGGACCTAGTGGAGGGTTCGGGTGGAGAGGCCTCGGTAAGGTAACGAAGCTTGTCGTCACCTTCGGCGGCTAATTTGAGTTGGGCATCCCATTCGGAGAAATTTGACCCATTCTTTTCAAGTTTACATCGATCCATAAAGGATCGGAGCCAAGATGAAGTAGCGAGTGGTGTAGCATTAGGAGTTGGTGTTGCCATTTGTTATGAAAAAGAAGTGGTCTACAAAACAAAATATAAGGAGTAAAACAATTGTCGTTTTAATAATACTCGTAAAAATGTATGATTTAAACAAGTTATTTGCATTTTTCTAGTGACCTCTACCCAACTAGATAAATGATTCCAAGACCCAAATTCATATCGACTTAGGCACGGTGGGGCCGATACATCCTTTATCAATATAACTCGGTGGATTAACGTTTAATCGATTCTACTTTTAGAACTCTTGGTCGATAATATTACATTAACAATTATCTATAGCCCAAAACACATCGACAAGGGCACGGTGGGGCCGATACATCCCTTATCAAATACTTTTGTTGAGTTCAATCCAAATTTCGAATAAATGTGTCCATGATCCAAACCCACATTAACTTGGGCACGGTGTGGCCGATACATCCCTCATCAACATGAATTCGGTGGATTAACATTCATCACCCACTTCCCCTACGTAACAAGGTTTGTACCCCGGTGGGGCCGAGCGCACTCCCTCGCGAAATAGGTTTTCATGGTTTCTACTATTTGGTAAGGCTATGTCTCAATTGATAGTTTTAGCGAGAGGTCATGTCAATTTATTATCTATCACGTTTTAAGTGAACTAAAGCGGTGAACTACGATAATTCTAATTGACACGGTCGATAAACTCGATTAAAAACAATGCATGTTTAGTTATGGCGATTTAGCGATGCATGTGACATAAAATAAAATGCAAGCATAAAATAAATAAATCCTAGTATGGCCTTTCCTAAAATAGAAAAACTATTTAACTATTACAAATTCGGAAACCAACTCCATTGGTCCCTTGAACTTCGGTTGTAGCACGCATCTCGAGGTAACACCGTCTTTATGTATCGCCATTTTTGAAGAAATCCGTCTTTTGGAACTCCGGAATGAATAAAATTACATAATAAATTACATAATTTCCTATTATACATTTGTAACTAAAATAAAATAAATCTATTAAATTACAAAACGGTGATACGAGATCACAATAAAATTACAACCGAATCGATATTCCCATACATTTCGGGAAATACCAATTAAATCTAAGGCCATACTAAGTAAAATTACATAATTCAAAAATTACATAAATTAAAATTATGACAATCATAAAGAAAATGCAGCATTATAATATGTATTAACATGCTCAATTTTATGCTAAATCGCCTTTAAATTGCCAATATCGTATATTACTCGGTTTTTACGGATTTGCGTGATTTCAACATTTTATAATCACAAAAATACATAAACTCATATTTATGCATAAGTTAATTACCCTAACCTCTTAGGACTCAAAATATAGTCTTCACTAATAATTTGACCATAATTAACCAATATTTTATAAAATTGTTCATAAATGGACTAAAAATTACAAAATAAGCTATTAAACTTCAAATAAATCACAAAATTTCAACTAAATTCAAAATTTGAAATTTAAATTCATGAACATTCTGGAAAAATTCCATGACACTCATAATGTTCAAAATCTTAGGTTAAAAATTCCGAAATTTTTCCGGAAAAACAATGTTGCGGTTTATCGATAAATAATAAAATAATCATAAAAACATGGAAAAATTATTTTCATTAACTTTTCAATTTTAGATCTGAAAAATATGATAAGATGCAACATTAGACGTTTTTCCTAAGTCATAGATTATGTTTTATTAATTTTCCACTAATAATGTCACTATTTATGCTATTTTTCTTCAAAAATTCATAAATCATGCTAAAAGACTTCTTTATAGCCAATTATTTTACACACATCTTGTAAAATTGCATGTGACAACATATTAATTTTCTATGACCAGATTCGAAATTTAACTCATATTAACCTATTTTTCACTTAAATCCGAATTTAATAATGAAAAATTCATTTTTCGAGCATAACTAGTCCAAAAATTATGAAACTTTACAGGTTATCTCAAAATAATATATGTGACAACATATCCAAAAACCAAGTGAAAATTCGAAGTATAGCTATTTTTAGACCAAAAATGACATTTTTACTCATAAAATCACATTTAAATGCCATTATTGTAAATTATGAACAATAAAAATCCGAAAAATTAACCAAAATATCCTAAAACACTTTAGGACCAGAAATATTAACATGCATGTAATAATTTCGTGATATATCATAATAACACAAATTTTACAAGTTTTATTTTGTTATTCATATAACTCGGAAAAACTTTTAACCAATTTGCATGCAAACAACCGTGGCTCTCTGATACCGATTGAAGGAAAAGTAGATTCATATACATATTAACATACTCATATATGTCTAAACTAATTTGTCATAAAATTAAAACGGATCTTATGCATGCAAACAATAAGATAAATAGAGGAGAAATCATGTCCTTACATTGTAGATTTCGGCTATTAGGGCACAAAAGAGATCACCTATCTCTCTTGTTCTTGAGCTTTTCCAATGGAAGAATAAAGATCTAAGTGTAAGATCTCTCCCTATGCTTTATACCCAAGGCTCCTCTTAATATAATTAATATTACAAATACTAGTTATAATATTAATCAAGGTAGAAAAATTGACCCAAAACTTTTATAAACACTTATGTGTTTCGGTTTTTAAGAGAGAAGAAGAGAGGATTTTCTTCTCACTAGAACTTGTGTTTTGGATGATTAAATTAGAATGAAAATAATACACTGGCTTTTGTATATTATTAGGTAAAATTATAGAGAAAACAATGATCACATTTGCCTTCTCAAAACCGTGTAAGAGGATGGCAATAGGGGAGCCAATGCATGGAGAAATTGTTCTTCACAAAGAACAATAGGCTTGCATGGCTAGGGTTGCCTTTAATCATTGTGTTTTCCACTAATTACAAGCAACATATAATTAGCTTAAATCCCTCTATTTTTCGGCCCACTCAATAATATGGATTCCATATTATTTTTGTCAATTGTCTATATGTTACATGTCACATGTCGCATATATTTGTTATGTATTTTTAACATATTAAAAATCAACGTATTAATAAAAATACGTCACATACAAAAATTGACTTAGTAATTTCATAATTACTTGTGCCAAAAATATTTTACCAATTTATAAATCACAACAGATTGTATTTATAATAATTCATTCAATTCCGATTGTTTCTTTAAACAATTATTTCATCCGAGCAATGATACAATTCAATTACTCAGACCGTATCTTATTTAATCACATTTCAATATGATACGTAAATTTTACTTCCAAAATCGTCCGTCAATTTTCAAGTAATTTAATTAACTCGTAACATTATACGATTAATTAAATAATCAATTAAGAGTGTTGCCCTTTAGGTATGACCTAGGGGGTCAACTGATCACCACCGTCACACGACAGTAATGTCAAACTCTAGTCAGCCAATCATTACCGATATATGTTGACCAGTTGACAGTAACAATATTACTTCCCAATTGTATTCATTTTAATGAGACTTAAACATGTGATCATTATGATCAACAGTCGTGATCGCATTATTGTCGGAGGACACATATTCCAACACCAGCAGTGTGCAAAAATGGTCTACCCAAAATGATAGGGATGTGAGCATCCTCGGGCATATCTAATACAACGAAGTCAACTGGGAAAAAGAACTTTCCTATTTGCACAGGAATGTCCTCTAAGACTCCTATAGGTTGGACCGCAGAACGATCGGCCATCTGTACAGTCATGTTTGTGATTGCAAACTTAGTCAAACCTAACTTTTTAGCCAGACTCAATGGCATGACACTAATGCTAGCCCCTAGGTCACATAATGCCTTCTCAATTGAGAAGGTCCCGATATTACAAGGAACAGAAAAGCTACCAGGGTCAGCTAACTTATAAGGTGTAGTATGAGTCAAATAAGAACAATACTCCTCAGTTAGTGTGACAGATTGCACAGTATCAAGTGACTTCTTCTTAGACAACAGCTGCTTCATAAATTTCATGTAAGCAGGCACTTGATTAACCAATTCTAAGAAAGGAACTTGCACATTTAAACTACGAATAACATTTTCAAATTTGTTAAACGATACCTGTTCCCTTGTCGGCACCAATCTCTCTGGATAAGGGGTTGTAAGAAGCAACTTAGCCCTCTCCTCTAGGTCTCTCATACCGGCATCAGTGGATTTAGGCTGAAAATCCACTACCTTGTCCTTGTTGTAGCTCGAACCTTCTCCAGACCGTCTCAGGAATGAACCATTAACCGTCAGGGGGTCATACTTTGGAACCGGAACTGACTCATCAGCATTTGGATCTTGCCTCAATAATTTCGGAGTCGTCGTACCCCGAAATAAGTGGTCCCTCAAGTTATCTGGCATTGGAGGACGAAAAGGTTCACGATCAGCAGTATTCTTACTCAATCGACCATGTAGGTCAGTCGATCGACTGGCTTCCTCAGGACCAGAAGTTGTACTGTTGCGCGGACTGGTCGATCGACCATGTGTGTCAGTCGATCGACTGGCATACCTGCTGATCGTCTTTTTTCTTGCTACTGTTTATTCCAGCCTTTTTCTTGCTCGGTTCCACCTCATCTTTTTCAGTGACATCTTCGACCATAGCGGGCCCATCAAGGGTAGACCCACTCCTCAAAGTGATAGCATTTAGAGTCTCTTTTTGATCCGGCTGCGACGGTAGATGTCCAGGAGCTCGAGTTGCACTTTTGCTTGCCAGTTGGGCAATTTGACTCTCCAACATTTTTGTAGAAGTCTCTCTAGCTAGAGACTCCTTTTGCAGCAAACCCGACAGATTCTGAACCATGTTTTTCAATTCAGAAATATCAGAGCCTTGAAATTGCTGTTGCTGAGGCACATAGGGAGGCTTTTGATACTGCTACTGCTTATGAGGGGGCACATAGCTGTGCTGCTGCTACGGTGGTGGACCCGGATTAAGGACATTTTGGTTAGTCCACCTCAAATTGGGGTGGACATTAGAGGGATCGGGATAAGTACCAGTTTGCCTAAAGTGTTGAAAGGCAGCTCACATCTCATTTGAACTAGTACAAAATTCCGAAACATGTCCCTCTCCTCCACATCTTTTGCATGTAAAGGGACCGTCTGAAACTGCATTAACTTTATACATCCCACCTTTTTGGGATCCCCCAAAATCTATCTTGTCAAATCTAGCAGTAAGGGCTTCTATTGCAGCTACAGCAGGAGATTCAGCTGATCTTCTCTGATTTCCTCTAGAATTCCCATGCTCAGCTTTATGGGTGGCTAGGTCATCGATGATTTTCCACCCCTTTATCTCACCACTATTTTCTTGAAATCTTCCATTAGCTGCAGCATCTAGGATAGCTCTCTGATCATCATAAAGACCATTATAGAATTGGTTGCACAGAAACCACTTCTCAAACCCATGGTGCGGAATAGTTCGCACCAGTCTCTTGAAACGGACCCATGCCTCATGAAAATCTTCATCAGGACCCTGTTTAAAGCTTGTGATCTGAGCTCTAATCGCATTGGTCTTTGATGCAGAGAAATATTTCTTATAAAATGCTAGGGCCAGCAAATTCCAATCAGTAATCCTGTTAACAGCTCGATCCAGATCTCGGTACCATTCCCTAGCAGCATCACGAAGTGAGAATATGAACATCGTCTCCTTTACCTGGTCCTGGGTCACACCTGCTGGTGGGAGTATAGAACAACAGTAGTCAATGAATGTCTCCATATGTTTAGCTGCATCTTCATTTGCAGCTCCCCCAAATTGGTTTCTCTCAACCAAGTTAATGTAAGACGATTTGGGTTCGAATTTCCTTTCCGTTCCGGCTGGCAACGCGAATCCCTTATAGAGATTTTCGGCTTTTGGCTCGGAGTGACTGGCTATACTTGCTTCTTCAGCCATATCTGGAGATGTAACGGTCTCAGCTGAAGAAGTAGAAATAGGAGATGAAGGTGGATCCTCCTCAAATAGCTCGTTCTCGTAGTAACTGGACATAGTACTCAGCTCTTCCTCTGTCGGCAATACCCTAGGTGATCGTCTCAACTCACGCAAAGTCCTTTCGATCTCAGGATCTAATGGTCTCAATTCACCACCCTGTGACCTGCGCATAAGAGGAAACTACAAGTAGAATATGAGAAGAGTTTAAGGAACAGATGTCCCTTGAACTAAGATAAAGACTAAAATAAAAACAACTAAAATTAAACAATTGCCTCCCCGGCAACGGCGCCAAAATTTGATACCGTCGTAGAGTACCAAAGATAAATTTATAATCCAAACTACTACTATAGATAGCGACAGTCAGGGTCGAACCACAAGGAGGCGATGCAATTAATAGTTGTCCAATTTTAGTCTAAGGTAACAATTTTGAAGGGGGTTTGATTTGGATGAATCTATAACTAATGGCAATAAAATCAAAACTAAACTAAGGCAAATAAATGAGTAATTAAAGAAATAAGATAAAATCAAATATTAAAAGGATGCTAAGATGGTCGGTTCACTGCAGTTTCGACGGCGGTAACTCTAGGTAAACTGTCTTAAGCATGTTAGACGGGAGAATAAAAAGTCATCTCGGTCCAATTTAACAGGTAGCAACCTTTCGGCCTAAGCTACGGGTCCCTAATCTCACTAATACTAACTTTCGTTCTTGATTAATGAAACTCAAAATCTAAATTAACTTATCTCTCGATCTTATTAATTTAGTCGTCTTAATTAAGTAGTCTATTTCCCTCCTTTATCTTTCGATCTTATCGGGTCGGTCAATTCCTAAACATTCAACTAGTCGCGTGCACTCGATTCGTCAAATATGGCAATTAAATTAATTAAGTCGAAGCTAATCTAACACGTGGCAGTCGATCGACCATGCAAAGCAGTCGATAGACCTACGGACCCAGTCGATCGACCAACGAAGTCAGTCGATCGACCAGAGCCCGCTGGCAGGTCACCTATTGTCGAAGCCGTCTAATCTACAGATCCCCTACATCTTAGCACGTAGGATTTAGCTACTCATAATAAAATTCATAACAACAATAAAATTAACAACTAAAGCAATTGAATTCATAATTGAATTAACTAAATAAATAACTAACATGAAATGATAATTCGGCTTTGGGAAATCTAAACTAGCAATTCTAATCTATGAATGAATGAAAGCAACGAAACTGAATAATGGAACAGAGAAATACCGTAAAGAATTGAAGAGAAAAGATCAAAATCAGATGCGGAAGTAAACTTTATTGACGGAAAATATTCTAAACTAATGAATTAATCAAAATTTAACTTCTGTGTTTTGAACCCTAATAAATTCGATGATATTTGATGATCATTTTCAGTAGGGAGGAGTTACGTTATACAGATAGTCATTGATGCGTGTATTTTATATAAGGTTTTTACCTCATTTTTACACGCATTTCTGTATTATTTATGTAGCATCTGGCTACAAATACCCCCGGATATTCCACTTTGGTTCGTTTTATGTAAATTGCAGGAATAAACCAAAGAGGAGCTAAATCGAGCCTTAATTCGTCCCATTTTCATGCATTTACGGAGAACGAGGAGTTGAGTCGGAGCTAGGAAACTACCAGTTTGAGGTGTGCATAGAAGAAAAGAAGCTAGGCAAACAAAAGAAGAACTTCAAATTGCTAGTGCCTACTTTGAAGAGCTATATCTCGAGTTCTACAACATATATTCAGGTGATTCTAATTTGAGATGAAAGCTTTTCCTCTTAGCTTTCCAACGCCACCGGAATCGCCCTGTTTGCCCAAGTAACGAAGAAATGGCATCCGTTTGAAGTTCAGTGCGCGAAGCAGGAATTGTGTTGGAAAGTACTCGATCGAGTAGATTTATGTTCGATCGAGTCCTTTTTCTACTCGATCGAGTAGATTCAATTTAAGGTTTACTCGATCGAGTATATTTTCTACTCGATCGAGTGGTTTAAGCTTAATTTTACTCGATCGAGTGATTTAAAGTTACTCGATCGAGTGGTTTGATGTTACGCAGGATTAATTAACCCGTGTTGGGCTTAATTTCGGGATAGACTTTTGTTTTCCTATTTAAAGCTTTCATAATTAGGTTAAGGGATATATCTTATCATACATCTCTTAGTTTACATCTCAACACTTTGTTACGATTATTGGGGATTCGGATTTGGCTTGCTACGATTTCCGATCTACAACATTGTAACCGTAATCTTTCCCTTTTAATTCATTCTTGTTTCTTTATTGCTTTTATTATTCCTCTATTTAGTTATCATGGCTTATGTTATTAGATTAGCAATTGCTAGTGTAGTATCCCGAGCCATGCGTAGCTAATGCCTTTAATATGTTAGGACTAGGGAAACCGTGGTAGCAATATGTTAGGATCGACATGATTAGATTAGTTTTGCGACAAGAATTGTATTAAGCAATATAATTGTGATTAGGTTGAATGAATGCATGCAGGAGACCGATTAATTAGTTACCCCCGACCTAGATCGAAAGATTGGAAGGGAAGGCTTGCTTAATTACAATAGGTGATACCTAACTAGGGCGAAAGCTAAATTAGGGAGACCCTAGGGCGATTAGAGACCGAAAGGGTATAATCGTAGGTTTAAGGACCGAAAGGTGACGACCTCGCTCTTCTTATCAATAATTTAATTGACTCAGTTGACCCGATAGTGTAGTTGCCACGGTAGACCGATTCCTAGCATATTTTCTCTCTTATTACTCTGCTCTTATTTTCTCGTACTCTTTCTCTCTTTGCTTTAGATTAGTTTTAGATTAATTACAATCAATCAACCCCCGTTACTCATAGGCTAAATTAGACAGATAAATCTCATTTTGCCTCCCTGTGGAGATCGACCCGACTTCCCTAGCTATATTAGTTAGAGCCAGTTGGTTATTTTTGATAAGTATACGACTGCCCTGTCAAATTTTGGTGCCGTTGCCGAGGAGGCAGCGCAGTTTTATCTGTTTTTTTTTGTTTATTTCTTGTCTCAGGGAACTTCAGTTCCTTGAGACCGTTCTTATGTCTTCCGTTCTCAGATTTCCGCAGGATGAGAACGAAAGCTTTGGTGCTTATATAGACAGGTTGGAGGAGTTTCTCGAACCAAGACGAGGAATTCTTTCGGGACTCCAAATATGCCAGTCTATCATCAAGGGAATGAATGTCCCTACGCGAGCATACCACGAGGCTAAAGGTAAGAGGGATTTTGATGGACTCCCCACAAAAGAGGTATTAGATTTTTTTGATTGGTTTGCTGCTGAAACTGTTAAACCCAATTTCTCTCTTCATGTTGACTCAGACGTGGGGATGGGTGAGACTTTAGAGACCCATCTAGAGGATGCCATAATTTCTTACGGAGACATAGAGGAGACTTCTAGCATGGTTGACAATCCCTTCTATAGGGAAAATCTAGAACTCCTTTATGATTCTTTCACAGACAGTGAGGACGACTAGGAGGGTCTCTTTGAGAACTTCCCTACTGACGAGTCTAGCGCTGGGGGGAGTGAGGAGACAATTTTTGACTGTCTTGAGGTTAAATGGGATAGTTACGATGATATAGTAGATGAACCTATTATAGAGGACCCAATTGACCCAATTGCCTTTACCGTCCCTTGCATCTGGAATGAATACCCACCTTCCCCTTTAGTAGACCAGATTCCTCCGCCTCACCGTTTCTACCCGTCTGAGCATCTAAATTCTACTCGCGTTATTCTCGAGTCCAATGCTCCTGAGCTTTTTCCACTTGCAGTTAAGTCCAGCTTTTATATTCCGCCCTTAGCTGGAGGGAGGAATAATTTTGTGGATAATTTTAGGAGCTGTCATAGGAAATTTGTTAGACTTAAATGTTATTACATTTTAATTTCCTATGCTATCACTGTTTTATGGTGCTACTTACAGTTTTGTGTAGCACATGCGCAGTTATTTGATCGGTTGTTGCGCGCTTTGTGTTGTTTTGATTGTACGCATTCTTTTCCGCTGCTGTTTTGTCGCTTGCTGATGCGACAAGGGCTCGATCGAGTTCTCTATCTACTCGATCGAGCGGTGAAGCTTCCCCTTCTGCTCGATCGAGCGCCCTGATTCCCTCCCATGTCTGGCTCGGTTTGGGGAGGTCTGTGGTACGCGCGTTCTTGTAAGTTTCTAACTCCCTCTCTTTAGTTTGCATTTCTTTTCCTTTACTTTGTACAATGGGGACATTGTACAGTTTGGTTTGGGGAGGTTATGCATCCATATCTTGTCTGCATATTGTTTTACTGCATTTCCGTTATCACGTTCCGTTTCCGTATGCATTGTTTATTTAATTTTTTTTTTTTAAAAAAAAAACGTTTATTTTTGCATATAGTTGAGTCGGATTGGAGTATTACGGATGATGATATTGCACTATAAATCAAATTTTTGCTATGCCTTGCGCTTTCCACAAACTGTTTAGTAAAATCAAGCGATTTCTCGAATTTTGTCTTGGAAATTAATTTGTATTATTAGACTTGACTCGTAATTTTGGCAACCTACTCATATTTTCTAAGTTTTAGAGCCTATAACTGGTGACATTTATGACCGGTTTTTCTAGGATTGAGAGTAGTTACTCCCCGCATTTCATTGTATCGCATGTATATGAGTTTTGATTTCTTTTTGCCTGCACGCATGGGTTGTGGTCGGTATTACGTGTTTTGAGAACTATTGCATTTTCCCCTTTCTCATTTTATCCCACATTAGCCAAATCTGCCAGTTGCCCTGAAACTACAACCTATATTTAGCCTACCTTTGCTGAGCTAGTTAGCAGTTTTGTGGAATATATTGTTATGTATCGGACTTTGGCTCGTATATCTTATTTTGGAGTATGTATTAATGAGAAAAGAAAAAGAAAAGAAAAAAATCAGCCTATGAAAAGACGAAAAAAACCGTGTAAAAAGAAAAAAAAAAGAAAAAATGGCTGAAAAATATTTTATACCTCTCGTGCTTATTTATACTTTACGAGGTACATTTATTATGGATTCTTGTGCTGTATATGCCAAATTATAAGGCATTGAGTTATTTATATGATTGGAAGAGCGGGATGTATTTTATTATGGTCTTGGTTAGGTTCTAGCTCGGCTATTTTACCTTCACACTTCCATATTTGTTTTGCCCCTTCTTACCAATTGAGCCTCACATATCCATATTATGCAATTGTTCGGCACGAGATAGTCCTTGAACGGTGGTTTTGCATGTGTACGGTCACTGAATCATTACTCATGTTAGTTAGCGTTACATGTTGTGTTGGTCGCTGACACGGCTATCGCAACCCTATCAAAGATAAAACCTAACGGTCTCAACTAAAATGTAGCAGAGGCAGTCGAGTATCGAATCCACAGGGAGGTAATGCAACTATAGCTGTTTATTTCTAATCCTATGGTAACAATTGGGGGTTATTTGAAATTGGATCTAAACTACGAAGTCTGAAAGGAAGAGAAATAAGGCAACGAGTAAACAAGCAATAAAATATGATTAAACTATCAAGAAGAGAGGGACATGTCGGGATTTCGGTTCACCACGGTAGTCCAATAACTCAGCAGCAAATGACTCAGACGAACTAATGTGAGACGGATGTTAAAAGGTCCTTTCGGTCCACTTTCTATCCTAAAATACCACTAACTTAACTTTCGTCCTCATTAGGGTAGTCTACTGTTTATAGCAGGCCTATTTAGTCCAATCTTTCGATCCAGGATTAATTTTAGCCAGTTTAATGGGTGACATAGAAGCGTGCACTCAACTAGGTCGGGAATTACAGTTAAATTGCTATAGTGACAGAGTCTCTTAATCAGTTCATCTAATTCATTCACTACATCGTCATTTTCCTACCGCAGATTCCCTAATCCCAACATGAAGGGGTTTAGCTACTCATGCTCATAATTAAACTAACAGCAATTAAATTCCCAGCAGAAGACATAATGAAATAACAATAAATTGCGATAATGGAAATTAGGGCAAAGGAGAATGATAACATAAAACAAGAAATTAAAGCAACCAATGATTATTATTAATAAAGAGAAAGGAAGGATTACAATCTGAGCGAATCCGGCGTAAAGAAAATCTGAATCCGAGCAAAACAATAACCCAAGGCAGAGCAACAGTGAAAAGAATAAAGTAACGTGCTAAAGTTCAGTAGTTTCGATAGTATGGAAGATAAGATGCATTAACCTAATTAACTTAGGTTTAAATAGAAAAAGAATTAAGGTTTACGGAAATAAACAACACACGGACTAATTAAAAGCCCATGCCCGTGAAAACCTCTCGATCGAGTGGATTAAACCACTCGATCGACCAACATCTCAGCAAAAGTTACTCGATCGACCAACAGGTTACTCGATCGAGGACTTGGTCTTGTGCAGCTTACTCGATCGACTAAGGGACAACTCGATCGAGCGTCAGGGGGTCTAGAAACCACTCGATCGACCAGCAAACAACTCGATCGACTGATTTCGTCTTCATTCCAGCTCACGTCTTCACCCAAGTGTCTCGTAATGCGTGCCACGACGCTTCCAAATGCAGTATCTCACTCTGGGACAATCCCGTCTCCTCTAAATGCATGCAAAAAGGACATAAAGGAGTATGGTTCCACTACTTTCGCGATCATTCCTACAAAAAGGACAAAATACACCAAAGTAGCCAATTCGGGGCAAAATACCATAAAAACAGTATAGAAATGCATAGAAATACGTGCTGAAATAGGCTAAAAAGACTATACATTAGGCACGTATCAAATCTCCCCAAACCAAACCTTTACTCGCCCTCGAGTAAACTCAGAACTAAACTAATGGAACGGAAATGATAACTCAGAGCTAGCTTAACTTGTCTACTTGAACCAATTTAATGCAACAAAAATCAACAGTTAAAGCCAAGCAGTCAATACGCAAACGAATTATAAGTCATTCGTAAATAAAGCTGACCTATCGACCTTGCAAGACCAACAAAACTGGACTCTCACGTGGTCACTCTTCTCTCATGAAGCAAAGGGCAAATGTTATATGTAAAAGAGGGAAGGAAAGACAGTCACTCACCTAACTGCGACCTACATAACATGCATGCAACAAAAATGAAAGACAATTCAAGTACTAATGCACAAATTCCAACCGATAATGTCCGTCACAGCCGAGGGTTTGCAAATAATATGGGAATAGTGAGGTTCAGGTGAGAAAAGGCACAACAAGTTATGGAAATGTGGAGGTAAGAGCGTCAAGCTAGTTCCTAACAGGACCATAATGAAACCATCCGGATCTCAACTGACTGAAAAAACTAAGTACTAGTGCCCTTCAACTGGCACAAAACTCACTAGACTCAAAGCACAATCTCCTCAAAAAATATGGGATAGAACGGAGGAGTCAGACGGTCACAAACTTCCCTTATAAAGACACCGTCTGAAACAACTAACTGAAACAAACAACCCTCGTCGATTGTACGTCTTCAAACATCTTCTCAACTCTGACAAGAGGGTATAACTATTTTCACAATTTTTCTTTCTTTCTTTTTCGTTTCAGCTTTTTTTTTTTTTTCTTTTCTCTTTTCTGCTTTCTTTTCTTTTTTTTTTCTTTCTTTCACGTTTTCTTCTTTTTTTTTTCCTTTCTTTTCTTACTTTTTTTTTTCTTCTTTTTCCTCCTTCCTTAATACAAACACCAACTCCAAACAAGAATTACGGACCAAACTGCAATGGAAAACATACCACAAAAGAACATACTAACTAGCTTGACTAGGCAGGCTCAGTTTGGAATGTAGCTAATGGGTCAAAAAGGCAAGTTTTGGCTAATGTGGAGCTAAATGGGTGAAAGATATAAAGAAGGGGAATTTGCAGGACCTTCCCTGCATGTGACACCAACCACAAACCCGAATATGTGCATTTGACGAGAAATTGAATGTCATAAATGTGCAAATGAGACGAACATGCTATGCAAGGAGTACTACTCTCAAAATTCCTAATGAACTGGTCATGAATGTCACCAGTTATGGCTCTAAAACTCAGAATTTTTAAGTAGTTTGCCAGATTATAGGTCAAGTCTAAACAATCAGCTTATATTTGAACAGAAATTCGTAGATTATGCGTATGACAAGGCTAAAAACTATCAATAAAAGTGCAGGGCTCAAGTAAAATGACAAGTTATAGTGCAATTTCATCACGGGAATCTACCGTTCCGACTCAACCTATATGCAAAAGTAAACGTGAAATGTGAAATGTTTTTGAATTTTTGAAATTTTCCAATTTTTTTGGATTTTTTTTTTTATTATTGAAAAGAAAATAACAATGCAAGCGAGAAATTAAATGTGAATGCAAAACAAATGCAGATGCAGACTCAAAAGGATGCAATACCCTCCCCAACCCAAAACGGACAATGCCCTCGTTGTCCTCCAGCATACACCAGCAAAAATATGGGGGATGGGAATATACAACCAACAAAATAAAAATAAAGGAGCCGAAATAAACAGAGTAAGAGGACATACAAAACACGAACTTCCCCAAACCAGCCAGAAAACTGGGGAAGTGAGTAGACCATTAGCTACTCGTCGTCGGCACCGCCATCTCCCAGGTACTCCAACTCAACAAAACAGTCTCCCCAAACCAGCAACAAACAAGGGGGACCTCTAATCGTCATCTCCAGCCTCATCCCCCGCACCAGGTGTAAACGGAGGGTCACTCGCCTCCTCTCTGGCAGCTCGCTGTGCCGCCTGCTTAGCCCGTAACCGCACCTCTCATGCTACCGGTGTCTCCTCCACCTCCTCCTCTGAGTCAGAAGGTAGTGGAGGGTACCCGTCCGCTGGGTATCGGTAGAAGGAGGGATGCGGCCACCCCTCTGGAATCGGTCGCCGGGCTCGGATATGGAACTCGTAGAGCGGGAATACAGCCAAGGCTATATCCCGTCTCATCTCGAAGGTACCGCACATATCCGAAGCAAGGCATCACGACGCCCTTGGTCCATGACCTCGGGCGCCCCTAAAACAGGAGGGCAAACAAAATTGGCCGGCAAGGCCGAACCAGAAGGAGGAGGGGTAAGTGGGGGTGCAGGCGTGGGAGTCTGAGTGGGCCCAGCCTGGGCCTGAGTCTGAGCCTGAGAGCTGGAAGTCGCTCCGGCCTCCCGCTTCCTCTTCCTAGAAGAAGAAGTAGGGGTGAAGGTAAGGTGGTAGGTGGGTGGAGGTGGCCTCGCTCCCTCAGCAGCAGACGGGAGCGGTAAGAGTGGAGGAAGGGTAGGGCACGGCAATGTAACAGACGTGGAACCACAAATCTTCCACGTCCTCGCGCCCTTCACCTTCGGGAACCAGGCGAAGTCAGCCATGGCAGCCAATTCAAGGTAAGCCTGCCTATCGGGGGCAGTAAGTCCCGGCTCGGTGGGGTAAAGGTGGCGGGCAATCCTAGTCACTAGCCCGGCGCAGACAACAGCGGTCTTGACCCGAGTCCCAATTCCGTTCCAATGCTGAGCTACCAGATAAGCAATGTTTAGAACAAACGGGGTACCGTAGTCAATGTTGAGGTACCCCGCGAGAATCGCTAGCTCAGTGTTGGTCACGTTATTGGGCTCAGGTCGCCCAAAGATGGTCTCTCCTATCGACGCAAGTAGTAACGGGGAGCGGGTAAGTGACGTGAGCTCCCTTCCGTGCGGGGAAGGGAGTGTGAGAAAGTGCAGCCCAGAGTGGCTAAAGGAGATCCCGAGGTGGGTCGGTGGGACCGTCACTAACGAGGCCTAGAACCTCCCCAAACCTGGCCAAAGTCCAGTGGTGCGACTCATTGCGGAGTCGGAAGTGAATGCAAGGACTAGAGGGGTTGGCATCATAAGAATCGGTGTCAAAAGAGTAGGAGCTGAAAACCTCGTAAGTAGGGATACGAATAGTAGCTTCCCGCAAGGTAATCGACCCGACATACCCGTCCCGTTCAAAGAAACTACGGACCTCCTCATAAATTCCTAGGGTCTCTAGGTCGGTCCGCGCAAGGAAACGGGTGGAGGAGAGAGGGCAACGAAGTAAAGCGGCTAACCGAGTCCGGTGAGCCGTGGAAACAAACGCATCGTGGGCATCCCTGGTAGAGGGGTAAGAGCTCCCTCTCCGTAACAATAAACCCCGGAAGGGCCGGAAGTGATGGCGGTGGTGACTAGCCTCGCCGATGCGGCTGGGTGGCACCATACTGGCGCCGGAAACGGGAATGAATCCTCTTTCCAAAGATAGTGAGGGGCCTGGCGGGGGTAGAAGTAATAAAGTGAGGTGCGGTGGTCACTAAGGTGGAGCCGGTGGCAGGGCAAGCAGGGCCACCGACTCGCTCGTGGATGGACCGGAAGCGGTACTAGTAGAAGGTAAGGAAGCGGCGTCCATCCCGCAACATGATAAAAGGCATGATAAGAAAACGGTACGCTAACCGTGGTTAAAATAACACGTTAACCAACATGTGACAAAGACATAAAGGCCCTATCGTCGAAAAATTCGACTTCCAAACAGATAAAATCCAACAGTCCTCAACAAATTCGAAAGGCAAAGACGTGAGTGGTGGTAATATGATCACGTAATGATCGCTAAAGGGGCTAACACAAAGGGAAAACCACATATGGAGGCATATAAGACTCCTAGCAATCGAAGATTCTGACTCACAGTACAGGATTTCCCAGTGATTCACATCAAGTAATGGCGATAGGGGACGGTAAAAAGCAGTTAAGAACAGCAATAGGTAAGAAAGAACTGAGGTTAAACAAAGCAAGGCGACAAAAAGACCGTCTGACAGCCGAAAAAGTCGACTTAGAAGCCCTAATCGCGGAAATCTCGCGCAAATTTCAAATTAAACAAGCAAAAGCAGTGAGGGATTGGGATAAGATCATCAAGCAAGCTAATTAAGGGTATATAAACACAATTAAATCGAAAAAATTCGACTAGACATGGATTTTTCGAACCCTAATTCAAAATCACCTCAAGAAATTCGAATTAATTGAAGAGAAAATGCAAAGAGTGTGAATGAAACACTTACTTGATGATGATGATCCTACAATAGCAATTAAACTTCAAATAAACAAGCAACAAAGGCGGATTTTAGTCGAAAAACCCGCAAACCCTAATTCCCCTTAAATACCGAGAAAACGAGCACAAATAAGAGGGAAAACAAGGGGCTTTTGAAGATTAATATGCAAGGAAGGGATTGTAGGTGGTGGATTTGGTGATTTGGGCAAGAAAATGGGGATTTGGGGGAATGGGAATCACAATTAGGGAAGGGGTTTAGACGGAATTAGGGATAAAATGAAAATGAAATAGGGAATAAAGAGTTTTAAGAAAGAAAACTCCCGTGTCCACTGTTCATTTCACTCGATCGAGTGGTTTTTAATCACTCGATCGAGGACTTTTGATGTCCCCGTTACTCGATCGAGTAAACATCCCCTCGATCGACCTGTTCCTCTTTGGCTTTTCTCGATCGAGTAAACAAACTACTCGATCGACCATAGTTTCCCTTGATCGAGTACAAAGAGTACTCGATCGAGAGCTTTCCTCTTCAAGGCTCTTAAATTTTCGTCTTTTCCTCCTTGAATTGCGTGAAGCTTCCCCAAACCTGCATAAAACACATCCAAACACATCCCAAAATACCAAATACGCAGAAAACACAGTCTATAGTCTTAGTCTATGCTAAAAAATTGTCTAAACTAATTGTCCTAATTAAAATGCAATAAAGCAAATTCAAAAGAAGTTCAGAAAAATTATCTATTACAGTTTGTTACACGGGGCATTTCCCCGTTTAATTCTCATCAAATTTCAGTAGCCCCTTCGTGGGCTTCTGACTAGAGGACGTCACCTCAGCGATACTGACCGACCTCCTTAATTTCCATGAGCTTGAATCACTATTTGCAACAGTAGGAGGAATGTAGTTCCAATCCACGTAAGTTCGAACTTTCTTCGTTCTCGCTCCTCTGTCATCTTCTTTAGCATCCTTGGCTCCAGTTTGATTGATAATGGTAGCACCATGTCCATTGACAGCTCACTTCTTGCTTTCATCTGTACCTGCAGCAAGGAAAACAGACGAACTTTCCTCCTTTTTGCTCTCAATTTGAGGCGGAGGGTTAACAATAACAGCAATATTCTCCAGATTTTCATCTGGAGTGTCAATAATAGGAACAATAGAAGAGAGAGCATTGCAAGGCTGAGCTTGCATGGGAGCTCTCCGGAACTTGGATTGATGAAAAATCAGCTCCTCATCCCCTACCTGAAAGGTCAAAGTCTTCCCCCCGACGTCTATTACTGCACGGGCAGTGGACAAAAATGGTCTCCCTAAAATGATAGGGGTGTGTGCATCTTCGGGGATATCTAAGACGACAAAATCAACGGGGATAAGGAACTTCCCGATCCGAACAGGTACGTCTTCTACTATACCTAATGGCCGTGATAGACTACGGTCGGCCATCTGGACAGTCATGTTGGTGCAACTCAGTTTTGTCAAACCAAGTCTCTTAGCCAGAGACAAAGGTAAGACACTTACACTAGCACCTAAATCGCATAGCGCGTTATCAATCAACTGCATACCGATGTGACAAGGGATCGAAAAACTGCCCGGGTCTGATTGCTTAGGGGGTAGCTTATTTTGAAATAGGGCTGACCCTACCTCAGTCAAAGCTACGGTCTCATTGTCGTTAACAGTCCTCTTACGTGCTAAAATTTCTTTCATAAACTTTAAATAAGAGGGTACCTTAGTCAGCAATTCAGTGAACGGCACGGAGACTTCCAAGCTCTTCAACAGTTCAACAAATTTGCCAAACTGTTGATTAACTTTGGTATTCTGCAGCCGCCTCGGGAAGGGAACCGTGATTGGTATCTCAAGCCCCTTGTTCCTCGCTTCCAATGTATCTTCCGGAGCAAGTTCAGTATCCTTTGGACGCTTCTTACCTCTTGAACGAGGTCTTTCCGGTGATTTCTCGCTTAAACGAGCACTAGCAGGCTTTCGAATAAGCTTCCCGTCATCAATATCACTCGATCGAGCTGTATGCTCACTCGATCGAGCAGTTTCTTGATCAACTTCAGTCGATCGAGTAACATTTCCACTCGATCGATCAACCTCAGCTTCCTGTTCACTCGATCGAGCAGAAAGACTACTCGATCGAGGGCTTTCTTCACCATTTCCACTCGATCGAACTCCAGTCTTCAGTCGATCAAGTAATTCCTTTGTCGTGAGCCCTTTTTTCTTGGCAGAGCATTGTTCATCATCAGTTATGGCTTCCCTAGGGTCCGATTTCTTCACTTCTGGTCCCTCATAAGAAAGACCGCTTCTCAATTCTATCAGGTTTACCGTCTCATGTGGATTCTTCTCATTTTGAGTCGGTAATTGACCCGGCTTTCTCGAGGATTGATTTGCAGCAAGTTGGGCAACTTGAGTCTCAAGTGCCTTATGTGACGTGATTTGCTGTTGATTTTGTTGATCATTCAGCTGCAATTGCTTTGATATGGCTTGCATCATGGTCTTTAACTCGCCTATTTCACTCACCCCGCTAGATGACGAAGTACCATGATTAGGAGGGTTGAAAGACGAAGGCTTCTGATAGCCTTGTTGATTCTTATGTGGTGGAATATACGGTTGCTGCTGCTGGTTCGGAGGAGCCGTGGGGTTGAGCACGTTCTGGCTAGTCCACCTCAAGTTGGGGTGGACATTCGGCTCATAATAATTGTTGTTCTGCCTGTAGTGTTGAAAGGCAGCGCATTGCTCAAAAGGACTGGGACAATGATCTGAGACATGTCCCTCTCCTCCGCATCTTCTACAGACGAAAGGACCGTCTGTCACAGCATTAACCTGGTACATGCCCCCTTTGGAAACTCCTCCTAGCTCATACTTATCAAACCTTGCAGTGAGGGCTTCAAGTGCAGCAACAGAAGAAGACTCAGCAGCTCTCCTTTGATTTCTTCTCGAGTTCCCATATTCGGCCTTATGGATGGCCAAATCATCTATGATCTTCCACCCCTTGGTTGCTCCCAAGTTTTCAGCAAATCGGCCATTGGCTGCAGCATCCAAAATGGCTCTCTGATCGTCATACAATCCATTATAGAAATGGTTGCATAGACTCCACTTTTCGAAGCCATGGTGCGGTATGGTTCGCACTAGCTTCTTAAATCGAGTCCATGCCTCGTGAAAGTTCTCGTCAGGCCCTTGTTTGAAGCTCGTTATCTGAGCTCTAATGGCAATAGTCCTTGATGCAGAAAAGTACTTCTTATAGAACGCTAAAGCCAATGAGTTCCAATCGGTTATGGCGTGAGCAGTTCGGTCCAAATCCCTATACCACTCCCTCGCAGCATCGCGGAGTGAGAAGATGAACAAGGTTTCTTTTATCTGATCAGCTGTCACGCCAGCAGGTGGAGGTATGGAGCAGCAGTAATCAATAAAAGTCTCCATGTGCTTTGCCGCATCTTCGTTTGCAGCCCCACCGAACTGATTCTTCTCAACCATATTGAGGTAAGAAGGTTTCGGCTCGAATTTCCGAGCTTCCCCTGGTAGCTCGAACCCTTTGTAAAGATCCTCAGCTATGGGTTCAGAATGACTGGCAATGGTCGCTTCTTCGGCCATTTCGGGAAAGTCTGGGAAAATGACGGTTTCAACTGATGAATTAGAAACTGGAGAAGATGGTGGTGTTGGAATATGTGTCCTCCGACAATAATGCGATCACGACTATTGATCATGATGATCACATGTTTAAGTCTCATTAAAATGAATACAATTGGGAAGTAATATTGTTACTGTCAACTGGTCAACATATATCGGTAATGATTGGCTGACTAGAGTTTGACATTCTTGTCGTGTGACGGTGGTGATCGATTGACCCCTAGGTCATACCTAAAGGGCAATACTCTTAATTGATTATTTAATTAATCGTATAATGTTGCGAGTTAATTAAATTACTTGAAAATTGACGGACGATTTTGGAAGTAAAATTTACGTATCATATTGAAATGTGATTAAATAAGATACGGTCTGAGTAATTGAATTGTATCATTACTCGGATGAAATAATTGTTTAATGTAACAATTAAATTGAATGAATTGTTATAAATACAATCAGTTGTAATTTATAAATGGTAAAATTTTTGGCACAAGTAATTATGAAATTACTAAGTCGATTTTTGTATGTGACGTATTTTATTAATACGTTGATTTTTAATATGTTAAAAATACATAACAAATATATGTGACATGTGACATGTGACATGTAACATATAGACAATTGACAAAAATAATATGGAATCCATATTATTAAGTGGGCCGAAAATTAGAGGGTTGTTGAGCTAATTATATGTTGATTGTAATTAGTGGAAGGCATGATGATTGCACTAGTCACTAGCCATGCAAGCCTATTGTTCATTGTGAAGAACAATTTTTCCATGCATTGGCTCCCCTAAAGCTCTCCTCTTACACGGTTTTGGGGAAGAAAAACCATCATTGTTTTTCTATAATTTTTACCTAATAATATACTAAGTGTAGTGTATTATTCATTCATTCAATCCATCATCCAAAATACAATTTTAGAGAGAATAAAAATCCTCCTCTCTTTCTCTCTAAAAACCGAAATATTCAAAGTGTTAAAAATATTTTTGGTTCAATTTTCTCCTAGATTAATATTATACTAGTACTTATAATATTAATTAGATTAAGTGTTAAGCCTTGGGTATAAAGCTTAGGGAGAGATCTTATACTTAGATCTTGTTCATCCATAAGGGAAAGCTCAAGATCAAAAGAGAAAGGTGATCTCTTTTGTGCCCTAATAACCGAAAATCCACAATGTAAGGACATGATTTCTCTTCTATTATATTATTTGTTTGCATGCATAAAATCAGTTTTAATTTTATGACAAATTAATTTAGACATATATGAGTATGTTAATATGTATATGAATCTACATTTCCTTCAATTGGTATCATGAGCCACGGTTGTTTGCATGCAAATTGGTTAAAAGTTTTTCCGAGTTATAAGAATAACAAATAAAACTTGTAAAATTTGTGTTATTATGATATATCACGAAATTATTACATGCATGTTAATATTTCTGGTCCTAAAATGTTTTAGGACATTTTGGTTAATTTTTCGGATTTTTATTGTTCATATTTTACAATAATGGCATTTAAATATGATTTTATGAGTAAAAATGTCATTTTTGGTCTAAAATTAGATATACTTCGAATTTTAAGTTGATTTTTGGATATGTTGTCACTTATATTATTTTGAGATAACCTGTAAATTTTCAAAATTTTTGGACTTGTTATGCTCGAAAAATGAATTTTTCATTATTAAATTCGGATTTAAGTTAAAAATAGGTTAATATGAGTTAAATTTCGAATCTGGTCATAGAAAATTAATATGTTGTCACATGCAATTTTACAAGATGTGTGTAAAATAATTGGCTATAAAGAAGTCTTTTTGCATGATTTATGAATTTTTGAAGAAAAATAGCATAAATAGTGACATTATTAGTGGAAAATTAATAAAACATAATCTATGACTTAGGAAAAACGTCTAATGTTGCATTTTATTATATTTTTTTAGATCTAAAATTGAAAAGTTAATGAAAATATTTTTTTCATATTTTTATGATTATTTTATTAAAAATCGATAAACCGCAACATTGTTTTTCCGGGGAAAATTTCGAAATTTTTAACCTAAGATTTTGAACATTATGAGTGTCATGGTAATTTTCCAGAATGTTCATGAATTCAAATTTCAAATTTTGAATTTATTTGAAGTTTTGTGATTTATTTGAAGTTTAATAGCTTATTTTTGTAATTTTGGTCCATTTATGAACAATTTTATAAAATATGGGTTAATTATGGTCAAATTATTAGTGAAGACTAAATTTTGAGTCCTAAGAGGTTAGGGTAATTAACTTATGCATAAATATGAGTTTATGTATTTTTGTGATTGTAAAATGTTGAAATCACGCAAATTCGTAAAAACCGAGTAATATACGATATTGGCAATTTAAAGGCGATTTAGCATAAAATTGAGCATGTTCATACATATTATAATGCTGCATTTTCTTTATGATTGTCATAATTTTAATTTATGTAATTTTTGAATTATGTAATTTTACTTAGTATGGCATTAGATTTAATTGGTATTTCCCGAAATGTATGGGAATATCGATTCGGTTGTAATTTTTATTGTGATCTCGTATCACCGTTTTGTAATTTAATAGATTTATTTTATTTTAGTTACAAATGTATAATAGGAAATTATGTAATTTATTATGTAATTTTATTCATTAGGAGTTCCAAAAGACGGATTTCTTCAAGAATGGCGATACATAAAGACGGTGTTACCTCGAGATGTGTGCCACAACCGAAGTTCAAGGGACCAATGGAGTTGGTTTCCGAATATGTAATAGTTAAATAGTTTTTCTATTTTAGGAAAGGCCATACTAGGATTTATTTATCTTTTTGCTTGCATTTTATTTTATGTCACATGCATCGCTAAATCGCCATAACTAAACATGCATTGTCTTTTTATCGAGTTTATCGACCGTGTCAATTAGAATTATCGTAGTTCACCGCTTTAGTTCACTTAAAACGTGATAGATAATAAATTGACATGACCTCTCGCTAAAACTATCAATTGAGACATAGCCTTACCAAATAGTAGAAACCATGAAAACCTATTTCGTGAGGGAGTGCACTCGGCCACACCGGGGTACAAACCTTGTTACGTAGGGGAAGTGGGTGATGAATGTTAATCCACCGAATTCATGTTGATGAGGGATGTATCGGCCCCACCGTGCCCAAGTTAATGTGGGTTTGGATCATGGACACATTTATTCGAAATTTGGATTGAACTCAACAAAAGTATTTGATAAGGGATGTATCGGCCCCACCGTGCCCTTGTCGATGTGTTTTGGGCTATAGATAATTGTTAATGTAATATTATCGACCAAGAGTTCTAAAAGTAGAATCGATTAAACGTTAATCCACCGAGTTATATTGATAAAGGATGTATCGGCCCCACCGTGCCTAAGTCGATATGAATTTGGGTCTTGGAATCATTTATCTAGTTGGGTAGAGGTCACTAGAAAAATGCATATAACTTGTTTAAATCATACTTTTTACGAGTATTATTAAAACGACAATTGTTTTACTCCTTATATTTTGTTTTGTAGACCACTTCTTTTTCATAACAAATGGCAACACCAACTCCTAATGCTACACCTCTCGCTAGTTCGTCTTGGCTCCGATCTTTCATGGATCGATGTAAACTTGAAAAGAATGGGTCAAATTTCTCCGAATGGGATGCCCAACTCAAATTAGCCGCCGAAGGTGACGACAAGCTTCGTTACCTTACCGAGGCCTCTCCACCCGAACCCTCCACTAGGTCCACCGCGGCCACTAGGGAAGCATATGAGGCTTACCAAAAGGAGTCCGCCGCAATGAAAAATGTCTTAATATTTGCGATGGAGGCGGACCTCCAAAGGAGAGCCTTTAAAATGGGCAATGCTAATGAGATTTACTCCAAACTTGTGACCATGTTTTCACAAACTCCGCGGATCGTCCAATATGAGGCGGCCGCGGCATTCTTTGATCTCGACTTCAAAGAGGGCCAAAAGGTTAGCCCTCATGTGCTCAAACTCATGGAGCTTGTCGAGACCTTGAAAATTTAAAAGGTTGAAATCCCCAAAGAACTCATCGTAGATAGGATTCTACACTCCTTGTCCAAAGTCAAGGCATATGTGCAATTCCGGGTGAATTTCAACATGCAAGACAAGGACGTGTCTCTTGAGGAGTTGCACAAGTTACTTGTGCAAGCCGAGAGGGACATGGGGTTAAATGTAATACTCCGTATTTATAGTCTTAGGGGTACTCTATAGAGTAGCCCTTACTCTGTCGAGTAAGGGTAAGTGTCGCAGCAAAATAGTTTCTGACCTGTTGGGCACTCGATCGAGTAGCTCGGGCACTCGATCGAGTAGGGGGTACTCGATCGAGTACCTTGGGTACTCGATCGAGCGCCCGGTTTTACGGGGGAGTTTTCGCGGGTTTTGTTAATTATGCGATTAGGGTATTTAAACCAATTCGTCTTTGTTTTAAAACACTTTTACCAAAACCTAAAACCTGTTTAAGAGAGAAAGCAGTCAGTTCTTCTTCCTAATCGCATCCTTAACGATTCCGGAGTTCGACGGTCGATTCTCGTTGTTTTTCGTGTTGTTGGATTCCTTGCGTCGAGGGTAAGCTTCTAGCATAATTTTTATAATGTTTTGCTAGTTTTGGTCAAACCCTAATTTGGGGTTTGGGGGTTTTATGAGTAAGTAAGTAATTGGTAGCCTTTATGTGTTATGTGTGATAGGAGGAGAATTCGTAGAGGAGCCGTTTTGAGACATTGTTTTAGATCGTCTGCGTGTTTGCTTTCCAGGTAGGATTTCCTACTCGGTATTAGTCCCATAATGGGATATTGGTGATGTCTTTGTAGTTATTTGTTTGATTGTGATTGTGAGTGTGATTGTGATTGTGATTGTGATTGGTTGTGATGGTTCTCGAGATGCGTTCTCGGCTGAGTGGGGTCACTTGCGGGGGTGATCTCACGCCCTAGTTTCGCCCTTCGTGGAACCCGCCACGAAAGGGGATGTGCACATTAATGATACAGGGTTATCGCTCGTACGATGAGCGGGGCTTAGGTGGGAACGGCTGCGGTCCCCCCTGGCGGGGTCGGGTCCAGTGGACGTCGGTGTTGAGATGATGATGGGAGTTGGTGTGGTGTGTATGTGTGATTTCATTGTCTGTTTGCCTTATTGTTATTATCTATTTTGATTGTGTGATTAGTACTGACCCCGGTGTTGTTTTGTAAAACCTGCGGTGATCCATTCGGGGATGGTGAGCAGATATTGAGCAGGTATAGAGATGGTACTTGGATAGTCGGGGATGGCCACGACATGACGATAGAGTCTTCATTTGTAGTTTAGTCTTTATTTACATTTCATTTGAGAACGATTAGTTGGAATAATGTATTGTACTTTCGATTGGTTTGAGGATTGTAACTTTTCATTAAAGCACTTATAATAAATGTTGTTTCTATTTTGTCTATTTGATTATCATACCTCGGGCAACCGAGATGGTGATGTCTCCATACCTGAGTGGTCCTGGTAAGGCACTTGGAGTATGGGGGTGTTACAAATGGTATCAGAGCGACGATCCTGAAACCTGTAACCAATGAACTTAATGAACATAGGGAGTCAATTAAAATGAACCCGGGGTAAAAGTTGTAGGAGCTAGTGCAAAGGCTTGGGAGACGTCCTAAAGTCGCGAGGGGTCGCCCTACTGACTTTGAACCGGTCACGTGGGGTAAATATGTGTTGAGTCATGTGTGTGCTTAGTAACTTGTGTAACAATGTGATGGAATGTGATGATGGATGGATGTTTAAATTGAAAGTTGATGAGATGAAAGGAAGGTGATGATATATATATAAACATTGTTGATAGCATGATGGAATGTTTTATAACGTGGCAATTAATAGCATGAATGTTATGATGTAATGTGATTTTATAAAGTTATCATGTTAGTATATGACGTAATATGCGGGTAGCTTTTACGTATTAGTGATACTTGATCGAGTGAGACTGACTCGATCGGGTAGGTTTTTGGCAATTTCAAGGCCAGAATCGAGTTTTGGGGCACTCGATCGAGTAACTGGGGGTACTCGATCGAGTAGGGGGCCACTCGATCGAGTAGCCAAGATACTCGATCGAGTGGGTTAGAGATCAGAAGGTCTGTTTGGTTCTGGAGTTTGGGTACTCGATCGAGTACATAGGGGCACTCGATCGAGTAGCCCGTCACTCGATCGAGTGGGTTTGGGTACTCGATCGAGTGGGTTCTGGGCATCGTGTTTTCGTGTTTTGAAGTTTAGTACGTATGTTCATATCTACCCTTCTTATATATGTATAGTTTCAAGATGCCGCCCAAGAGAAATGCCTTGTATGCACGAGCTGAGGTTATGACCCCAGATGATATCGTTAAGATGCTAGAGCACCAGGATGCTCTTACCGAGACCTTGAAGAGAGTGAATGAGGAAAAAGATAAGAGTAAGGAGAGGGAGGTTGATCCTTCTAAGATCAGTCTCTACATTGCGAGGTTTAACCCGAAAGAATACAAGGGGATTGAGGAACCTAACTTTCTTGATAGTTGGTTGAGGGAGATGGAGAACATCTTTGGATTTGGTGCGTTGTCCGATGAGATGAGAGTGGAGCAGCTGCATTTTACCCGAGAGAGGCAGCAGCAAGTGGTGGGATTCGGTGAAGGTGAGCGCTAAGGATATATACATCAACCAAGGCTTACCTGCAATACCTTGGGGAGAGTTTCGTAGAGTTTGTGAGGAAGGAGTTCGACGGAGCATGTGAGGAGTAAGTTGAGGGAAGAGTTTGATAAGTTTAAGATGTCATTTGAGATGTACGTGGCCGAGTACTACAGCGGTTCAATGAGAAATCTAGATATCTTTGAGGATATGGGTTTGAGTGAAGAGAATCGGCTTTGAGGTTTGAGCGAGGGCTAGCTGCGAAAATTATGGATAAGTTACCCGTGGGAGTCCTTACCGATGTAAAGGAAGCATATGAGAGGGTCGGGAGAGCCGAGAGGCTAGTGGAGATGGCTCGGGAGAGGTCGGGAGGAGAGAAGAGGAAGTCCGAGAGTGAGGGTGGTGGCCAATCTAATTTCAAGAAAGGCAACCATAATCAATCTAAGGGATTTTCTTCGGATCCGGATTTAGTCTTTGGAACTTCCTTTGGGCGTGGCCGAGGGAGTGTGAGTAATAGTTGGGGAGTGACCTGCTTTGGATGTAGTGGCGTAGGCCACAAGAGGCATGAGTGCACGAGTGCACCCGGATCTTTCGAGACCCGCACGAGCTTCGCGAGCAATGCAGACCGGGCCTGGATCATGGCCAAACCGAGGAGGCCGAGCTACCAGAGTGGAGGCAACCGCAACGGCGGTAATTCTTATCGGAAGACACCGACGAACAACAACAACAATCAAGGGTCGGGTGCTAAGCCGACCGCATCGCCTAATCTTGTCCGGGGAGGTGGGCGAGAAGACCGATGGCAAGTTGTTCATGATGGACAAGAGGCGGTGAGGAGGATGCGCATGTTATCACCGGTACATTCCTTGTTAATGGTATTCCTACGTTTGTTTTATTTGATTCGGGGGCTTCTCAATCGTTTGTGTCTTCGAGTCATGTAAAACAGTTGGGTTTGAGAGTATATGAGTCTGTTAGTGAGCGAGTTTTCATACCTTCGGGTGAGTCTGTACCATGTGGGAAGTTATTTAGAGATGTGTCTTTGATAGTTGGGCAAGTCGATTTCCCTGTAGACTTGTTAGAGTTTCCTTTTAATGGCTTTGAAATGATAGTTGGGATGGATTGGTTAGGAAAGTATAAGGCTAAGATAGACTGTCATCAAAAGAAAGTGTCCCTAAGAGGTCCTAAGGGTGTTAGTGTGTCTTACCGTGGGTTTTTAGTCAAACCCAAGGTTAAGTTGATTGAAATTTGTTACCTTGAAGTCTTATCTGAGGAAGGGATGTCCTTTGATCCTGTGCCATGTGAGAGATGATCGGATAGTGAGTCCAGCAGTTGATGAGATACCTGTGGTGGGAGAGTTTGCGGATGTTTTTCCGGAGGAGATTAGGGGTTGCCACCGAAGAGGGAGATAGATTTCACCGTAGAGTTGAAGCCGGGGACGGGGCCAATCTCTAAGGCACCGTACCGTATGGGTCCTAAGGAGATGGAGGAACTTAGGAAGCAGTTGGATGATTTGATAGAGAAGGGATACATTAGACCAAGTGTATCGCCTGGGGAGCACCGATTCTGTTCGTGAAGAAGAAAGATGGGAGCTTGAGGTCGTGCATAGATTACAGGGAGCTGAACCGTGTGACGATAAAGAACAAGTATCCTTTGCCAAGAATAGATGACCTGTTTGATCAGTTGAGTGGTGCAACGGTCTTTTCTAAGATTGATTTGAGGTCGGGGTACCATCAGGTGAAGATTAGAGATGTGGATATACCGAAGACGGCTTTCACGTCGAGGTATGGCCACTATGAGTATGTGGTGATGCCGTTTGGGGTATCTAATGCACCGGCAGTATTTATGGATTTGATGAACCGAATCTTCAGACAGTTCTTGGACCAGTTCGTAGTGGTGTTTATCGATGATATCTTAGTCTATTCTAAGACTAAGGAGGAGCATGAGGAGCATTTGAGGATCGTGTTGCAGACATTGAGGGAGCATTAGTTGTATGCTAAGTTGTCCAAGTGTGAGTTCTGGTTAGAGGAAGTTGCTTTTCTGGGGCATGTAATCTCTAAAGATGGAGTAGCTGTGGATCCGGCAAAGATTGAAGCTGTGACAAAGTGGGAAGCACCGAAGAATGTCGCTGAGGTGAGGAGTTTCTTGGGTTTAGCTGGATATTACAGACGGTTCGTGAAAGACTTCTCCAAGATAGCTAGACCGATGACGGCGTTGATGAGGAAAGAGAACAGGTTTCGTTGGGATGAGAGTTGTGAAAAGGCGTTCCAAACCTTAAAGGAGCGTTTGACCACAGCTCCTGTCCTAGCATTACCTGAAGGGAGCGAGAATTTCGAGGTTTATACAGACGCTTCGAAGAATGGGCTAGGATGTGTGTTGATGCAGAATGGTAAAGTGATTGCCTATGCTTCTAGGCGTTGAAGCCTTATGAGGAGAATTACCCTACTCATGACCTGGAGTTGGGTCTTTGTGGTGTTTGCTCTCAAGATTTGGAGACATTACCTTTATGGAGCAATCTTTAAGGTATTTTCGGATCACAAGAGTCTCAAGTACATCTTCACGCAGAAGGAGTTGAACATGAGACATAGGAGGTGGATGGAGTTGATTGGCGACTATGATATGGAAATCATCTACCATGAAGGGAAGGCCAATGTTGTTGCTGATGCTTTGAGTAGAAAGAGTGTGCATTCCTTGTGTACAGCTCTATCTTTGATGAGGCCGAGGAGGAGGTAGCGAGTTTTGGAATTCATATGATGCGAAAGGAGATGCCATGGGTGATATGACGGTACATATGGAGTTTTATGATGACATTCGGGATAAGCAGGCTTTGGATCCTAAGATAGTTGAGTGGAGAGTTGGAGTAGAGAAAGGGACAGTGTCCCGGTTTTCCATTCATACGGATGGTAGTTTGAGGTTTGATGGTAGGTGGTGTGTGCCTAATGATGAGGAGTTGAAAAAGACAATCATGACAGAGGCTCATTGCACACCATATTCGGTACATCCAGGTGGAGATAAGCTATATAAGGACTTGAAGAACACGTTTTGGTGGCCTGGGATGAAGAAAGAGACAAAGTGAGTTTGTGTCCCGTTGTTTGACATGCCGAGAGTTAAAGGGGAACAGAGAAGACCACAAGGTAAGATTCGGTCTTTAGAGGTGCCTGAGTGGAAGTGGGAATCCATTTCCATGGATTTCATTGTGGGTTTGCCGAGGAGTCAACAAGGTAACAATATGATTTGGGTGATAGTGGATCGTTTGACCAAGTCGGCTCACTTTGTTCCAATGAAAGATACATGGACTAAGGCACAATTGGCTATGGCCTATCGAAAGAACGTGCTTAAGTTACATGGGGTCCCTAAGGACATAGTGTCTGACAGAGATGCGAGGTTTATATCGAAGTTTTGGAAAGAGTTGCAGGAATCGTTGGGAACAGCTTTGAAGATGAGTACGGCATTTCATCCTGCGCGAGATGGGCGACAGAGAGAACAATCAAGACCCTTGAGGATATGTTGCGAGCTTGTGTGATGGATTTTGGTGGTAGGTGGGAGCAGAGGTTGGACTTGATAGAGTTTTCTTACAACAACGCCTATCACACCAAAGATTGGTATGGCGCCGTTTGAGGCTTTGTATGGGAGGAGATGTAGGAGTCCAATCTGTTGGGACGATAGCGCGAGGCAAAGTGGTCTTAGGACCAGAGATGGTACATGAGATGGTGGAACAGATTAAGATGATCAGGGAACGGATGAGAGCAGCCCAGGATCGACAGAAGAGTTATGCAGATCTACATCGTCGGGACATAGAGTTTCAGGTTGGGGACAAGGTTCTTCTGAAGGTATCTCCGATGCGTGGAGTTATGAGATTTGGGAAGAAAGGCAAGTTAAGTCAGAAGTTTATAGGGCCTTATGAGATCTTAGAGCGAGTCGGGGAAGTTGCTTATCGTTTGGCGTTACAGTGCATTGGAGAGAGTGCACAATGTGTTTCATGTATCGTGCGGAAGTATGTGAGCGACCCGTCACATGTGTTAGAGGCAGAGAGCTTAGAGTTGGATGAGTCCCTATCATACCTTGAGGTGCCTAAGAAGATCCTAGACCGGAAGGTTAGGAAGACCAGGAGTGGTGAGACAGTGTTGCTTAAGATCCTTTGGTCTAACCACGAGACTGAGGAAGCTACATGGGAGGCAGAAGATATCATGAAAGAGCGTTACCCTTTTCTCTTTGATCAGGTATGTATGGTTACGAGGACGTAACCTTGTTTCTTTTAGGGGGGTAGGAGAGGATCGCGAGAGTTTTTAAGAGCTTTTACACCCTTCTTTTTCATGTTGTCGGTATGTTGTCGGGATAAGTTGGGTTAGTGTCATGCTTTACGTTGTGTTTTGTTTGACCTTCGAGTCGGGAGGCTTATGGGAGTACCTTTGTTTGGTAGTGGTTTGAACTTCGGGGACGAAGTTCCTTTTAAGGAGGGAAGACTGTAATACTCCGTATTTATAGTCTTAGGGGTACTCTATAGAGTAGCCCTTACTCTGTCGAGTAAGGGTAAGTGTCGCAAACAAAATAGTTTCGACTGTTGGGCACTCGATCGAGTAGCTCGGGCACTCGATCGAGTAGGGGGGTACTCGATCGAGTACCTTGGGTACTCGATCGAGCGCCCGGTTTTACGGGGGAGTTTTCGCGGGTTTTGTTAATTATGCGATTAGGGTATTTAAACCAATTCGTCTTTGTTTTAAAACACTTTTACCAAAACCTAAAACCTGTTTAAGAGAGAAAGCGTGATTCTTCTTCCTAATCGCATCCTTAACGATTCCGGAGTTCGACGGTCGATTCTCGTTGTTTTTCGTGTTGTTGGATTCCTTGCGTCGAGGGTAAGCTTCTAGCATAATTTTTATAATGTTTTGCTAGTTTTGGTCAAACCCTAATTTGGGGTTTGGGGGTTTTATGAGTAAGTAAGTAATTGGTAGCCTTTATGTGTTATGTGTGATAGGAGGAGAATTCGTAGAGGAGCCGTTTTGAGACAGCTGTTTAGATCGTCTGCGTGTTTGCTTTCCAGGTAGGATTTCCTACTCAGTATTAGTCCCATAATGGGATATTGGTGATGTGCTGTAGTTAGCTGTTTGATTGTGATTGTGATTGTGATTGTGATTGTGATTGTGATTGGTTGTGATGGTTCTCGAGATGCGTTCTCGGCTGAGTGGGGTCACTTGCGGGGGTGATCTCACGCCCTAGTTTCGCCCTTCGTGGAACCCGCCACGAAAGGGGATGTGCACATTAATGATACAGGGTTATCGCTCGTACGATGAGCGGGGCTTAGGTGGGAACGGCTGCGGTCCCCCATCGGGTGGCGGGTCCAGTGGACGATCGTCGGTGTTGAGATGATGATGGGAGTTGGTGTGGTGTGTATGTGTGACGGTTCAATTTTGTCTGTTTGCCTTATTGTTATTATCTATTTTGATTGTGTGATTAGTATCGACCCGGTGTTGTTTTGTAAAACTGCGGTGATCCATTCGGGGATGGTGAGCAGATATTGAGCAGGTATAGAGATGGTACTTGGATAGGCGGGGATGGCCACGACATGACGATAGAGTCTTCCATTTGTAGTTTAGTCTTTATTTACATTTCATTTGAGAACGAGTTAGTTGGAATAATGTATTGTACTTTCGATTGGTTTGAGGATTGTAACTTTTCATTAAAGCACTTATAATAAATGTTGTTTCTATTTTGTCTATTTGATTATCATACCTCGGGCAACCGAGATGGTGATGTCTCCATACCTGAGTGGTCCTGGTAAGGCACTTGGAGTATGGGGGTGTTACATTAAATGTGAACCCTCCCAAGGATGTGCTTAACATAAGCACAAAGAGTAAGGGGAAGTTCAAGAAGAATGGGAGAAAGGGCAAGAAGCAAGCTCCCACATTCACCAAAGCTAAGTCTTGTGAAGCTAGCACCTCCAAAGTCAAGAAGGGTCCTCTTGATAAGTGCCATTATTGTAATGGCATGGGTCATTGGAAAAGAAATTGTTCCAAATACCTTGGTGATATCAAAGCTGGAAAGATCACTCCAGTAGGTAAATGACTATCCTTCTTTTATGTTTTAAATTCAACTATGGTAATATGATGCAAAGTTGTGATAATGTATCTCCCTTTTTATTGTAAATAGGGCCTCCACCAAGCAAAGACAAAGGAAAGGAAAAGCAAGCATGAGAAACCATGGAGAAGCTAAGGATAGCTTTTATGGAGCTTTGTTTTTCATTGTCTTATTTTAAGTAATGTTTTGGATTTTAGAACTTTAAGTTTCCGTGTTCGACATGGAAAAGTATTTTGGATAATGAGTTGTATTTTGGATGATGGTGACTTGGTTTGCAACCCAAGTCACCCGTTTTATCATTTATCCTTTTAATGTTCTAAAATTCATCTTTAAATGCTTGCGTTTTGAAACATAAGATCATTCACTTAAAGGTGATCTAATAGACAATTATAATGACGGGTTTCATTATATGTCCACATGCTTAAGGCTTGTGTATGATCATTTATGAAGCGATTTTGAGTCTATGAACTCTCTTAAAAGTATGTCAATCACCAAGTACACATATGAAATCAATTACTATTAGTCTATCCATGAGATAGTTCTCCTTATACTTCAACATCATTAATTAGTGTCTCATATGCTATCTTTGAATATATAGTGTATTTATTCTAAAGATAGAGTGGGAGAAAAATGAGGACAGAACACACAAGGCAAGATTAAATTGTGTACTTGTGTAAATGAAGATCTACGCAAGAGAAAATGATTTGAATGAAGGTATATCTATTTATATAGTATGCCGAATAGATGAGATCTATGGTCTCAAGTTAATTCTATATGACTAAAGAGACCAAGTGTAGTTAACATAAGAGTATATTCTCAAGATAACTACACGAGGAGACCAAAAGAAAGTTTTGGAAGAAAATGACTAATGTAAAGTCTCAACAAGTTTTTGACTAAGTTTATGAAACAATTGACCAATAGTTTCAACCTTGAGATTTACTTAAGAGCCTAAATGAATCATAGTAACATACTAGTTATGATCGAGTTGTAAGGATTGATATACCGATATCCTCAATGGCCAAAGTTATAACCACGCAGATGTCACGCTTAACCTCACTATGAAATGGTTAAACCTCCTTCCAAAAGGGTATTTGCGAAGGATACATTCTAAATATTGTTTATATTTGAAAATGACATTACTACACATCATTACGACATGAGTGTGTTGGAGATTTAAAATCTCTTTCCGTAAGGTTAAGATAAGACCACTTCAAAATAGGCATTTTGAAAGGATATGATGGGAACATATATGGTTTTATCCTAATAACTTGGCAATGCGATTTATATTTCAATTCTTGAATAAATTTTGATTGAGAAGTCAATTTCAAAATGTGTAGAATTGAGTGGGAGTTAGGAAATTCTCATGTGAAGACATGGAATTTAGTGGGAGCTATCATCCTTGAATGTTTACAACTCATCACTCATTAAAGAATGACGAGCTAATACCTTCTTACATAAAGAAGCTTTTGAGTTTTCAATTCTGGATGAAAATGGACTATGATGAATCCAATTACATCAAGGGATGTTGGATTAGTATTAAGAGATACACATCGTATCAACATATACATAGGTTATTCATATGAATGAAAATGGGATTACCATTAGCAGTCATGGTAGTTCATTGAACCTAAAAACGGTTGATCTCATGATTATTAGTAACTAATGTTTCCGCCATTAGAATAATCATGTACATGTCCAATTATGAATCATATGCATAAGAGCATGATGATTGATTTGTGAGCCATAATAGAAACGTCATGAATTCTCGAGTAGAATCCGATGAGCGATTTCAGTGATTGACGGAATGTTCTATTGTGTGTCAAGAGGTTGCACATATTGTAGAAAATCCGAGCACATATGAGGATTTATGAGAATCCCAAATCTTTCAAGCCTAGAAAGAGAAATGAGAAGTTTTGGAAAGATGCTTGGTTGAATAAGAGGTTATTCAAAAACAATCTTTCCTAGTAAAGCTAGGACTTGTGAGAAGTGCTAAGCTAAATAATCTTGTCAATTGTTACAAGATTCTACAAAACATATACCTAGTGCATTATGTGTGGATGGAATACTTGATCGGTACAAGTTGTATTATTCATCGCAAATTCGTTCGTTATGAGATGATCGATAAGAAAGTTCTTTCAAGTTAAAGAACCGAAACCAAGGTTGGGAACCTTGATGTGTACTTGGTAAGATTCATGCTATGAGAGAGAACATGAATGTGAAGGAGATTGCAAGTGTAAGAAGTTTGAACACATGGACACATGGCATGTTAAACTTCTATTGCAATCAAAAGGTGGTTACACTTATGATATACATCACAAGGTTGTAATATGATATTGACTACCCGAGTGTGATGTCGACATTTGTCGTTTGAGTTATTATTAACTCACCTTATACTTTGTTACATCCAAACGGGTTGTGAAGACAATTGAACCCCGTTAAAGTGAACGCGGATTAACAAAGTATTTGCCCATAGTCACTTGCATGAGGTGACGTCTAGAAGTAACTAGAGTGTGAGGCGATTGATGGCAAGTTCAAGTGCCATAGAGTCATGTGAGATGACTAGTCGATCACATAGGCGGACTGTTAGGAACATTTTGTCGGGCCTAATGACCGCTTATAGAGTTCTGGCAAATTTATATAGCCTGGTCGTGGCGAGAGCTACTATAGTATTCAAATGAGTCGATTCTTTTGACTAAAGACTATTCTCCTAAGATGGCACAGTTTCAGATTAACTTTGATTTGTGTTACTACGACCTTCGTAAATGGGGTCAAATGGGCATATTTTGGGTTATGATGGCTGTGGCTAGTCGAAGGGAATGAGTGCGATAGGAATTGTCCACCCCTAGTCAGGGTTATAACAATATCTCAGGGCCACTCGAGGAGTAATGAATTGGAAAATGCGTGGCCACGCTCGGATGGCATCCAAAGTGGATAAATCCGGTCAATCGGCTTATTCTCCGGATCGAGGAAACCACTCTCGATATGATCACTTGCAAGTACGACCTGAAAGACACCTTGCACTGAGTGGGAGATAGTAATAGGACAAGAGAATTGGTGACGCACACTTGTCGAGGACAAGTGGGAGATTGTTGGAATATGTGTCCTCCGACAATAATGCGATCACGACTATTGATCATGATGATCACATGTTTAAGTCTCATTAAAATGAATACAATTGGGAAGTAATATTGTTACTGTCAACTGGTCAACATATATCGGTAATGATTGGCTGACTAGAGTTTGACATTACTGTCGTGTGACGGTGGTGATCAGTTGACCCCCTAGGTCATACCTAAAGGGCAATACTCTTAATTGATTATTTAATTAATCGTATAATGTTGCGAGTTAATTAAATTACTTGAAAATTGACGGACGATTTTGGAAGTAAAATTTACGTATCATATTGAAATGTGATTAAATAAGATACGGTCTGAGTAATTGAATTGTATCATTACTCGGATGAAATAATTGTTTAATGTAACAATTAAATTGAATGAATTGTTATAAATACAATCAGTTGTAATTTATAAATGGTAAAATTTTTGGCACAAGTAATTATGAAATTACTAAGTCGATTTTTGTATGTGACGTATTTTATTAATACGTTGATTTTTAATATGTTAAAAATACATAACAAATATATGTGACATGTGACATGTAACATATAGACAATTGACAAAAATAATATGGAATCCATATTATTAAGTGGGCCGAAAATTAGAGGGTTGTTGAGCTAATTATATGTTGATTGTAATTAGTGGAAGGCATGATGATTGCATTAGTCACTAGCCATGCAAGCCTATTGTTCATTGTGAAGAACAATTTTTCCATGCATTGGCTCCCCTAAAGCTCTCCTCTTACACTGTTTTGGGGAAGAAAAACCATCATTATTTTTCTATAATTTTTACCTAATAATATACTAAGTGTAGTGTATTATTCATTCATTCAATCCATCATCCAAAATACAATTTTAGAGAGAATAAAAATCCTCCTCTCTTTCTCTCTAAAAACCGAAATATTCAAAGTGTTAAAAATATTTTTGGTTCAATTTTCTCCTAGATTAATATTATACTAGTACTTATAATATTAATTAGATTAAGTGTTAAGCCTTGGGTATAAAGCTTAGGGAGAGATCTTATACTTAGATCTTGTTCATCCATAAGGGAAAGCTCAAGATCAAAAGAGAAAGGTGATCTCTTTTGTGCCCTAATAACCGAAAATCCACAATGTAAGGACATGATTTCTCTTCTATTATATTATTTGTTTGCATGCATAAAATCCGTTTTAATTTTATGACAAATTAATTTAGACATATATGAGTATGTTAATATGTATATGAATCTACATTTCCTTCAGGTGGGTTGTCCTCGAACAGTTCGTTCTCGTAAAAGTTGGAACGAGAACTAGACTCTTCCTCTAACTGTTGATCTTGAAACAATCTCCTCTTTACGTGCAGAGATCTTTCAATCTCGGGATCGAATGGTAGTAGTGGACCACCTTGCGACCTGCGCATAAGAAGAAACTACAACAGAAAATAAGAATAGTCCAAGGAACGGGTGTCCCTTAGACTGAAAAGGACTAAAAATAAAGCAACTAATAATTTGAACAATCGCCTCCCTAAGCAACGGCGCCAAAATTTGACACGGCTATCGCAACCCTATCAAAGATAAAACCTAACGGTCTCAACTAAAATGTAGCAGAGGCAGTCGAGTATCGAATCCACAGGGAGGTAATGCAACTATAGCTGTTTATTTCTAATCCTATGGTAACAATTGGGGGTTATTTGAAATTGGATCTAAACTACGAAGTCTGAAAGGAAGAGAAATAAGGCAACGAGTAAACAAGCAATAAAATATGATTAAACTATCAAGAAGAGAGGGACATGTCGGGATTTCGGTTCACCATGGTAGTCCAATAACTCAGCAGCAAATGACTCAGACGAACTAATGTGAGACGGATGTTAAAAGGTCCTTTCGGTCCACTTTCTATCCTAAAATACCACTAACTTAACTTTCGTCCTCATTAGGGTAGTCTACTGTTTATAGCAGGCCTATTTAGTCCAATCTTTCGATCCAGGATTAATTTTAGCCGATTTAATGGGTGACATAGAAGCGTGCACTCAACTAGGTCGGGAATTACAGTTAAATTGCTATAGTGACAGAGTCTCTTAATCAGTTCATCTAATTCATTCACTACATCGTCATTTTCCTACCGCAGATTCCCTAATCCCAACATGAAGGGGTTTAGCTACTCATGCTCATAATTAAACTAACAGCAATTAAATTCCCAGCAGAAGACATAATGAAATAACAATAAATTGCGATAATGGAAATTAGGGCAAAGGAGAATGATAACATAAAACAAGAAATTAAAGCAACAAATGATTATTATTAATAAAGAGAAAGGAAGGATTACAACGAGCGAATCCGGCGTAAAGAAAATCTGAATCCGAGCAAAACAATAACCCAAGGCAGAGCAACAGTGAAAAGAATAAAGTAACGTGCTAAAGTTCAGTAGTTTCGATAGTATGGAAGATAAGATGCATTAACCTAATTAACTTAGGTTTAAATAGAAAAAGAATTAAGGTTTACGGAAATAAACAACACACGGACTAATTAAAAGCCCATGCCCGTGAAAACCTCTCGATCGAGTGGATTAAACCACTCGATCGACCAACATCTCAGCAAAAGTTACTCGATCGACCAACAGGTTACTCGATCGAGGACTTGGTCTTGTGCAGCTTACTCGATCGACTAAGGGACAGCTCGATCGAGCGTCAGGGGGTCTAGAAACCACTCGATCGACCAGCAAACAACTCGATCGACTGATTTCGTCTTCAATCCAGCTCACGTCTTCACCCAAGTGTCTCGTAATTCGTGCCACGACGCTTCCAAATGCAGTATCTCACTCTGGGACAATCCCGTCTCCTCTAAATGCATGCAAAAAGGACAAAAAGGAGTATGGTTCCACTACTTTCGCGATCATTCCTACAAAAAGGACAAAATACACCAAAGTAGCCAATTCGGGGCAAAATACCATAAAAACAGTATAGAAATGCATAGAAATACGTGCTGAAATAGGCTAAAAAGACTATACATTAGGCACGTATCAGTCGCAGTCTAGGTGAGAGTCTGCAATTTCTTCTTTCTCTACACACATATTCTTACTTACCATTTGCTTTGTTGAGAGAAGAGTGAACCGGGAGAGTCCATTATTTATGAGTCGTGCAAGGTCGAAAGTACATTTTATTTCCAAGATATGCATAAATTTCGTTCGCTTCGTATTGAGTTGCAGTAGCTGAATTGCGCATTAAAATGGTTTAGTATTGACTTGTAGCTAGCTCTGAGATTTACTCCTTTCCCTTAGGTCCTTATTAGTTGCATATAGTTTACTTGGGGACAAGCAAAGGTTTGGTTTGGGGAGATTTGATGCGTGTATTTTATATAAGGTTTTTACCTCATTTTTACACGCATTTCTGTATTATTTATGTAGCATCTGGCTACAAATACCCCCGAATATTCTACTTTGGTTCGTTTTATGTAAATTGCAGGAATAAACCAAAGAGGAGCTAAATCGAGCCTTAATTCGTCCCATTTGCATGCATTTACGGAGAACGAGGAGTTGAGTCGGAGCTAGGAAACTACCAGTTTGAGGTGTGCATAGAAGAAAAGAAGCTAGGCAAACAAAAGAAGAACTTTAAATTGCTAGTGCCTACTTTGAAGAGCTATATCTCGAGTTCTACAACATATATTCAGGTGATTCTAATTGAGATGAAATCTTGTTCTCTTAGCTTTCCAACGCCACCGGAATCGCCCTGTTTGCCCAAGTAACGAAGAAATGGCAGCCGTTTGAAGTTCAGTGCGCGAAGCAGGAATTGTGTTGGAAAGTACTCGATCGAGTAGATTTATGTTCGATCGAGTCCTTTTTCTACTCGATCGAGTAGATTCAATTTAAGGTTTACTCGATCGAGTAGATTTTTTACTCGATCGAGTGGTTTAAGCTTAATTTTACTCGATCGAGTGATTTAAAGTTACTCGATCGAGTGGTTTTGATGTTACGCAGGATTAATTAACCCGTGTTGGGCTTAATTTCGGGATAGACTTTTGTTTTCCTATTTAAAACTTTCATAATTAGGTTAAGGGATATATCTTATCATACATCTCTTAGTTTACATCTCAACACTTTGCTACGATTATTGGGGATTCGGATTTGGCTTGCTACGATTTCCGATCTACAACTTTGTAACCGTAATCTTTCCCTTTTAATTCATTCTTGTTTCTTTATTGCTTTTATTATTCCTCTATTTAGTTATCATGTCTTATGTTATTAGATTAGCAATTGCTAGTGTAGTATCCCGAGCCATGCATAGCTAATTCCTTTAATATGTTAGGACTAGGGAAACCGTGGTAGCAATATGTTAGGATCGACATGATTAGATTAGTTTTGCGACAAGAATTGTATTAAGCAATATAATTGTGATTAGGTTGAATGAATGCATGCAGGAGACCGATTAATTAGTTACCCCCGACCTAGATCGAAAGATTGGAAGGGAAGGCTTGCTTAATTACAATAGGTGATACCTAACTAGGGCGAAAGCTAAATTAGGGAGACCCTAGGGCGATTAGAGACCGAAAGGGTATAATCGTAGGTTTAAGGACCGAAAGGTGACGACCTCGCTCTTCTTATCAATAATTTAATCGACTCAGTTGACCCGATAGTGTAGTTGCCACGGTAGACCGATTCCTAGCATATTTTCTCTCTTATTACTCTGCTCTTATTTTCTCGTACTCTTTCTCTCTTTGCTTTAGATTAGTTTTAGATTAATTACAATCAATCAACCCCCGTTACTCATAGGCTAAATTAGACAGATAAATCTCATTTTACCTCCCTGTGGAGATCGACCCGACTTCCCTAGCTATATTAGTTAGAGCCAGTTGGTTATTTTTGATAGGTATACGACTGCCCTGTCAAATTTTGTCATACGTAACTTTTATTCCTAAAACCTAATTACAATGGGCTTCGGAATTCTCGTCTTTTAATTTGCGTCAGATTACAATAGCGGTCGATCGACCACTGAGACCAGTCGATCGACTAAAATGCGCGGTACAGAAGCTTCTGATGATCGTGCTCTGGTCGATCGACCAAAGTCGTCAGTCGATCGACTGCTTGCTCTTCCTGCAGTAAACTGTTCAGCATTCTGACAGTCTATAGACCAAGTAGGTCAGTCTATAGACCACTGTAGCTGGTAGTCCGCTTCTGAACTCTCGCAAATTCATCTTTCAGGCCTTGAAATGCGCACCAAGTTCATCTCTCGAGTCAATACTTCATGTCAAATCCTATGCCAAGCACTTAGGGACGGATTCGGCTCGATTCTAGCTGAATTCTTCACATTTCTGCAATATTCCACAAAAACACGAAAGTAGACGGAAATAGGGAAAATAGTAGCATAAACTACATAATTGAGCTCTGAAATGCGTGTGAAATAGGGTGTAAAACATCATATTTATGACACACATCAACGGCAATAAAAACCGTCAGTCAAAACACAATAATAGTGAAATTCAAAATTCACTATTTCTTCAAATTTCCACGGCGGCATTAAAAGCCCCATCTATCCAAAAACAAAACCGATAGCGGGATTCAAACCCACTATTCTCACAAATCTTTCAACAACTTTCATCAATCTCAAATCGTGGGAAGACGAAATTAAAGTCATACTCCCCAAAAACACATCAAACGACAGGATACACATATGTCCCTTTCCTACAAAATCAACGGTAATAAAAACCACTATCTCTCTTCGAGATTCAAAAATCATCGCCGACCACGGGAGCCAGGCTCACAAACCTATCCCTCTCTGGCACCACAAACATTCAATACAAACACCAAGATTCCCCAATAGGATATCGGAGGCTTCCTCACGAAGCCCGCTAATTCAAACAACTTCCCAAGATATGCCCATCCAACACGGCTATTTCCCCCACGGTCGATCAGTCGATCTTCAATATGGCTGGCGAGCCTTACTACGCACACCCAATATGGCTGGCGAGCCTTACAACGCACCGCGGCTGGCGAGCCCCTTTCATATAGACACCGTGGCTGGCGAGCCTTACAACGCACCGCGACGGGCGAGCCCCTTTCATATACGCACCGTGGCTGGCGAGCCCCTTTCATATACGCACTGCGGCTGGAGAGCCCCTTTCATATACGCACCGCAGCTGGCGAGCCCCTTTAATATACGCACCGCGGCTGGCGAGCTCCTTTCATATACGCACCGCGGCTGGCGAGCCCCTTTCATATACGCACCGCAGCTGGCGAGCCTTTGTCCGCAAACAAGAAATAACCCAAGGACGTATCCCGAAGATGGCTCAGGTACGACTCCTTCTTATGGCTGGCGAGCCTTTGTACGTAGTCTAACGGACTTTAAACGACCCGCACGGACAGTCGACAAACTCTAAACTGTTCCCGACGACAGGTCCTCGGCTCGTACCCTCGAGTCGCCTTGGCGTCGCCCTTCCCGACGGCAGGTCCTTGGCCTGAATCCTTTCGAGCCGCCTTGACGTCGCTTCAGTCTCAAGGTTGTAATCTTCGATTGACCTGGGGGCTCTACTTTGACTTTCGCCCTGTCCAAGCCTCAGTCAAAGTGGGGTCTCTGTAGATACTCGGTATCTGTTGAGTCTCCAACAAACACCTGATGATTATCGGACTAGAACATGCTTAGGAATTGCAGCGTTTGATCGACTGTTTGTGTACAACTATACGTCGAAAAACATAAAACGATTTCGAAAATAAAACATTTCAAAACTTTTCAAAAGTACCTGGAGTGTTTAATACATGACGACGGGGTCGCAATGACACTAATTAGAGTCAAAACCGACACCGGACCAAAAACCGACTCAAAATTCAAATCCCCACTCCAACAACGAGTCAAACCGAGTCAAACACAAAAAATAAACCATTCAAATGCTTCCATGTTAAGATTTCCCGGAATCCTAAATGGTCAAGTACAAATCAAGTTCTTCCAAATCCTAGGATAGAACAAATCATGATTTCATCGTGTGATAGTGACAAGACACCTCGAAGACGTGCGAGATGGCTCGCGCCTCTTTGAGCAGCTCATGCGGCCACGTCGCTCAAAACACACACAACCGCTCATTTTCCTATAAATACCCCTCAAATGCCATCATTTGAGAGTTACGCAAGTGTCCGCCTCCTCTTTTCTCCCTTAAAATTCTAGACTTGACTTCTCAAGTCACAATCCGACACGTGTTTACGACCTACCGATCGTAAACACAAGCCTTACACATTGTTTGGTACCGTCATCGTGCATTAAATCACTTGACCGACCATCTCAACCACTACACCATCACTAAACTTAAAAAACACTCTTTTACTTTCTAAAATGGTTTTCAAACCGAGTTTTCCGGCCAAACAAGTTGATACACTTTCGTCGGTTTCTCGTCTCAAGCCTAGCATGTAAGTATGAGGGTGTAAAAATCTTCTTTTACCATGTTTTTTCATTTGTTTCATGACTATAACATGCTAAATCATGCATAACATGGTCCAAATATGGGTTGAATGAGCCAAAATCGGATTTTTGGTTGAGGCAGAGGCTACTTATGTAGCACATAGGCTCGCGCCTAAAGCACCCTGCTCAACCTAAATCCAATCATGTTTGGTCTCTTCTTCCCCTTATTTTCATTTCATATTTGTACTCGGTTTTACCATTTCGAATATTTTAAAATCATTTTTTATGACAAGTGTTTAACCATAAAACATTTTTCACCCTTGGTTCCTAATACCATGACGGTTTAATCCGTGTTTCGGTGACAATATTTGGTTAATTACATTTTAAAAGGTATTTTAAAGCCTTTTATTTCATTTCTTTACATTTTGAAGGGTATTTTAAAGCCTTTCTCATTTCTTTACATTTTTAAAACAAATGTATTAGTCACCAACACAAAGTCATCTTTGGTTCCACATACCATGTCGGATTTTAACCCGAGTACAATGATGAATGTTGATTAATTATAAAAAAATGAACTTAAAACAATTAGTTCATAGTCATTTTCAAAACTATTCATGTCAAGCTTGCAGAACCGAACCTGACATCGAGTATTGTCAAAACAATGACGATTATTCAAGTCTCATTCTTCAACTCGACACAAAAGCGTCCTAAACGGTCTTTTCAAACCAAGACGGGTTCAAACACCCATTTTTTAATACATTTTACAAACTTTTTCAGTGGTCAGAAGCCGTTTTCCATCGTCTGTTGACCCGCGCCTAAACAGGCAACTTATTTTTCCCATTTTCAAACCAGGGCAGACCCATTTGCATCGCCAATAGGCTCGCGCCTCTTATGGCTGCCTGATGCAGGATCTGTTTCCTATTCCAGCATTCGTCCAGAAGATCCCGACTTCTGTTAACCCGAATACAGGACGGATCAGATGACGAATCTGCTCCTTTTACATCACATTTGCAAAACGCCTTACTAAGACAAACGGATCACGTTATGCACCATAAACCTAACTCGGTAAATGGATGTTTAATTTCCGTCTTGCATGCAAATCAACATTAAATCCAACTCGACATCAAATACTTGATACTTGGATTAAAACAACCAACATAGAAAGCTCACATGTTAGGTTCAAACTAGTCGATGCGCATCCATGCATTTACCCGTTTTATCAGCTTTTGCATTTAACCAACCAAGATCGATCAGTAGAGGTCGCTACCGCGGACGGTATTGGGTGTCCGATTAAAGGGCTTCCCAATACGTACCTTCACCTCTTACTCAGAAAATTTGGACAGTGGACGACCTTATCCAGGGCGTACAAGAGTCATTCTAGAGATAGGATGCTAAAGAGGGACGACTCCTTATCTTTAGTACCTATGTCAAACACCGCTTTTTGCCTTTGTTGACCTAGGTATAAAGTAGATTCGAACTGGTTCCAAACATCCCAAAATGCTTGGTGGCGACTCTGAACATCTCTTGCATCATTTTGAGACCATTGCCGAGACGAAACCGACCGATCTAAAACGATCTGGTCGAAAGCATTTTTACGCCGCCGAGCGTGGCTTTCAAAAAACGACCGCTGCCGTTATCCACAGATCGGCTGGGCATACGCAGGTGGGCCATGTCCACAAAGCTCACGATACAAACATGTGTATGTACCGCAGTATGGTTGACGTCAATCGCTATCCATCTTTAGGCCCATATAGGAATTTGGACCGTCCGGACGGGACAATTGGTCGAATGGGTTGGTTTAGGGCCTAGGAAGACCAAATGAAACGGCCTAAGAAGGTCGACTAATGAAAATCGACAATTGTCTCTTATAAACTATTTCTTAACCTTGTTCAAGTTTCACCCTGGGTAACACGTAAGTGTATGATCCCCAGCGGAGTCGCCAAACTGTGGACAAGGCCACCCGCGCATTGTGGTTTTGAGGCGGCGACACTTTTCCCACGGAACCTTGGTTTGCCAAAGCACGACATGGGCCGTTACCGATTTGTGAGGCATTGAAACCGATGAAAGGTTAAATAAGCCTGCATTTGTGGAGTCGCCACCAATTTATTGTGGAAAATTGGAAACCGTTCGAATACCTCATGCCATGTCAAGACACAAAGTAATGACATGAACACTAAGAACTCGTTACCCTTAGCATTCTATGTCTAGAATGACTCTCGAGATGCCAATGCACATGGATGTCCAGAGATAACTGGAGTAAGGGGTGAGCGTACGTATCAGGAAGTTCTTTAATTCGAACACCTAATCCCGCCCGCCTCGATAGCGGACTCTACTAATGATTAGGGAAGTCGTTCATATTTGGTATGTCGTCGATGTAATGCATGCAATGCAACAAACATGGATTAATCCTAGCATGTGAAATTAGACTATGTCGGTTAACACGTGTTTTAGCAAACGATTTGGTCGAAGTAAATGTTAGATTCAGTACATGTGAATGCCATACAATTAAATCATACATAATAATAATTACGATAAATGAATTACAATAATTAAAATTACAAAAATTACAAGCTTTATTTGATCTACGTCAAAAGCACGCTCAAAGACGGGATTTCGAAGAAGAAAATAAAAGGAAAATAAAATTAGAATTAAAATATGAAAATATGTCAGATTAGAGGTGATAATATGAATAATATTTGATTTAAACTGTAATTAGGAGCTACGTCAAAGCGATAAAGAGTTCAGAGGCAGAAACCAACCTGCAACGGGCAAAGATCATCTGCTGCGTTCTCGGAAGAGGCGCTGACACTTCATGCGTCTGTTTCTCGGCCGAGTTCGGCGTGAAGTCAGAATCGCAACACTGTTATTGTTCGTTGGTAGATTTGAGATGGATTATCGATATTAGACTCGAATTGAAGTGTTTTAACCGATCATATGTATCTGGGCAAGTCATAAAACGAATTAAAATGAGAAATTACAGTGGTTTACATGATTATGATTATACGATGAACTCGTGTCAAAAATACAAAAAGGAAAAAATTGAGGTTAGATTAAGACGAAACTGGACAAATGAGATTCGAAAGAAAACTTATGTATCAAATTGGGATCCCAGAACCTCGATATGAACAAGTCGAAACCCCGAAGAATCGAATTGAATTAAAACGGCGAAAACCCGCAAGTATTGAATTACTCGGGATTAAGGACGAATTAAGCATTGTAATTAAAAGGGAGTTGTTAAAATATGGTTTATATACTGAAATAACAAAGAGAATGATGGAAAATGAAAGAATAAGAAAAGGAGGAAATTTGCAGGAAGTTGAGGAAGAAGAAGAAGAGCAGGAGCAGCAGGCAGCCTCTGGAACAGGCGCAACAAGGCTGTGATCCTTCATGAAGGTGCAACTGCTACTGCGTTTCTTCTCGGCGTCTGACCTCTGCTATTTCGTAAAAACGGCTTTAAAAGTTGGATTTTAAATCGGTTTTCGAACGTGCTCTTGATATAGATTTACATTAATTGATACAAAATAAAAGTACAATAATAAAATGGGATTTACACCCTCAGACTTACATGTTTGACGAAACGAGATTGACTAAAGTTATAGTTTAGTGATTTCTCGACTCGAATATACGTAGAAAGTGCCCTCGTTAGAGGATTTAGTAGATTGATTAAGTTGATTAAAGGTGGAGTTTGGTCAAGTTGGTCGGTCTATGCAACGTGACTGGGACTCAGAATGATCTGAGCTTATGTGGTCGATTAATCAAGCACGTAGGCGTCAAAAGGCAATAGCGTAGTCTAGAATGCAAAGAGAGAGAGAAAGGGCGGAACACTCGCGTGCCAAATATGGAGGCCAAAGGCCTCTATTTATACTAAACATATGGAAGAGTTTTGGAATGACACGGATTTAGAAACAAATCTCGGAAATATTCTGGAAAATGCGAAAAGAGGACTGGAGAAGAGGCGCAGCAACTACTGTGTTTCTTCGAAGAGGCGCAGCATTTGCTGCGTCTTTTCTCCAACGGTTTCCTCTTCGACAAGAAAGATTTCCGCGTTTTATTATAGAATTTCGGTAGATTTACACTTCCTTATTCCATGAAACACAATATTACAGTAGATATTTACTTAAAATATTAATTTTAATTAGGAATAAATATCTAGAGAATTATAGAACATTCCGGTATATTCCGACTCGGCATTTAAATGGTTTTTAGAAAATTAAGCGGTTTTTGACCCGAACTCCAAATGAACTCTAATTATTGTCAAAACGACCGTATCGGCGCGTAGATGACGACCCAGGGGTTGACTCGAGTGTTTGAGATATCACTTGACGATGAACTTACGGACTGTCATAAATCGTTTCGCGTATCAAACATGCTGCCCAATCATCACTGGGTGGTTGGCGGGAGGTGTAGAAATGAGGTATCTACAGTGGTGACCCATTTCTAAAACGCGCCTAGAAAAGGGGATTAACAAACTAGTTAGAAAAGTGCATATAACACATTAATTAAGAAATCTAATGAATTCGAACATACCCATATAAAGTGTCGGCCATAACTTATAAATACAATGGAAATTATTTATTTCGGCCCCTGTGATATTGCACTTGTTCGCGTCATTGGTAAGCTTGTAAAACTATTCGTATGTGACAAACATGTGAAAATTTCATCATAGCAATTAGCTATGATGAATCCCATATCGGCATCCATCCAATGTATCACTGGTGTATCTTCATCTCTTTTCCACCATGAAATTCTCTTAATCAATTTATCGATCTCCATTTCGCCTCCATATAATCTTATATAAATATGTGTATGTTTTTCTAACTCATCCACCATATCACGTCTAACTGTTGGCCACCTATGTTCATCACCATAAATCTCTTGAGCAACTGCTCGATACCCACAATTCCCATCGCCATCGACATTCACCCAATCAATTATCCACTGTACCATAAAATTAGGAACCGCATTTGGACAAGGAAAAAGTGACGCATGTTTGGTTCCTTGTCGAATTTAGCAATTAAATTTAGTACAATTTTAAACAAAACATTTATTAAATAGTATTACTTACTTGTGGAGACGACATATAATGTGGTATGTTTAAATCAGGAATGTCTTTTGAAACATTGGTAGCTGCTGCCGTGGGTCTAGTGACCTGTAGATTTATAAAAAGATAGTTAAGCAATCTACGATAACAATATAGTGGTAGAATCAAAGGTTGCTTACCTGTGGACAATTCATAGGTTGTGGTATATTTAAATCGGGAATGTTTTTTTGAAACATTAGTAGCTGCGGCCGTGGGTCTAGTGACCTGTAGATTTATAAAAAGATAGTTAAGCAAACTACGATAACAATATCATCTGAAATTTGTAAAAGAATATAATTACTTGTGGGTTCCTTTTTCTACGCTTCGAAATTGGAAATTTCTTCTCGATGTGTTCCCAATGTGATGGTTCTCTTGATACCGAAGTCTTATTTGGTCGTCCGCGTGTCTTTTTAACTTTCGGGTCAATAATATTAATAGGATGCAACACGTTCTCTACAAATTCAGAAACTTTTCTCATCATTTCAATATCACGATTTAGCACCACATCTACAAGTTTACTCAACTTATTCTTCTCTTGCAAGAGCGTATCATTGTTGTCGCCCTTTGATATGTTCCTTATATGTAGAGTCTTCCAAAATGGGTGAATTGAATCAAGTTCAATATACCCATCTGCACATATCTGTTTATTTAGACAAGGACAAGTAGTAACATTGCAACAATGAAACATACTAACAAATATAAAAGTACTAACAAATATAGAAGTACCTGTGTTAAGAAGACGACTAATATCACATGTGAAAGGAAGACCATGTGTTATCTTAATAGCACATCCATTACAATTGGCCTTTTTGAATTGTCTATCAATAGTCGTAATTGCATGATGTGTCACATTGAAAGACAACCTACGATACACACTCATAGCAAGACTAACATGAAGCTGCTTACTCAAGGAGGTCTCTAAAGCCTCATCTATTTTTCCGATCTGAAGGGTGACTAATTGATGAATCGTTTCAAAGACAGTGTCAAAACCACCCACAGATGTACGTAAAAGTCGTTTTAGTGCCGCATGTGCACTCTCAACCCTGTAAAGAAAATTATTCATAAAACAATACTCTTATTTAGGTACAAAATTAGAATTTAAATCATATTTCGTTGTAGTATTACCTGTTGGTGGTAACATTCCCAAAGTGTAGCACTTTATTTGTCCAAGCTAATACAAATCGCTCCTTTTACTATCAAGCCATGTTTCCTTATAATATTTTTCCAAACCAGGAATATAACTGTAAGTTGTATACATTAACTCCTCATTTTCTATAAACTCCTCTACAGTTGTTGATCTGACCATTTGTGTCCACTTCCCTTTTTGCAAAAATTTCACCAAGTATAGCATTACCATAGTAGTTTTTCTTAACCCAGACTTCAACATCTTTCTCTCTATGACGTCTACATAATAAAAGACTAGCACTTGGGAAATGCGTTTCAATAGCATTGATTAATGTCGTCTCCATATAAGTTACAAACACAATTGGCTCATTTTAATCTAACAGCTCAGCCAAACATTTGAAAGCCCATTCATATGCCGTTTCTTGCTCATTTTGCAGAAACGCAAAGAAAACAGAAAAATTCTTATGAACCGGTGTCACTCCAATTATTTCTAACAAAGGCATCTTATATTTGTTGGTTTTATACGTACAATCAGCAATAAGGACATGGGGATAAGCCTTCAAAAGTTTAAGCGAATCTGGATGAGCAAATAACACATCAGTCAGTTCATGTGTACCTTTTTGTGTAACAATAGGAATTGTTTGGCGAAAAACACGATAACCATGCTCAGTAGCTAGTTTCAACAACTGTTCTGCTCTTGTACGATAATGTCTCGCCTTCTTTTTCGATATAGCACGAACGTTGTAAACTTGCTTAGCAGTAACTTTAATACCCTTGTTACCCAAGTCAATCAGTATGTTGAAAACACCAATTTTACTGGATGTCATTCTCACAATATCCTCATTGGTACTTGCATTCAAAGCACGTGTTCTTTTAGCAAGGTTATGGTTGCAATACCCGTTTAAAACAAGTACTTTCCATCTACCGTCCTTTTGTTTAACACATTTTAAACTAAATGGGCATTGACATTTGATGGTTCCCGTATAAGATCTCTTAGATGACACAAAGGATTTTTTGCGCATACTGAAGTTTCCAGATTGGGCACACCTAAGCACTTGCTCCCCCAAACCACGTTTTGGAAAATGTTGCGCAACTCGGACATGAATATTATGTAACAAACCCAGTGATTTTATTTCATCCATCATCTGCAAACGATTTTCGTAGAATTTAGTAGGGATGTTTAATATAAGTGCAGTATCGATCAATTTTTTCGGTTCATTTTCATTATTTGGCACCTCCTGCAACATAAATTAAAATAAGGAGATTAAAATAAAATATATAAAAATTTAATTAAAAACTAAAAAAAAATAGAAAAAGAAAGAAATTAAACTAACAGAACCACAGTCATCGAGAAATAAACTAAGAAAAACAAAAATATAACAAACTTAATTAAAAAAATGAAAAAAAAAAAGGAAAAAAGGAAAAAAAACACCCAGTACCCCACAAACCCAAGCCCCGACACTCCTTCCCCCACCCCTCTCCCACGCCGCCGAGCACCGATCACACCACCATCCACGCGCCGACCACCGATCACAGCCCCTTAACCGCGCCTACCACCCCTGCACATCCCCTTACCCACCAGTTCGACAACCCCCTCCCCAAAGCCAACCTTCAACCATCACTCGACGCCGACGTTACAACCTACAGCCACCGCCTTTCGACCATTACTCGACGCCGACTTCTCTAACCACCCTACTTCGGCCCGACGTCCCCACAACCACCCTTCAACAACTAGCACGTCCCAAACACTAATTGCTAGAAAAACCCTATTTTTTAATAACGAAAACATCAACTAAATCGACTAAAAGACAGGGTCTTAATAAAATTATTGATAAAACGACGAAATTACATTTGATATGTCTGAATTACGATCCATAATAGTCGAACGATGAAGGGATTGATTAGGTTAAGAGAGAGAAGTCCTTTTTTTTTTCATTAGTAGTCTTTGTAATTCAGTTTTTTTTCAAAGGGCAAATATGAAAAATTAGGGTAAAATATATAGGATTTAGCAAACAAGTGTGCGGGATTTAGCATATACGTATTAAAATTTGGGTCTTGTGTTAACTTTAATGTATAAGTTTGTATAATGACATGAATTTGCTTGTATACATTTTAAATTAAACTAACAGAACCACAGTCATCGAGAAATAAACTAAGAAAAACAAAAATATAACAAACTTAATTAAAAAAATGAAAAAAAAAAAGGAAAAAAGGAAAAAAAACACCCAGTACCCCACAAACCCAAGCCCCGACACTCCTTCCCCCACCCCTCTCCCACGCCGCCGAGCACCGATCACACCACCATCCACGCGCCGACCACCGATCACAGCCCCTTAACCGCGCCTACCACCCCTGCACATCCCCTTACCCACCAGTTCGACAACCCCCTCCCCAAAGCCAACCTTCAACCATCACTCGACGCCGACGTTACAACCTACAGCCACCGCCTTTCGACCATTACTCGACGCCGACTTCTCTAACCACCCTACTTCGGCCCGACGTCCCCACAACCACCCTTCAACAACCAGCACGTCCCAAACACTAATTGCTAGAAAAACCCTATTTTTTAATAACGAAAACATCAACTAAATCGACTAAAAGACAGGGTCTTAATAAAATTATTGATAAAACGACGAAATTACATTTGATATGTCTGAATTACGATCCATAATAGTCGAACGATGAAGGGATTGATTAGGTTAAGAGAGAGAAGTCCTTTTTTTTTTCATTAGTAGTCTTTGTAATTCAGTTTTTTTTCAAAGGGCAAATATGAAAAATTAGGGTAAAATATGTAGGATTTAGCAAACAAGTGTGCGGGATTTAGCATATACGTATTAAAATTTGGGTCTTGTGTTAACTTTAATGTATAAGTTTGTATAATGACATGAATTTGCTTGTATACATTTTAATTTTATTTGTCAAGGTATTTAAGAGGTCAAATTTTTTATTTTTTGGAATTGTAATTTTTTTTGTTATTATAAATTTGTTGTCGTTTAATATATGAATTTCTGTATAGATTTCCAATTTTTTTTTTTTTATTTGTAGTGTAAGGTTGAATGTAATTAAATTTTTTATCATAAACTTTTTAACACTTGAATATATGAATGTATATGGGAAAGAATAAGAAAAGAGGAGAGAAATTAATTAATTACATTTATGATAGTGGGGAGGAGAGAGAGTAATTAATTATAGCTAAATGATGGTGGGGACACTTGCTTTTTCATTCTGAATTCCAGCAGCCAATAGGAAGCATTTAAATGCTTCAACTTTTATAGTAAGAGGATTATTATTATTTTAGATTCTTCTAATATTGTAAAATGATCTTGTAGACGAATTACATTGTCCTTATTCAACTTGTGTTTATTAAATTACGTCAAATCTTACCTATATAAATACAGAAATATTTCCTACAATTCTGTGAAGCCACGTCACCAAATCCAGTTTTTTTATTTGTTTTTTCCAAATAGCAATTGTGGGCCCCATCCATTACTTTACATTGAATTAATTTGTTGTGGTTTATGTTGTTTATTTTTTGCGTACCTCAGTTTTTATAAACAAAATATTGTACGTAAATAATACGATTCTGAAATTATGCAGTACAAAATAATATAAGTCAGAAGTTTAATTACTATAATTTGCAAAAGTAAATATAATTACAACAAATTACAATAACTGGTCAAAGTAAATAATATTACAACAATTGATAAAAATCAGATTTTTTAATAAACATTATTAATACATAAAAGTATTAACGATAAACAATTCAGTTTAACAAAAATATATCAAAATTGGACGTATCAATAATTATTTAATTCCAAAAATAGGGACAAGCAATTTTTGCACGGGTTTAAAACTACTATCATTATATTATAAAATAAATAGAGAATAAAATTTTCATGTGTATTATCAATACTTCTTTTCATATTAAACATTATATGATGTTCCTAAAAACATACCCGTGCAATTTTGCACGGGTTAAAACTAGTTTACCTTATACTTTGAACCAAGAAATAAATATTTTCAAACTATGATAACATTAAACCCATAATGACGATAATAGTAAATTGATAATGTGTGACTCATTTAAAATGACAATTATAAATAGAAAGATGCTCTATGCTACTCGTACAGTCGTACATTACTACCTATAGAATTGAACCCAAACCTTTCTTCGGAGTGGGTCTAAAAGAGATTACTTACTACAATACTTAAGATTACTAAGCCATAACTATTAGTAGCATATAAAAGTGCTCAGTAGTAACGACGACGACGACTTTTTAATCAAAAAACCGACGTGAGTGAAATTAAGCAAATTTTTGGAGGAGTACAATCAACCAATAACGTAGTGAAAAAGGCTTGATGTTATTAGCTTCCCTTTCTTCTTCATGGATTGTATCCAAAACACGAATTTCTCTTGTTCTCGTCTCGCTTACAAACTTAACTGGTGAGACCTCCATTGTAAATCTTGCAATTTGCGAACTTCTCATCATACTTGTGTTTATTATTGAGTTGCTAATTATGCGCCTCTTTATTTTTGAGAGATTATTATTATGGAATGTCAAATGTGTATGATGGCTGAATGAGGATATTGCCATTTATAGAGAAGTTTTGACTTCTTGAGTTGGGGCACAATCGACCTTTACTAAACTTTTGATGACCAATTTTGACAACGATTGAGCTATTGAAAACAACTTTTTCCTTCTTTATGCTTTTGATCATCATTTGTTAAAAACAATGATGGAGTATTTTTTTTATAAATATAATGAAAAACTTACATATCTTGTACGCAAGTTGGTCTCTCATTTTATGAAAGTGTAATAAATATTATGTAAATTCCCTATTAAAAAGATTTCCTAAAATTACTGCCTTTAGTTACATTCTCACATAAAATTGTTTAAAACTCCAATTTAAGTGACTTATTTCATCTGTTTTTGAACTTATTCTATTTATGGCTTAGTGTTGAGTATAAGCTTCAAAAAAAAAAAAAAAAAAAAAGCTTCAACTCATATTAATTTCTCATATAAGGATCCCATATTAGAGAATTTGAGAAGAGTATTCCATTATCCTTATAAGGCAGGGGCTACTCCCTCTATTGCTAATTAGAGTATACCCTCTTGGGCTTGATTTGTGGAATTTTTCTCCTCCGTTTGATTGTGACTCAAAACCGTTGTTGACTTTAACACTTAGCCAATTAATTATACATTTACTTACCATTATCAACTTGTTAGAAGTAGGTTATATACTCTTAGTATAGGTTTTTTTTTTTTTTTTTTTTTTTTATGTTGACCATGAGTATTCTCTACCGATAATTGAGAAAATCTCCTTTGGGGTACTGAAAACAATTTAATGGGTTGACCTTTTTCAAGTTTGGCTTTTTCATTCGCAAGAATCGGGAATCAAAACCCTGTCTACTTGTTTAAGAGATAAGAGTCCTTATCATTCACACCTGTCAACTTTAATATACTCGTAGTATAGTATGGTTAAAAATGGGTGGCGCAATATTTTAGACAGGGGCGGACCCACTTGGTAGTAACGGGTGGCGCCCGCTACCCCAAACGTAAAAACAATCGGTTATGGGATGGATTTTTGTTACCCCAAATATTACTTAATAATGGATAAATACATATTAGCGCATTAAATATATAATAAACATCATATGGTTCAATGGTAAAATCCTTGTTTTTTCACCAATGGGTCCCGGGTTCGATTCTCATGAAATGCATTTTTTTTAACTTTCCCTAAATGCATTTAAGTAAATGTTTATGTGAAGTGTCAATGGGTAAAATATCTGAAGTTAATGCTTTGATGCCTTGGGTACCACATATTTATGTTCTCTAATTTTATTGTAGAGAGTATTTTTTGTGGTGTTTTACAAAGCAAGTATATAAAATTCTACATATATAAAACGAAAGTAATAAAAATTCGTTAAATTATAAGATAAAAAATTTTGTCGATGAATTAGAAAACAAAAATAAATAAATAAATCGTAAATTAGTAAAAAAAAATATAACATGAATTGAAATTTTAGTTGGGAAGTAACAAAATTTAAGTTATCATGTAAGCAGTCATTGTACTCGTTATACATATTGTGAATTAGATTTAACAATTATGTATTTTATATTTTTCTCTAAAATTTATTGATATATATGAGCTAATTTTTTTTTGCTACCACATATTTTAAATTTTGGGTCCGTCCCTGATTTTAGAGTGTGTCACCAATCTCACCATATGAAATGTAGTATATATGGACATGCAAAAAAAAAATGGTGGCAGACAGACAATGAGACAATATTAGGTAAATCACAAAATCTCGAAGACGGCACGTATCCGTCACTTTGGAGTGACGGATACCATTTTCTCTCACAAATGACCCAAATAGTGGAGAGAGGGAAGCACATGGGGGTGCCCCCACCTTTTCCCCCTATCCGTTTTGTGAGTGGCATTACCCGTCACTTACTCCGACCCGTCTTCAGCAAGACTAACTGTAGGTAAATTCCTTAAGAGCACGGAAGATACGTTAAAAGTGGAGGCTTGTCGTCGACGTTATTCCATTTCTTATGATGCACGGTATACAACAGTGTCTTACTGTTGTTACTTGTTAGCAACAACTGTACTAGTAAATTGACAAATGTAAATGCAGCAGCGACTTTAGACATTAAATGCACAATAATAATAACTGGTACAAGCTCCAAGTACTTACTACTCCACTACGTACTGCCTCTGATGTCATGGCTCCGAAAATACAATTAGTCTCACTATAGACGAATATATTTATCTATAATAAAAGACGGGTTAAATATGTTTAAATTAGTGAAATTTTTGGGTTTCATCATGCAATTTGTTACTTATTTTATGCTTAAAGTGGATGGATATTTAGCCCGTCTATAACGAGAATTTGTGCCGAATATATTTGGCCCCATTCATATCACCTCTACGGTTGTATGATTTCAACCAACTTCTACTAGAGATGGCAACCCGAGCCGAACTAAGGCGGGCGATACGGGCACGGCACGAGTCCGACGGATATCTCCCGTCTATAACGAGAATTTGTGCCGAATATATTTGGCCCCATTCATATCACCTCTACGGTTGTACGATTTCAATCAAATTCTACTAGAGATGGCAATCCGGGCCGGACTAAGGCGGGCAACACGGGCACGGCACGAGTCCGACACGAGCAGAACATGACACGGATGAACAGTACTGACGGCACGGGCAAGGCACGAACAGGTTGGAGGCGAGCCGCGACTGTGTTTTTTGGGAATTCCCGTGTCCAAGCACGGAGGGTCCGACACGAACCGGACACGGCGGGCCTGGCGTGACACGGCCCGAGATTTGCTCCGTTTCTTAATTATTTAATTAAATTCCTTTTTTAATATTGTTATTTAATTATTTATTTAAATCTAGTACATTAAAAATACAAGCAATCAACTAATCAAGACATCAAGTACATTAATATTTAATAAAATAGATATTTAAATCATTAATATTCATTGTTTATATAAATCAAAAAGTATTTAGAAGATAAAATATTAAGGCTATTGGGTCGGCCCACGTGCCAGGCATAATTAGCCTATGGGTAGGGACGGCTCGAGCACGAAACTGGGCGTGCCAGAAGCGGGCCGCGGCGGGGGTTTGGTTGAGTGGGCTAGGCACGACACAGTACGACCAGCCCAATGTTCGTGCCTGGGCCGGGTCATTTTTAGGGGAAGGCACGATGAGCCGGCCCAGCACGACCCAATGCCAACGTTAACTTCTACAATCCTTGAATGATACACTAAACACTAACAAAAAAAACTAAAAACTAAAAACTAAACGAACAAAAAAATTTAAAGAAAAATAATAATAATGATAATAATAATTAGAGTAAATTGATAACTTATACCTTGTATTATATCTAAGATAACTTTTATTTAAAACTTATATCTAACATCTTATTTTCCTTCATATTTAATACCAAATCTCAACTCAGGCAAGAAAAATGACCGGATTCCGGCTGATTCAATTTTTTTAACATAAATAAAGTTTGTTAATGTTTGCCAATTTTGCCCCTAGTCTACTTTACTTCATTCATTATCGCCCTACACCCCACCATCACCCCAACACCACCTTTACTGCCAACAACATCACCACCTTACACCACCACCATCAACAACCAAAACCTCATCTAACACCACCACCAACATCACGCAACACGCACCTAGCACCACCATCAACATGGCCCAACACAACCCAACTTCACGAGATCTGACCCGACCACCGCCCAACACCGCCAGCGCCCCAAGCAATGCGAAATACCAATACCATCACAAGCACTGCCCTAATTCTCCAGATCCTACCCATCATTTACAAACCAACAACTAAACCTACCGCCACAAACCTCGACTGGATTGATGCGGACGGAAAAAGGAACTAAGGAGGACGTCGATGAGGCATTTGAATCTGGTGGTTGTGCACCATGTAATTGATTGTAGTGGTCCGTGATTCTGATGAGATCTTGTTGTTGGCAGAGGTGTACGGGAGCTTAGTATAGGCAAAGCAGTGATTTTGGTGACTGATGAATGGGTAGGTGGTGAGTGGTGACTCCGTCCAAGCCCTAATTGGGAATCGATTATGGATTGGTGGCGAAGGGCAAATTGAAGACAACGGTGATAGGGTGGTAGAGAGGTCGTCGGTGACGGTGCTAATGTGGTGGTGCTGGTGGGTGTTGGTGGGTTAACGAGGTGTGATAAATGATTTGGTTTTGAATGATGAGAAATAGGTGTTGATGGGTTAAAATGCAAGGGCAAAACGGTCACCTTATCATTTTTTTCGCCGGAAGTCCAACTTGGTATTAACTTTGGAATAAATTAAGATGTTAGGTATAAGTTTTAAAGAAAATTTATCTTAAGTATAAAATTTGAAAAATGACATTATACAAGGTATAAGTTATCAATTTACCCTAATAATTATCCATAATATGAGAATTTGAGAGATCTCCAATCTTATCTATATAAAACCAAAAACATTTCAAGTATTCTCCTTAAGCCACGTCATCACATACAAGTTTTTATTTTTATTTTTTTAAAGTAATTGTGGTACTCACAGGAAAAAAAATCTGGAATTAATTGCTGAAAAACCTCTATGTTTAAGTTTTAGACGTAAATGTTTATGTTTATATTTTCTACACGTAAATATTAGTAAATAATAACGATTAATGAATAATTTAAAACGTAAATTATTCAGCCCAAAATTTTATTAATAAACTACACCAACGGTTAAACATTCAGTACAAAATTTTACTACAATAATAAATTACAATAACCATTAAAATAAAGTACGAAAAAATATATCAACATATAACGATCAATATTGTTACAAAAATACTAAAATACTAAATACTAAATTTAAGTATAAATTAACCGTAAATAGAGTAAGAAATTAAAGAACATAATAGAATTTGCCTTTTAAAAGATAAAAAAATAAGCTATTATCTCATAAATATATTTAGTCAAGTATAACTTTTCTATATGACATGCATATTGTTTTATATACATTGCATTAAGAGTAATTCTACCGTCCTCCCGGAGGACGGTATTTCTCACACATAAGCCATTATAGTATTCCACTTGGGTGAATTGTGTTTGTGTGCGAGGAGTACCGTCCTCTCGAATTTTTGTTGCATTAATATACACTATACCATGTTTTAACACTGAATTTTTGCACGTGTTTTAATCTATTATCATTATAAAAGAAATAAAGTATAAAATATTTATGTATTTTCGTTAATATTTTTTAAATGTTAATTATTTACGACAATATTCTTAAAACGTACATTACACGGGTTGAAAACTAGTTAGCATTATTAAAGGACTATTTCACACGAGAATTGGTAAAACAAACCGCATACCTAGTCTCTAGAATAGATGAGTAAAGAAGTGTGCCTACAACCTTTTGTCCTCGTCACACTCATTACTCATATCAAGATTTAGTTAGTTTGCTGTAGGTTTCATAACAGGGAAAACGGGTGGAATGTTGATGTGTATTTGAGAAAATATCTACATGTTTATATTGGGAAAATATCTATATTATGTAAGTTTTAGTTGAGCCTATTTTCTCTCCATTGCCTGAAAAGAAATGAAGAGGCAAGTGCCTATTAATGACCCGGATTACATATTGACAACATCTAACGATTCTAAATTTACGCATAAAAATAAAGGAAAATAAGGGTGAAAGAGGAAATTATTATTTAAGGAGATTGTGAGAGTAAATGGAGAGAAAGGAAATGGAGAGGCTCCATTTCCGTTTTAGTTACCCTCTATTTCGGTCAATTACTTAACTTTGTTTTTGGCGCAAAATCAAGAAAAGGGAATAATAAACTAATTATTGGATGACAAGTAGACCAAAAGGAGAGTAGAAACTAGAGGATCATGTTACTCTTTAAAGATATTCCTAAAATAAAAAAATAATTAATTAATTAACACTCCAAAATAAAATTGATGGGGCATATTCTGCACCGCTGACCAAGTCAACATATTGAGCAAGGTTAAAGATATCCACAGCAAGTCAACGACTTAGACGACCTAGCCGATGCGGCCCATCGGCCTGCCAACCTGAGTCCCGGCATGACAACCTGCCAGCCGGAACACATACCCGCGTACTCATATCCCAGACCCCTCGGCGGCGAGTCACCAGGGCCCGCCGGCCAGCCATAGGTCCCTCGGCCGAGGGGTAGATCAGTCTTTCCACCTGCTAGCCACTTGGCCACTACGTGACAAAAGGTGAAGTCTATAAATACTCTTCAACCTTCATTGAGGAAAGGATCCAATCGAGAAATACACAACTTAACCTAAATACACTATTCATCTGGTATAATCTTCCCTATCTCTCTACAATATATTCCTAGCCAGTTAGCATACAACTTATACATCTAAGTTTACTGACTTGGGCGTCGGAGTGGGTACGCTTGGCTCAAAGCCAAGCCCTCAGTTCGTTCATTGTTGCAGGAGAGGCCGAGAGGAACGATTAAGACCAAGGGAGAATCCAACTCACGACATCATTCAACAAGCCACGGGTGGTAACTATACTTGCTCTGGAATTACACCCGGAACAATTGGCGCCGTCTGTGGGGAAAGACACTAGAAGCTAGTCACATTCATTCCCGAAAAAAAAAAAAAAAAACAACACACAAAAACCCACCCAAAAAGCTAAGAAGATGTCGAAACAACAAGAGGTGTTCGTAACCGACGAGCCCCTCCACCCAGATGATACCTTCAACAATTCTGGAGTCATGCAGCCCTCCACCGGCGGAGTGATCCAACCGGAGTTCGGGATGCCAATAACACCAGATGCACCGCTGCCCGCCAACCAAGTCACCCTCATGGGACATGTGGTCGACGTGGCATTACTAAAGCAACTGCTAGACCTCATTGGTAGTACGTCCGCTCACACTGTCACACCGACAAGAGCGGCGGAACCCGCACTGAGAGACCGGGGCCAGAATGTGACTCCAAGAGACTTGAATGGAGCGCTAGAAGAAGTTGGCCCTGTCAAAACGCCGGAAGAGCCCAGAATGCAAGTGGTGGACACAAGTCCCGACGCGCTCGCGGGGGACAGCGTCACCGCGGCGGCCACGAGGCTGCCCGGAGAAATGAAAGAAGTCCGACTCATCAGAGTCGGAGAAAAAGAAGCCCGACTCGCCAGAGTCAGGGAAGAAGTCCTTCCCGCCACGGGGAGAGGAGCCGAACTAGGGACGTGAGGAGCCGATCGCCGCGTGCCGTTCGACACGTGGTCAGACAGCCCCTCAGCGATTACGTCCTAGAAATCCAGGTGCCAACTAAGCTCAAGTTGCCGCCCATATCATACAAAGGGGAAGGTGATCCAGCCGACCACGCTGAGGCTTTCGAGTCTCACATGTCGGTATGGGAGCAGCCCGATGAAGTGTGGTGCCGAGTTTTCCCAACAACGTTGCATGGGATGGCTCAAAGTTGGTACAAGGGGCTTCCCGACGGCTCGGTGTACTACTACGCCGACCTAAGGGACGCCTTTTTAGCCCAGTACTCTTGCAACAAGAGAAGGGCCGTGGAGACATCGGACCTCCTAACTATCAAACAGGAGGGGGGCGAGTCTCTACGAAGCTACATGAAGAGGTTCGACGGAAAGGTCCAACAGATTCGAGAGATTCGAGAGATTAATCCTGAACTGGCGGCCTTCGCGCTGATGAAGGGCCTCCCAAGGGGAGATTTGAAAAATGAGCTCATCAAGTGCGGAGGCCTGGGCTTGGATGCCGCCAGGAAGATGGCCGACCAAGCCATTAAGGTGGAGGACTACCACAAGACTTGGGTAGGCCCCAGCGAGGCTGAGCACTCAGAAAAGAAGAGCCGCCGGGGGGATAATCCGGATGAAAGACGCCGTGACGACAATAGGTCACGGTCCGATGAACGACGCCGTGAGAATAATAGGTCACGGTCGGACAAATCTGCCAGGAGACAGGACTCGACGGGCACCGGGTGGAGTTCGGGAACGTACCACCAGAGGCGGTATAGTGACAAAACCCCACTCGTCGTGTCAGCCGCCGAGGTCTTTGCCCTGAGCAAAAGCGAGGGCCAGAAGTGGGAGAAACCCCCCAAGCCAAAAAGTGACGGTGACACGAGCCAGTACTGTGAGTACCACGGCCACACCGGCCATTTAACCAACGATCGCTAGGCATCTAAAGAATGCCATTGAAGAGCGATCCGGAAGGGGAGCCTCGGCAAGTACGTTGCCAAAGGCCAAAAGACCGACGCCGCAAAGCACGGGTAAGAAATCCGTCTTGAACGGATAGGAGTGATCCATGTTGTCATCGGGGCAACGAGAACGGAGGGTCCGCTCATGGGCACAAACGACACCTGAACGAGCTATATCAGGCCATCAACTTCGTGCCCAACACAGCGATCCCCGCTTCCAACATCCCCGATATAACCATCGGAAGGAAGGACTACGAAGGAGTCATCGCTCCTCACAGCGACCCACTTGTAGTCAATTTGGACATTTCCAACCACCTGGTCAAGAGGTGCACGATTGACACGGGCGCGTACACGAACATCATGTTCGGGAGTGCTTCCTCGGCCTCGGCACGAAAGTCAAGGACTTGAGCCCCGCACCAACCCACTATACGGCTTCTGCGGGGCCGGCCTGGTACCACCGGGATCAATCGGACTCCGTAACGTTCGGCGAAAAGAAAGCGACTAAGAATGTCCTAGCTGAGTTCGTGGTCATCGACGGCTCGTCCGCCTACAACGTTCTCATAGGCCGAGTCACCCCGAGCGAGGCCGACGCAGTGATGTCCATCCGGGCCCTAACACTGATGTATGTCTCGGACCGGGGGGAAGCGCATAAGCTCGTCTCCAAAGACGAGAATGACGAGGTGGTCAACGTCCAGATAGCCGCCAGAGGATGCAACATGCAATCCCTCAAAGTGGCAAAGAAATCAGAAAAAGGGAAAGGTCTATCCTTACAACAGGAGGGCGACCTCATGGATGTAACTAGTGGCTGACTAGGCCATTAGGACGCTGGTAATCTCGGGAATAATCTATGTTGCGGCGGAGGTGTCCAAAACAGCTGTGGGCACCCCGACGCATGTTTTTACCTAAATGAAAAATCATCCAAGTCTTCCATCAGAATGTTCGCTCTTCCCATAGTCACTAGGAAGCAGCAGACGCCGACTCACACTGTCATACCGACAAGAGCGGCTGTCTTTATCAGTAAGCAGATGTCTGCTCACACTGTCATACCGACAAGAGCGGCAGTCTCTATGAAGAAACAGGCGCCGTCGCAGTCACCCCAAGTAGTAGACGCCACGGCCGTCACCCCAAGAGGTTTGACGCCGTCGCAGTCACTCCAAGTGGTAGACGCCACGCAGCGATCTCTATGAAGAAACAGCGCCGTCGCAGTCACCCCAAGTAGTAGACGCCACGGCCGTCACCCCAAGAGGTTTGACGCCGTCGCAGTCACTCCAAGTGGTAGACGCCACGGCGATCTCTATGAAGAAACAGCGCCGTCGCAGTCACCCCAGTAGTAGACGCCACGGCCGTCACCCCAAGAGGTTTGACGCCGTCGCAGTCACTCCAAGTGGTAGACGCCACAGCGATCTCTATGAAGAAACAGCGCCGTCGCAGTCACCCCAAGTAGTAGACGCCACGGCCGTCACCCCAAGAGGTTTGACGCCGTCGCAGTCACTCCAAGTGGTAGACGCCACGGCAGTCTCTATGAAGAAACAGGCGCCGTCGCAGTCACCCCAAGTAGTAGACGCCACGGCCGTCACCCCAAGAGGTTTGACGCCGTCGCAGTCACTCCAAGTGGTAGACGCCACGGCAGTCTCTATGATGAAACAGGCGCCGTCGCAGTCACCCCAAGTAGTAGACGCCACGGCCGTCACCCCAAGAGGTTTGACGCCGTCGCAGTCACTCCAAGTGGTAGACGCCACGGCGATCTCTATGAAGAAACAGCGCCGTCGCAGTCACCCCAAGTAGTAGACGCCACGGCCATCACCCCAAGAGGTTTGACGCCGTCGCAGTCACTCCAAGTGGTAGACGCCACGGCAGTCGATAACAAGAAGCAGATGCGGAGCTCACACTTTGTCACACACCGACAAGAGCGGCAATCACCGACGCGCGGGTGATACGCGCAGAGCGTTCACAATGCCTTAGAAGCGTTAACACAATTGAGACACGCACTCTAGACCGCCTCGGCCAAGCCGAGGCGGGAACAAAAGAGACACTCAATTAATAACGGAAGGAGACAACCCAAACAAAGACGGAGACGCTAAAAGGGCAGTCGAAGCTCAAATACTAGCGCAAGGAAAAGAAGTGAAGTAAAAACGAACTCTTATTAAATATATTCAACGAATTACAGGAAATTACAAGGATAAGCCAAAAGACAAAAGGTTACAGATGTTATCTCCCTATGTCCGTTGTTGCTCGCCATCAGCAGCGGCAGCGGCACTTTCTTCGATGGGTAACCCAGCAGCTCCCTTAGCAGCCTCAGCTTCAGCAGCCTCAGCTTTAGCCTCGGCAGCCTCAGCCGCCTTTGCCCGCTTGGCTTCCTCCTGGGCCTCTTTAGCCTTCTCAGCCAGAGCTGCCTTCTCAGCGGCCGCCTCCTTCTCTGCCTTCGCCCTCACCGCCTCTTTAGCCTTCTCCGCCACGGCATTCTCCTTGGCTTCGAGCTTGTCATCAAGCAGCTTGTCATATCTGTCCCACGGAAAGGAACCATCAAGAGGGAAGAGCTCCTCAATCACTTCCCTAGCAGCTCCTTCGGCTAAATCCCGGAATTCAGCACACATGTTAGGGAGCATGACGGTTTGGAGCATCTCAATGTCCTTCTCCTTTTGCCTAATGACGGCATCTTTGATCCGAACCACCTCGCTTTGGGCCTTAAACAGTCCCCGGATTCATTCCTCTCTTTGGAGGTAGAGGTCGGCGTGCCTCGAACAAGTGTACACTTCCTCGGCGGACTTAGCGGCTTCAGTGCTGCGCAGCCTCGGCCTTGGTTCTCTCAAAGAAGGACCTCCTTTTCAACGTCCCCGCCTAAGTTTTCTTTTTAGCCAAGAGCGCCCTCTCAAAGCATCCCCCTAAGCCTCGCTCGTTGAGAAGATCTGCTTTGCCTTCGCGGCCACCTTCTTAGTGGCATTAAGCTCAAAAGCGGATTGAGCCAAGGCCTTCTCCTGCTCTACGATACGAGCACTGGTAAGACCGTTCCACCTCGCCAGCTCCTTGATGAGCTCCGTGCCTTCATCTATGAGTTGGGAGAAGGAAACCTTCTGGGATGAGGAAACAGTGGTGACATTTTGATCACCGGCCTGTAGCTGGGAGAGGGAAACCTTTCGGGATGAAGGGGGCGGTGACATTTTGATCACCGGCTGCAGATGGGGAGGAAAACCTTCGGGATGGAGAGTTCACGGTGACGTGTTGATCACCGGCCCCACGTAACTCCCCTCCACTTGTCGCCCAACGGGAGCGGCGAACGACTGCGGCCGATCTACAAAATTTAAAGTAAGCATAAGTATCGACATACGCAGACATGCCGAAGAGCCTGTCACAGGCAGCGCCTAAGGAACCGGCTAAATCTGAAGCCACAGAAAGAACAATACCGTGCTTGGCCTTCTTGGCCGAAAGGCGCGTCTCCTCGTCAGCAGCAGAATCAACGGTCGCGGCAAAGGCCGTCTGCTTTCTTTTACGGACAAGGGGCGAACCCTCCTCCTCGTCGGAGTCATCCCCGTTGGAGATACAAACGATCTCCACCGTCTTCTTCTGAACAGGGGGGATGGAGGGCGGAGCCGATGTCGACGCCACCACCGCCGAGGACTTCGTTTTTCGCGTGTGGCGTGGCACGTTACTAACAACCTTCGCCTGGGTCTCCACCGCACTCAAGCTTTTCACCCATTTGCTCTATGAGATCGGTCGGCGACCTCTGCGGTCATTGGGGAGAGCTTTGGGATGTAAGTTAGCAACGGTCTTATCTTTGTTGGTCCCATTCTCCGGAGGATATCCTCGACAGTCCGGTCCAAAATGGCTGCGAAGGAAACGAAGCAAGAGTTAAGTAGAAGAAATAAATCAAAGTTCAAAGACACAATGAGAACGGTGATGGGCCTCACACCGACCCCACTCACCCTGCGCTAGGGCCGGTATGAGGCCGACATGGCAAAGCGGCTCATCCTGAAGAATGATCTGCGTTGGAGGAATCCATCTTTTCGGCAGCCCACCCTTGTCTACCTCAAAAAGCCGCATTGCCAGCCTCTCGTCCTCCGAGAGAAGAACCTTGCCAGCATCCATTTTGAGTTTCTTCCGGGAGACCCATCTGTCATGCTCCGCCTTAGTCTCACACCGCAAGTTAACTTGATGCTGAAAGGAGCAGGGCAGCGGATAGTCGTCCGGCACCTTAACGTACACCCACCGACCCTGCCAGCCCTTGCAAGAGGAAAGTTTGTCAGCAGAGACATAACCCTTCTCCGTGTGCACACTGTGCCAACCGGCGCGGCCGGAGAATGACGGCTGGAGGTAATGAAGTCGGCGAAATAAGTTCACCGTTGGGGCCTCCCCCTTGAAGAGACAAAGCCAGACAAACCCGATTATGGTCCTCATAGCCAACGGGTGCAATTGGGCAACGGCAACGTTCATGGCCTTAAGGATGGCCACGACATACCCATTCAGCGGAAACCGGAGCCCGTACTCCAAATGTCGCATATATACGCCAGTGTGGCCCGGTGGAGGGCAACAGACGGCCTGGCCCTCCTCAGGGATAACAATCTTGTATCCCCTGCCGAAGAAGAAGTGGTCCTCGAAAAATTTCTCACCGGAAGAGCTGGCCAACTTATGGGTCCAAACTCGGTCAACGCGTGCCTTACAGGCGAGGCCGTGATCCATAACGTACCGCCTCACGGTATTAGGACGAGCCTCCTCAGCATCATCACCAAAATCGTCCGCGTCATCATCGACATCAGAATCATCCTCCCATTCTTCCAGAATCCGAGGATCGACTTCGGGAGAAGGAGACCTAGGGCCCGGCTTACTAGGCCCGGCGTCGGCAGAAGACATGTTTACAATGAACTTACAAAATTAAAAATTGGAAAGTTTGTTTGTTTACCTTGAAGAAAACGCTCGCCGGAGTAACAACTCTGGAAATTAGAAGACAAAAAAACCCTTGGGAGTTTAGAGAGAAGAAAATTTTGAAGAATGAAATTGGTGGGCAATTTCACGGGGCAACTGCCCTATTTATAGGGAAAAGCCCATGAAGCAGGACCAATCAGAGAACAGCCCATGAAGCGTCAACCAATCAGCGTGCAGACACGTGTCGGACATGCAACCACGGGATGTCAATCGTTGCAACAGTTGTGTCAATCAATGCAACAGTGACCAAACGTCTTCAACACGCCTATTCAAATCTCTCCGCCTATTCACCTTCCTCAACAAATTCCCAAGCATCTGCTCTCCGCCGGCCACATGATCGACCAAGCCAGACACCGCCGGCCAGGGGCAATCAAAAATAACCGGCGAGTCTCAACCCGGTCTCGGCGGCGTCCCTTTCTTATCCACATCGGATGCCCAATACACATCCATGTGGAGGGGGGATATGGTACGGCCTAAGAAAGACCAGGCAGAGGCAAAAGAAGCCGCCAAAGAAGAAGCCGATGCAGAAAATTTTCTACAAACTACTTGCGCAGAATATACGCTCAGACGTACATCGAAGCCCATACCACGGCATAGACTACGCTGGGGGCAAATTGATGGGGCATATTCTGCACCGCTGACCAAGTCAACATATTGAGCAAGGTCAAAGATATCCACAGCAAGTCAACGACTTAGACGACCTAGCCGATGCGGCCCATCGGCTGCCAACTCCGAGTCCCGGCATGACAACCCGCCAAACCGGAACACATACCCGCGTACTCATATCCCAGACCCCTCGGCGGCGAGTCACCAGGGCCCGCCGGCCAGCCATAGGTCCCTCGGCCGAGGGGTAGATCAGTCTTTCCACCTGCTAGCCACTTGGCCACTTGGCCACTACGTGACAAAAGGTGAAGTCTATAAATACTCCTCAACCTTCATTGAGGAAAGGATCCAATCGAGAAATACACAACTTAACCTAAATACACTATTCATCTGGTATAATCTTCCCTATCTCTCTACAATATATTCCTAGCCAGTTAGCATACAACTTATACATCTAAGTTTACTGACTTGGGCGTCGGAGTGGGTACGCTTGGCTCAAAGCCAAGCCCTCAGTTCGTTCATTGTTGCAGGAGAGGCCGAGAGGAACGATTAAGACCAAGGGAGAATCCAACTCACGACATCATTCAACAAGCCACGGGTGGTAACTATACTTGCTCTGGAATTACACCCGGAACAAAAATAGATAAATAAATATTAGAACTGAGGGACCATGTTGTAAGTCCCTCCTTTAATCCAATCCGAATAACCAATTTGCATTGTAATTCTTCTTGTTTATACCACAAAAGATAATTTGTCCTTCACCGCCTCTCTTAAAAGTATCCATCTTATCATTAAAACAGATCAAACATCATCCTACTTAATCATTTAAGACCAGTCTATTGTTTTTTCTCATGCACATTTTGTCTATTCGTACAAATAATATTTAATCTGTTTTAAGTTTAAGACAAATATAACCGTTTTAAACAAGAATTTGTGTTTTTCCTTGGTTTTTGCCTCAAACTAGCAAGTACTCCCTCCTAGTCGCTCATTTCTTCCCTCTACCATTTTGCATAAGAAATAAGGAAATGATTTTGGACCATACAAAACACTACCTCAATGCAAGTGAATTTGGACCACACAAACCATTCCAAAAAAAGGAAAAAGGAAAGAAATCCGACTACCATGAAAAAGAGAAGAGAGAAAAAATAACCGACTAGGAGAGAGTAATAAAAAACAAAGTATAAAATGGTGTAATTCTCAATTCAAAACAAAGTTACAGTGTATACATCTCATTAACTTAGCAAGCTAGCACAACAAACTCTTAAAATACCTCTTCCAACCAAAAAAAAAAAAAAAAAAGATCAAATGCCATGAGATTCAAACTAAACTATTCCAAGTGTCATAGAAAATGATCGGAAATGGATCCTCTCCATTTCCTTTCTCTCCATTTCCTTTCACAATCTCCTTAAATAATAATTTCCTCTTTTACCCTCATTTTCCTTTATTTTTATGCGTAAATTTAGAACCGTTAGATATTGTCAATATGCAATCCGAGCCATTAATAAGTACTTGCCTCTCCATTTCTTTTGAGTAAATGGAGAGAAAATGGGCTCAAAATGATCATACTCTAAGTTGACATGAAATATACATCTCATTAACTTATATCACTAAAATTATATTGATATAATAACATGAAATATACATCTCATTAATTAATAATTTTAAATTCCTAAACTACCCTTTAAGACTATTTACTTTAAATTTCAAATTTTGATGGAGGGAAAGCAAATCACCTAATGAATTTACAATAATAACCCCGATGGCGCCCAAATTGAGTGTCATCAGGTGGCGCCATCTCATTATTCTAAACTTAATATAACCTGAATCGAATCTACAACATCCTATATTGACGTTGTTTTGGTAAAAATTTACCGAGTTATGAATTTAATTGGTGAGTGATAGTGATTGATCTACGGCCGATAATATTGGATTATGACGAATTTAAGGATTGAATATGCATTGAAATAAAGAAAGAAAAAGATAAGCAAAAAGGATGACACGAGAGATTTTTGGTGACGCGGAAAACCCGGTGTGGGAACAACCGCGGGGGGAGTCGGAATCCCACCAACTTTGCACTATAATCGAGGTTGAATACGCAAGTAAGGAAATACAATGATTATTTTCGCTAGAGAATTATCGCCAAGTGTGGACAGGAATTTTGGGAGACGATGTGTTGCTTTTTCTGAAGTTAGAATGAATGCCCTTTTTACGTTGCTCCTTTCTTGCTTTTATAGTTGCTCAAGTCAGACCCAGAGTCAGAAAACCTCCATCCTATTTATGCTCCTATATCCTTGGTCAACCCATGAGAATAGGGAGTTGTTAATTGACTTGGTAGGTGGCCCCTTATTGCACGTGGGTTTTTCCACTTATCAATTTGTGTTTGTTTGCTTTTCAATCCCATGGCCCTCATCATGCCACCTGATTAATTCCTTTATCTTTCCTTCAACCAATGGGAAGGTGCCACGTCATCAATCCTCTTACTTTTGTCTTGTCCATTCGTGTGTTGCCACGTCGCCTTTGATAAAAAGTGTATTTTTTATCCCTAACAATTGCCCCCAATTTTCCTTCTCAACCTCAAGATGAGGAGGGAAATTAATCTTTCTGGTTCTGGATGCTATGTCGTCTGATATGTTGCTCTGCTTCTGCTTTATTTGCAGTACTACTGCTGCTGCTGCTGTTTCTTGACTTCTCACCTTCTTCCAGGATCGCTAAGCCTAAGGCTACACTTACACTGCGGTTCGGCTCGAGGGAGAAGAAACGTCTTGAAGATGCCTCCAAGCCGCCGAGAAGAGAAAAGCGACCCGCCTCCGCTTCTACGCGCCCCTACTTACGAATCCTACCACCGCTTCGAGTCCAACCCCGCTCCCGGGGTCCCTCCAAAGTAGCACTCGATTCCCGGAGATTTCGGGTGGTCGAGATCTACACGAGACCGAGTCCGCTTGGTCGGATCTTTGTTTCTGCTCCTAGGTCTTTGAGAAGAGAAAGGCGGATTCAGTTTCGCATATGGATCCAGCGCCGAGAAAGAGGGTTGCTCTTTGCTTCGGCCGAGTCTACTTCTATTGAGATTACTTCACTTGCAACCATGCCCCCAATCAGAGGCTGCTCCACCATTTGGGTGTGTTTTCGCTTCGGAAATGTACATTTCGGATATACTATGGCATCTTGTTCTCCTTCTTTGAGTTTCCTGGAGCTTTTGGCAAGTTCAGATTCTCGAGAGATTTAAGTTTCTATGATGTTGAGGGTCGCACTTTTGATGCTGAGATTCGCCTCTCACGGGCTCTGGATACTGAAGCTTCTCTAGCCTTCAAGGTGCGAGTCTTTGGAATTTGGAAGCGAAGAGAGAAAGATGGTCGAGAATTTCTTGAGGGTCCGAACACGGACGTGCTATCTGTGTCCTGGAGGGGGAAGGTGCTCTGTTGACGCGCGCCGGATGCCGAGGAAGAAGTGACTTGTTTGCTCTGGTATTCGAACTACGCCTCGAAACGTTCTGTTTTTGGGTCTAACTCGCATCCGGATCCCACGCTCTTTGGTGAATGATGGATCCAGCTCATGGATGCTAGGTCCAACCTCCTCCTTACTCTACCGATCTGCGTGCCCCGGTCGGCATAGGTGCTTCTGGTGTCCGAGAACCTCTCACAAAACTTGCTTACGCAGTTTATATACTGCGGTACCTGAGAAATGTTAGTAATACAACCTAGGTGTATGCGATGACCTTGTAATGCATGATCTAGCGATCTAACCAATGTGGACACGTTATGAACTTATATGTCGGGAATGCAATGTTTATCAATGTGTCGTGAGAATGATCACGTTTGAGCGTGTGTTGCGAGTGTCGCAGGTGTTCTATCGTTTGCTTTGTATCTTGCCGTTTTCGGCGTACTTTTGATTTGTGCATGCACGTTTTACGCTGTATGTTTGGCCATCGTTGTTTGGATCTTTGGCTAAGGGGTCTAGTATGCCCACTCGTTCGGATGAGCCAGGCTTGCGTGGGTGCTAATGCATCGCGGGAGGTGGTTGTCCGGTTGTACGTGCTTAGCCACGGACACACGCCTTCTGTAGTGAATACAGACTCTGCCAGATTAGTTTGCATTTTTATTCACTTGGTCATTTATTTGAAAGATATTTATAAAAAGGAACTTCTTCACTTAAAATATTAAAGTGGTTTACTAACTTGAAAAACTTTCAGAATCAGAAAATATCAGGGTCAGAATACATATAGGGTCTTTTCAGAACCAGAAAATGTTGAGATTGAAATACGTGCAGGAAATTTTCAGAACCAGAAAATGTTGAACTTAAAAATATATGCAGAAAATATTCAGAACCAGAAAATGTTGGAACTCAGAATATATGCAGAAAATTTTCAGAACCAGAAAATGTTAAATTCAGAGCCAGAGAATGTTCAAAGCAAAATCTAGAACCATTTGAGCCGATTTTGTATCGGTAGGTGAGTACCCGATTCTTGACCATCTTTGGTGGGTCGACATGTGCGTGCCTCGACGGGCGTCGCACCTTTTTGCAAATTCTACAGCATCTTTGCGCATTGTAGGCTAAAAGTACCTCTACCTCAGTACTTTATTGGACAGGCTCCTGCCCCCTGCATGGTTTCCACATTCTCCATTGTGGAGAGCATGCAAAACAGCCTGGGACTCTTACCGATCCAGGCATCTGAGGTAGGGTCCAACGAGGGATTTCCTCCTTTTTATCGTTGGCGGTGTCATTGCGGCCGGTCCAGTACGGTTTCCTCCAATCTGGAGTATCTTCTTCACTTCTGGTGCTGCACAACACTCCTGCTTCCTGCTTAGGTTTTAGTATCACTGGCTCCAGCACGTGGACAATTGCTATTGTGGAGATGACTCCTGCTTTGAAGGTTGCCCCCAAGGTGGCTAGCACATCTGCTTCTGCGTTCTGGTCTCTGGGAATTTGTTTGATGTTGAACTTGGCAAATCTGAGGGTCAACTCCTTTGCTATATCTAGGTATGCCATCATCCTGGAGGTGTCTGATTTTCAGATCCAGAGCTGGCTTCAGACCCAGGATCAATGCCTCATATTCTGCTTCGTTGTTTGTGGCCTTGAATTCACATCGTATAGCTTTGACTATGAGATCTCCCTGGGTGATTTGAGGACCAATCCTACTCTTGCACCTCTTGCGTTTGAAGGCTTCGTCCACATGTAGCTCCCACACTTGTTCTCCTTTGTCTTCCTCCAGATTCAGAATGTCCTGCTCTGCCTGGATCTGGTCCCTGCAGGAAGCAGAGACTTAATGACGTAGTGTACTGGATGTTGTGACCCCTTCTGCTCTCGTACTAGCACTGCACTGGCTGCTGCTTCTGTGACTGGCAGATGCAGGAATAACGGTTCCCCTGGCTCTGGCATTGTTAGGAGTGACGGAGTGCTGAGATAATGTTTCAATTCCTTAAATGCTTTTCTCATGTTCCATTGTCCACTCAAATATTTGAATCTTCTCTTGGGGGTAGGTCTGTGTCGTCCTTCCCTTCCGTGCTTCCAGACATCTTATTCTCGCTTCTGCTGTAGGGTCCTGGTCTTTCGCTCCTCTTTTCCACTTGGGCTTTCCGGATCGGTTCGAATCGTAAATGCCTCTTATGGGTGCAGAGTCTTCCTCTAGCCTCATGACAGCAATCGCCTTTGATTGTACCTCCTCAAAGGAAGTGCATGGATGCATGGTCAGGTCCTTGTATAGCTCTGAATCCTGGTGTAGTCCTTGGCGGAAGGCTTGTATAGCGGTTGCTATATCGCACCTCGGAATTGCCACTTTCTCTTTGTTGAACCTGTTCAAGTAATCACGGGTAGACTCCTCAAACCCTTGCACTATCCGGTAGAGGTCACTGGTCTGCTTCTCGGCTTTTCTTTTGCGAATCTTTGGTTGAATGCATTAACTAGGTCGGCGAAGTTAGCTATACTCTTGTTGGGCAGGCCGACGAACCACCGCGGGGTGCTCCGGACAAAGTTGACCCAAATCCTTTGCACATACAAGCTTCCTTCACAGATCCAATTTGCGGTTATCACCATCATTTTTGCTTGTAGTGGTTGATATGATCGAGTGGATCTGTGGTTCCGTCGTAGAGCGTCATAGCTGGCGGTACACATCCTTTAGGAACACCGACGAGGGTTATGTCGTCCACGAAAGGTGAGTCTGCGTAGCTGTCTCGGGCTGCTTTCTCCAACGGACGGGTTACGCCGGTATCCGTACATCGCTCCCTCGGCTCCTGAAATCTGCTTGCTCCAACGAGTTACTCGCTCTGCAAGAGGGTTAGAAACAGCGAGGAAGAAACCAGCAGTGTACCTCCTAGCCAGGGCACTCGAGAAAAATTGGCCTGGTGTTGGATGACCAGTTCTTGGTGTTGCATCGATTATGGATCAGCCGCCATCCTGGTGTCTCGCTTTGTAGTCCTCCGATCCGGACTCCTTTGGTGAATCGGCTGCAGGATGGACTGCTGCGTTGATGACAGTCGCATCGCCATCCCGACGTCCGGTGTGCGGGGTACTGTAAAAGGCGGAAGGTCGATCCGACGGGGTGCTAAATAAAGCATTACGATGTCTGCTGCAGTCGGACGGGTTATCAAATGATAGGCATCCCAATCTTCTGGGCTCAATTGGTTCACTGGATGCTACTCCTGCAAGGTCTAGTCTGGTGACTAGTTCTGATGGAATTGGTCGACGTGATCCTCCACCGCCGGTCGATTCGAGCCTCAGTCTTTGGTCTTTGGTTTGGGCCGGATCTTGTCACGATCGAGCAATCGGGTTCTGGTTGTCTTTCCTCAGATCCTCAACGGCCTGACGCAGAGTGTCCATCCCCTGAATCATCACCTGCATCGGGTCAAGCACTGGAGGTCCTCTGTTTCTGAGAACCTCTGCACCTGATCCCTCCTGGGTCGGGGCTCCGGACGCAGCTTCACCTCTGCTGGGGCTGCTTTCCCTGCTGGATCTGGGCTGGCTGGGCGCGCCTGCTTCCTTTGGTACCTGCGGCGGTTTCAGAGGCAGAGGCGGAAGCGGAAGCATGGTTCTGGGTGACATCTTTGATGGAAACCATCCATTTGGATCTTTGGAGGAGCGCTCGCCCGATCCTGACGACAGGAGAAGGTCTGCTCCGGAGGAAAGGGCGATATGCTCTCGTCGCTTTGGAAGGATTCTGGCTGGTTCCAGACATTGTGACGGCTGGTTCGGTCTTGCGAGATTTGGCTATAGAAAATGATCACTATGCCCCACGGTGGGCGCCAAACTGTTTTGGTAAAAATTTACCGAGTTATGAATTTAATTGGTGAGTGATAGTGATTGATCTACGGCCGATAATATTGGATTATGACGAATTTAAGGATTGAATATGCATTGAAATAAAGAAAGAAAAAGATAAGCAAAAAGGATGACACGAGAGATTTTTTGTGACGCGGAAAACCCGGTGTGGGAACAACCGCGGGGGGAGTCGGAATCCCACCAACTTTGCACTATAATCGAGGTTGAATACGCAAGTAAGGAAATACAATGATTATTTTCGCTAGAGAATTATCGCCAAGTGTGGACAGGAATTTTGGGAGACGATGTGTTGCTTTTTCTGAAGTTAGAATGAATGCCCTTTTTACGTTGCTCCTTTCTTGCTTTTATAGTTGCTCAAGTCAGACCCAGAGTCAGAAAACCTCCATCCTATTTATGCTCCTATATCCTTGGTCAACCCATGAGAATAGGGAGTTGTTAATTGACTTGGTAGGTGGCCCCTTATTGCACGTGGGTTTTTCCACTTATCAATTTGTGTTTGTTTGCTTTTCAATCCCATGGCCCTCATCATGCCACCTGATTAATTCCTTTATCTTTCCTTCAACCAATGGGAAGGTGCCACGTCATCAATCCTCTTACTTTTGTCTTGTCCATTCGTGTGTTGCCACGCCGCCTTTGATAAAAAGTGTATTTTTTATCCCTAACAGACGTCATATATGATCTCTCATACCCGTACTTCAAAAGGGAAACAACTGTATATTTTCTCCCTTTCAATATTAATATTAAACACAAATCAAAATAAATCTTTATTGTCACCTTAAAACAACAGATTCCCCGTTTTCAAGGTAATATTAAGAACACAACCAAAAAAAAGTAATGAAGGTGGACAATTAGGAACTTTTATGTGACCCATAAGAGCTCATTGACAAAGGCATCATTAATAGGTCTATTTCAAAGGGATAATGATGTGCATGTTCAAGGCCGCCCCTTAAACCGTATTCAAGGTAGAATCCAATTTCAATTCTCTTTTATGATCTTCCATTTCAACAAGTAGGGACTAGATCGAGATTGTTGCAGTTGCGTGCCATTTCTCCTTAGAACATGAATAACAAACATCGAGAGTTTATCCACTTATTGATATGGGTTTATGTTTGGGCCAAATTCTGTATATTGGGCCTGGAGGATTAATTGGGCTGCAAAGGGAGTTGGGCTCGTGGAATGACGCTTGGATAGGAAGGGAAGGAGCCGCGGGTTATTAGTAGTGGGCTACAGAAAGCATAGGTCAGGCCCGTCAAGTGGATTTCAGTGAACTTGGGAAGCAAACTAGCTAAGCCCTACTAGGGTTAGCTCATATATATGACGAAGGAAAAAAGGAGGAGCAGGGTCACTCACATACACATCGCCATAGATACCACATTAGCAATTTAGCCATCTCGCCTCTTGTACTCGTAACGTATTATCAATATCTTGCTAGTGGAATACATGGAAGGGTACCGGCCCTTACCCGCGGCCGTTTCCCATATTAGGTTTTCCGCGTCACCAAATCTCACGTGTCAAATCTCCTATTTTACGCATCTCAGTACTCATCCATAAACACATACATAATTCATCAAGTAAAGACGTACGACTAGTGATATTAGACCGCTTTAACTTTGATTAATTAACCTGGTAAAAAATACCAAAACAGTTTGGCGCCCGCCGTGGGGGCATAGTGGTCGTCATCGTTAATCGTGCTACAAGCAACAACGGAACTATGTCAGGAAACAAGCAAAGTGCTGCTCCAAGGATTGAAGGAAGTCAGTCACCATATCTGGCGGCACCACCACCAACAACGACATGAGTGCAGGCGTCAGAATCGGGGCCTCCACCAAAAAAATGGTCCTCCACCCAAGACAAGCCATTAAAAAGCGGCCAAAGAGGCAGAAGTCCCGACGCGGACAGAAAAGGAGCCAGGATCTGCCCAGCAGAAACCAGAAGCCTGCCCAACAAGCTACGTCAGGCACCAAAATCCTCCGCCCAATCCAACCGATATTATAATCAGTGGGATGGATACTCTGCAGAGGACGATTGACGGCATGAGGGAGGAAAACAGGATGGCGAAGCAGTAAGCAGCAGAAGAAAATCGTGCACTTTGGGCACAAAATAATGCCTTGCAGTAGCAAAGGGTTACCCCAACACCCGTGGCAATCAGAAGTCAGGCTCCGACAGTAAGCTGTCAGGATGAAGCATCAGGTAGCAAGGAACCAGCAGGGTCATTCCCAGCGGACCTGGTTATAAGGCTAGATTTGTCAGGAACAACACCGGAAAGGGGAATAATCCCACGAGGCCTAGGATACTTAACACCCGATGGCTGGCCAGCGACAAGCAATATGGAACCAAGGACAGGTAACCCCCAAACTATTAATTTTGCTATCACTAACCAGACATCTGGCATGGAACTTGTTGGCAGACAGGAGACAGATTGGCAACCAGGATCTTTGATAGCAACAACCCCCAGGCCTCAGAATCCCGTGACAAACTGGCTGGGGGTAGGGGTCCAGAATCAGCAGTACGCCTACGACCCTCGCACTACTTATGATAGCATCAGCGATAGGTAGTATTTGGAAATCAAGGACATGCTCAACAGGATTCCAGGAATGTCGGCGCCCCTGGAGAAGGCGACTCCCGACAGCTATGCAGATTCCCCATTCATAGATGCCACATCACTAGTCATAGTGCCAAAGGGATTCAACGCCCCCACAATGACAGTTTATGATGGCACGACAAACCCTTTTGATCATGTCAGCTAGTATAAGCAAAAGATGATGGTGATAACGACGGTAGGTCACCTGAAGGAAGCCTGCATGTACAAAGGGTTCGGGTAAACGTTCTCTGGCACGACCCTACAATGGTTCGTGAGCCTGCCAAACAAATCGTTAGCAGCGTTCGCTGACTTGGTAAACACGTTTACCCAGCAGTTTACCAGCAGCGTTTACCCAGCAGTTTACCTAGCAGTTTACCCAGCAGTGTACCAGCAGCGTTGGTTGCATTGCATGCATTACATCGACGACATATCAAATATGAACAACTTCCCTAATCATTAGTAGAGGCCGCTATCGAGGCGGGCGGGATCAGGTGTTCGAATTAAAGAGCTTCCTAACACGTACCCTCACCCCTTACTCCAGTTATCTCTGGACAATCCGTGTCCATTGGCATCTTCGAGAGTCATTCTAGACATAGAATGCTAAGGGTAACGAGTCCTTAGTGTTCATGTCATTACTTCGTGTTTTGACATGGCACGAGGTATTCGAACGGTTTCTAATTTTTCCACAATAAATTGGTGGCGACTCCACAAATGCAGGCTTATTCAACCTTTCACCAGTTTCAATACCTCACCAATCGGTAACAGCCCATGACTTGCTTTGGCAAACCAAGGTTCCATGGAAGAAGTGCCCCCGCCTCGAAACCAACATGCGGGTGCGCGTGGCGCGGGTTGCCCATGTCCATAGTTTGGCGACTCCGCTGGGGATGATACACATACGTGTTACCCAGGGTGAAACTTGAACAAGGTTAGGGAATAGTTTATACGAGACAGTTGTCGGTTTTCATTACTCGACCTTCTTAGGTCGTTTTAGCCAGCCTTCCTAGGCTTAACCCAACCCATTCGAACAATCGTCCCGTCTGGACGGTCCAAATTCCTATATGGGCCTAAAGATGGATATCGATTAACGTCAACCATACTGCAGTACATACTCATGTTTGTATCGAGAGCTTTCACTACTCGAGGTAATGGACTAGGAACCGACCTTACTCATGTTTGGCACGGACCTCTCCACAGACCAGGGTTTGATTGCTTGGTATGGCAACCCACTTTTTAAGCCAAAACCTTTTAAATGCACTCAACATGCCGTTATAATGCCCAAATGTATGTTTGTATCATATACGTGATCACCATTTGTAAACAAAACCATAACGAGATTTTGTAAAATAAAATCCATTTCAAAATATAATCATTCTTTTGGCCTAAAACAGCGCAAAATAAGCCGAAACTCTGTCCAAATGTCGAGTCAAACGTCGGGCCTCAAACCCATTTCAAAGCTCACTTCGAGTCAGCACTCCTACAACCACACTACAGCTGTCTTGGACAAACATTTCAAAATTTGTCATTTTCAAATCCCACTTGACACAGTGGCACACATCCACTTCACGAGTCGAGTCTTTTTTCGAGTAAGTGTGCAAAAATGGTCGAACGTGTTTTGATTCGTCGTCGATTTCTTATCCTCAGCCCAAAATGGTGGGAACTAGTCAAGCAAGCGTTAATGGTGAACACGAACAGCCCATAAATGGTAATGATCAAATCCTAGCTGCACTCCTTCGTCTCCAGACAAGCCAAGACCAAGCTTATGCTCGCCTCAACGCTATCGAAGGCCGTATTGTCGCTGTAGAAGCTAGACTTCCTTCTACAGAGGATCCCATTCTCGATGCGCTCATGCACGGTAATCCTCCACCCTTTGGACAACCAGAAGTTAATCTTCCACCAGGTCCTACTAAAGCTGAAAAGCGACTCCAGTATTTGGAGGAGCAACTAATGTATCCCAAGGGAGATGACATTTACAGGGAAAACAGCAGCAAATATGTGGCAGTAAATGCTCAACTACCAACTAACTTCAACATGACTGACATCCCGAAGTTTAAGGGGCACGAAAACCCTTTGAACCATATTTGTGCATTCAAAGATTATATGTCTATCAAAGGCATTAAGCCAGTAATGTTCTTAAGGATCTTTCCTTCATCTCTTGATACTATTCCTAAGCAATGGTTCTACTCCTTGGATCACAAGAAAATTGCTACTTGGGATGATGCTGCAATTGAGTTCACCAAACAGTACGCGGATAATGCTGAAATTCAAGTCAATATGCGCACTCTAGAGGTTCTTACCCAAAATGAGTAAGAAGGTTTCACCGACTTCCTAAGTAGGTGGAGAGCAGACAACTTGTCGAACGACCAGACGAAGCTACCCTTGTTGAAAAGTTCGTAGACAACTTAAGGCCAATCTATGCGAACTGTTGGGCCCAGAATTATCCTGCCTGACCTGACAGAGGCCAGGCAATGATCAAAACCAAGACTCAAGCAAAGGATACCTGAAACCAGGCACTAACAGCATATGGACAGGCACCAAGCAGGAGAAAATACAAGACATGCAATAACTAACCCTAGCCTGAAAGGAGATCACGTCAGACACAAGAAAAACGTTGCACAAGCTAAGCAGGCAACAACCGGTTTATTTAAATATAATCCCTACAAACAAGGAAGACTAATTCAGAAGGAAAAGATAGAGGAAAGAGTCAAAGACAACGGCTAAAATGCTGTCAACTACCTCCGGGTAAATAGGGCACAAGCTCTATTCACCAAGAAACCTTAAACGGAAGACAAGGAGGACTTTGGAAGCTAGTATAAATTGAAGAGAAGATAAAAACAGAAGGGACATTGAACACACACTCATTCTCAATTCCACTCTTGTATTTTTAAATAATATTCTTGCCTGTCACGCCTGATATATAAATACTCTGTCAGGCTATCTGAAATCATAGTAACAATCACACCTGGCTTGGTGCCCGTGGTTTTTTCCCTTATTCCCAGGGTTTTTCCACGTATAAAATCTTTGTGTCTTTACTTTTTAGTTATCTATTTATTTACTTATACTGGTCAGGCAAGTTATTTGAGTTAGATCACCCCTCCTGAAATCCCCTGGTAGGGCGTTCTCATTTAGTAAAATCCCTGCCAAAATAATTGGCGCCCACCGTGGGGCATCTAGCTCAAAACTAATTAAAACCCATAACCAAATAACCCAAAAACTTGAGAAATGGCAGGAGATAACATTGAACAACAACTGGCTTCCGCCCAACAACAATTGTTGGAAATGGAACAGCTGAAACAGAAAATGGCCCAGGCTGAAGCAGAAGTTGCAAAATTAAAGGAATCAGAATCCAGCCTGAAACTAAGGTTAGGAGAGAAAACTTCAGGACCAAAGTTGAAAGTTCAGCCTGGCACACCATTCTCTTCAATCATCAGGAACATTGATTTCTCCAACTTTGGCACTCTTACTCCACCAAAGTCCAAAGCAGGAGAAGAAACAGACTCAGAGGAAATCCAAAATGAAGAAACCTCACCGGATCAAACCAACACAGCAATCATGATGGCTATGCTCCAGGAAATCCAAAAACTCCATGAAAGATTTGAAAAGATTCCTGGAGTCCCTACCCCAATTGAGGAAGCAAATCCAGAAAGTTATGCTGATTCACCCTTTGTGGATGAAATAGCAAGAATAGACCTGCCAAAGAAATTTGTGGTTCCCTCAATAAGAATCTATGATGGGACCACAGATCCACAGAATCATGTAGCCTATTACAAGCAAATGATGTTGGCAGCATCTATTCCTAGTGAACTACGACAAGTCTACATGTGTAAGGGATTTGGAACAACCCTGAATGGGCCTGCTCTGCAATGGTACATAAACTTGCCAAATTGAAGCATCAAGTCCTTTGCTGACCTGGTCAACTCCTTCAACCACCAGTTTGCCAGCAGCAGCGAACTAGAGAAGAGATCTAGTGACTTATACAGGATCAAGCAAAAGCCTGGAGAATCAATTAGATCTTACATGACAAGATTCAACCAGGAAAAGGTGTCAATCCCCAGATGTGATGTTGGAACAGCCGTGGAAGCTTTCAGGCAAGGGCTACCCCTGGATAGTGACTTCTACGATGCAATGACCATGAAGCCCTGTCATACCTTCGAAGATGTCCAGGCATTAGCCATAGGCTATATTCGGCTGGAAGAAGATAAAGGCTACAAGGCAGACAACACTGACAACAATTCAGGATATGACAAAGTCAACAGAAAAAGTTCCAACCACAGAGGGAGCAGTGCCAGGCCATCCCCTTACACAAGACCTGATAGATCAGAAGTCAACTACACACATGAACAACGAGGCAACTCCTATACTTATCCCCCTATCCAAGAATATAACTTCTCTGTTGACATTGCAGGACTAATCAAGAGGCTTGACAATATGGGAGACATTATCAAATGGCCAAAGAAGTCAGACAACCCCAACCCAAAGAAGGATACTACAAGATGGTGTGAATTCCACATGGATATAAGGCACACAACAGAAGAATGCCTGGGACTGCGCAGACAAGTAGCCTATCTGCTAAAGAAGGGACATCTGAAAGACTTGATGCAAGCAAAGAACAGGGAAGATGATGGAACAAGAAAGAACCCAGAAAGGCAACAACGTGATCTACCCCCAGCACCACCCATCTATGAGGTCAAATTTATCAATGGAGGATCCGAGATTTGTGGCCTGACCAGTTCAGCTGCAAAGAAAATTGCCAGGGAGTCAAAAATGAAATCTCCTTTTAAACCTAGAAATTTACCTCAAATTACTTTTGACGACACTGATATGTAGGGTATTCCTGATCTACACCATGATAGCCTGGTTATCACCATGCAAATAGGAACTGCACGAGTTGTGAGAATCCTGGTAGATGGAGGCAGCTCGGTGAACCTGATCATGCTTGATGTCCTCAAAGCAATGAAGATTGATGAAAGTCAAATCATAAAGAAATCTAATGTCCTGGTAGGATTCAGTGGAGAAACAAGGAATACACTGGGAGAAATACACCTGCCCACATATGTGGAAGGAGTCTCCTCATACAAAAGATTTGGAGTCCTGTACTGCCTGTTATCCTACAATGCCATCCTAGTAAGACCATGGATCCACAATGTGAGGGCCATACCCTCCACCTACCACCAATGCATCAAGATACCAACAGAATGGGGAGTAGCAACCATAAAAGGTGAATAAAAATCTGCTCAGGAATGTTATACTGAGTCATTGAAACCCTCCAAGGCAGGTAAGTCTCTCGCCTAGCAATTAAAGTGCCCTGTCAGGACAACTTACGTGGCAGAAACCAAAATGGAGACAGATCAAGTAATTTTAGACCCTGAGTATCCTGACAGGCATGTACTGATAGGATCTGATGTCCCTAACAACATCAGACCAGAATTACCTGTGCAACAGAAAAGAAGAAAGTTTGTCTCTGAACGAAATGCTATTGTTAATGAAGAAGTGGACAAACTATTGGATATGGGGATGATAAGAGAAGTCATGTACCCTGACTGGCTAGCCAATGTGGTAGTAGTAGAAAAAAAGAATGGTAAATGGAGAGTTTGTGTAGACTACACAGACCTCAACAAAGCCTGCCCAAAAGATCCATTTCCACTCCCTCATATAGACGCAATGGTAGATGCTACAACAGGACATGAACTCCTACACTACTAAAAATCCAGGCAACTACAACGCCCCTTTAACAACGATTATTCACGAAAATCACAATAGACGTTGTAGAATGTATGGCGCGAATTTTACTAAAATTAATTACAACGCGTATGGTTATATAACCGTTGTTATAAGTTTTAACAACGGGTCACACATGCACAACCGTTGTTAATAATTTAGCGCAAAATTGAGGCAAAGTTAGTGAAAAGTAATCACAACGGTTACTTTTGAAACCCGTTGTTAAAACTTATTTAACAACGGTTGTTGTTTTACAACCATTGTTAAAACGTTTTAACAACGGTTTTTGTTTAATAACCGTTGTCAATACTTTCCATACTATAAACCACACAAACACAAATCAGCTACAGCCACAAAACACAAACCTTAATACACAAACACAAACACAGAAAAACACAAACACAAAACACACACTTTCTCATCGTCTCTTTCTCTCTTTCTCATCGTCGCATTATCTTCTCGCCGTCACTGTTGATTTCATCGTCTCTTACTTTCTCTAATTATCAGGTAAATCTCGCCGTCACTGTTGGTTTCATCGTCATTATTTTCTTTTTCTAATTATTTCATTTGCATGGATGTGTTTTTATCGATCATTATGTTATTTCTTTAAGTATTATTCGCTTAATTAGCTAGTAAAACAAATTAAATAAACTAAAACAAAGAAGAAGCAAGATGATAGAGAGGAATGCATGATAAACTTAATTAATATATATATATATATATATATATATATATATATACATAAATTAAAAAAAAAATTACATTAATAAAAATGCAATTCTTATATTTTCATAGAGAGTCTTATTCTCTTCTATGATATCCGTCCTCTCCTCCTTAGCTATTTGGAGGTTCCGTTCAGCAGTTGCTATATCGTCATATAGCTGCAACTACTGCTGCTCTTTCAAGCCATCTTTTTTTGGCGTCCTTCAGTACGGGTCGAGCATCCACCAGGTAGCTCCTAAAACTTTGCTCAATGTGGAGCAACCGGCGGATGAAACTGTTGTTGTTCTCGATCATAGTAAGAGTCTTAAGGATGCTATCATTCATTTTGTTGATGGAGTTTGGAGTTTGTTTGAAAGATTAATTAGGGTTTATTTGGAGTTTGTTTTAGCAGTTAGGGTTTGGAGATGTATAGTGAGATAATGGAATGTTAGTTGAGATAATGCATGTATTTATACTAAGTAATGTGTGGTTTGAGTTGTTTTTTAATTAATATATATGTTAGGAAGTTATGCCATAATCATCATCATATCTCTCTCTGCTGCTTCAAATCTTATTATAACCCTTCTCATTCCATATTGTCCATTCATATGCACAGGGATGGCAGTAATAATGCATGCATCGGAATTATAACGGGCCGTAATTATGCATGCATCTAGTAATATTTAATTTAATTTTTTTTATTTTTTAAAAACAAACAACAACCGTTATTTATAAACAACCCGTTGTCTTTAGTTATAACAACGGTTTTGTATATTACAACCCGTTGTTATAACTTACCCCCCAAAATTGAGTCACACTTTCCACAACGGGTTTTTATACTTAAAACCGTTGTTAATAGTTTTAACAACGGGTTCCTTAAGAAAACCAACCGTTGTTAAAACCTTTTACAACGGACGCTTTAACAACGTCCGCTTTTTTATATAACAACGGTTTTTAACCGTTGTTATAGCCTGTATCTGTAGTAGTGCTAACATTTATGGACGCCTCAAGTGGATTCAACCAGATTAAGATGCACCCTTCTGACCAGGAACACACATCACAGAAAGAGGCATATACTGCTACACAACAATGCCCTTTGGCCTGAAGAATGCAGGGGCAACATACCAACGCCTGGTTAATATGATGTTCAAAGATCAAATAGGGGATACAATGGAAGTTTATATCGATGATATGGTGGTCAAATCAAAAAAGTCTGAAGACCATGTCAGGGATTTAGAAACAGCTTTCAAGATCCTGGAAGAGTTCAATATGAAGCTTAATCCTTCCTAATGCCACTTTGGAGTTTCTTCAGGCAAATTTCTAGGATACATGGTGACCAAAAGAGGAATAGAAGCCAGCCCAGAACAAATAAAGGCTATACTGGAATTAGAATCTCCCAAGTCAGTCAAAGACATTCAAAAGCTGACAGGACGAGTTGCATCCCTGAATAGATTCATATCCAGATCATCAGAAAGATGCAGGTCTTTCTATGACCTCCTCAGGAAAAACAAGTCATTCAAATGGTTGCCTGAACATGAGACAGCCTTCCAAGATCTTAAAGCATACCTGACTACACCTCCACTACTTCCTAAACCAGACAAAGGAGAACACCTGACGGTTTACCTATCTGTCACAGAGACAGCAATAAGTGGGGTCCTGACTAAGGAAATTGACGGCCAGCAGCATCCATTCTATTATGTAAGTAAGAGTCTCCTAGATGCAGAAACCAGGTATGGCTTACTTGAAAAGTATGTACTTGCTTTAGTCATGTCGTGCACCAAACTTCGACCTTATTTTGAAAGCCACCCAATCATTGTAAGAACTAACCTGCCTATCAAATCTGTCCTGAGAAAGCCTGAGTTATCAGGCAGAATGGTAAAATGGTCAGTACAAATCAGCACCTATGACATAACCTTTGAACCCAGAACAACAATTAAGTCTCAGGCATTAGCAGACTTCGTGGCTGAATTCAGTCCTACCCTAGAACAAGACCACATAAAAGAGGTCAATCACCTTGACACCCATAAGTCAGACCAGGAATGGACCCTACATGTAGATGGAGCAACAAATATGAAAGGAACTGGTCTAGGACTAGTCTTGAAATCACCACAGGGAGACCTAATTTCACAGGCTATTAGTTGTGAATTCAAAGCCACAAACAATGAAGCTGAGTATGAAGCCCTGATAACTAGACTTAAGGTATGTATAGAACTTGGTGTAGCAAACCTCAAGGTAAAAACTGACTCTCTCTTAATTTCCAATCAAGTCAAAGGAATATATGCAGCAAAGGATTCAAAAATGGTGCTTTATTTAGAATACGTCAAAAACCTTTGCAAAAAATTCAAATCCTTTGACATTGACCAAATACCAAGGGACCTAAATACCCAGGCCGATGCCCTAGCCAGCCTGGGATCAAACTTCAGCCCTGCTGTGTTTGATAAAATACCCATTATCCACCTGTTGGAACCAACCATAGAAAGGCCTGACCAAACCTGTCCCATTCACGAGGACACAACTTCTTGGACCAAACCATACTATGATTGGTTCTTACAGGGGATACTCCCTAATGATAAAAACGAAGCAAGGGCCCTAAGAATCAAAGCCTCTACCTACACCATTATCAATAACACATTGTTTAAAAAGTCACAGGCTGGACCTTACCTACGTTGCCTGGAACCACACGAAGCTAAAAAAGTTATAGAAGATATACATGATGGATACTGTGGAAATCACAAAGGTGGCACAAGCCTGGCAAGTAAAGTTCTCTGGACAGGCTACTATTGGCCAACCCTGAGAGCTGACTGCATAGTATATAGCTCTAAATGCGAAGCCTGTCAAATTCACTCCCCTTATATCCACCAACCATCAGAGTTACTACATTCCATCTCAGCCCCCTGGCCATTCATGAAATGGGGCATGGATATAGTAGGCAAATTACCTCAAGCACCTGGATAAAAAGTTTTCATGCTGGCAATAACTAACTACTTTTCCAAGTGGATAGAGGCAGATTCATACAGGCAAGTCAAAGAGAAGGATGTCATATCATTCATTAAACGAAATATCATATGCAGATATGGAATACCTTCAGAAATAGGCTGTGACAACGGTACACAATTTGTGGGAAAGAGGACAGCACATTTCTGTGCACAATGGAATATCAACCTAGTCACATCCACATCAGGCTACCCAAAAGCCAACGGCCAGGCAGAATCAAGCAACAAAGTAGTAATTAGCTGCCTGAAGAAAAAGTTGAAAAGGAGAAAAGGAAGATGGGCTGAAGAACTCCCCTTAGTCCTATGGGCTGACAAGACTACACCCAAAACAGCCACAGGCCAGACACCCTATTCCCTAGTCTATAGCTGTGAAGAAGTAATCCTAGCAGAAATTCATGTACCAACCACCAGAAGCAGCCTGAATACCATAGAGGAGAACAGACCACTATTGCAAGATAACCTGATCCTAACCGAAGAACTAAGGGATGCAGCCAAGGTCAGGATAGCCTCCTACCAACAAACAGTAGCCAGAAGCTACAACAAGAATGTCAACATCAGAGTATTCAAGGAAGGAGACCTGGTCCTAAGAAAAGTCTTCCCTAACACCAGAGAGAAAAATGCAGGCAAGCTAGCTCCCACATGGGAAGGACCATACCTAATTGATTCAATAGTAGGACAAGGAGCTTACATGCTGCAAACTTTGTAAGGAGAAATGATCCCCAGATCCTGGAACATTTCCCACTTAAAGTTATTTCATGTTTAAACCAGAAACAGGTAAAACTATCAACTCCTTATATGTTTCAATAGAATCTTATAGCAAATCCCCTATAAAATATGCCTTCCTGCTATTTGCCAATTTGCCTGAAAACATGCCTGTTATTTTCAGCTCTGCCTAGTCAGCTTATTTAAATCATTTTATACCAAATCCTGAAAACTTGTTTCACGCCTTCTTTTCATTTGTTATATACTTAGGTATAAACAAATATTCAGGATTGAGGGCCACTCCACCCAACCTGAAAAGCATTCCTGAAATGCTCTACAAATAAATTTGGCACCTGCCTGACCTAAAAACTAAACTGAGCTCAGTACATAAAAAACAAGTACAATGGTGGAATAGACCAGACTACTTGTCCAAATAAGCCCTCCTGACAGGCTGAGGGCCATAAGCCCCCCTGACCGGCAACCACCCTCTTCTCAGAAAAAGCCCTCCTGACAGGCAACAGAGCCATCATTTCCCAAAAACGGAATGAGGGCTATAAGCCCTCCTAACATGCGTTATTCTAAAAGAAAAACGTCAAATGAACTATTTACAGGTACAAATCAAGCCAGTCAAGGAAATCAAGGGAAAAAGATGACATATTTATACCAAAACAAAATGTTTACCCATGGATACATCCCTCCTGGGGTAAGACAAAACAAACCTCCAAAAACAAACCAAAAACTAACTGTTTGTCCAGGGAACATCCCTCCCTGGATAGGCCAAAACCACATAAACTAAAACATCACAAAAACAGCAAAAACAAATAAAATCAGCCTGCCTTGGAAGCTGTAGCAGAACTAATTCCCTCATCAACAGCCTCCTCTTCCTCTCCGTCCTCACCTCCTTCCTCTTCAGCATCACCACTTTTTTCCTTGGATGGTGGAGAGTCCACTTCGTCATCATCATGTAGCTTACAAAGCTCAGGATAAGTAGTGTTGAGATTAGCCAATTCCTGGTCAGGATTCCAAAAAGGCCTGACTTCAACAGGCTCCTTCATGGCATCCACACGACCTCTGCCAATAAAGTAAAGTGCAGCATCCTTATACATGGCCTGTACCAGATCCCTCTCCACATCCAATTCCTCATTCACCTTCAACTGCTCCTGCATAGCCTGCTTCTCAGCCTTCAACTCTTCCTGAACAGTATCAAACTTGGCCTGAAGAGCCTTCAGAGCATCCTGAGCAGATTTCAGCTTAGAAGACTCCACCACCAACCGAACCTTCCCTGCCTCATTATCCTCCTTTAACGAATGATTCTCAGCTTTTGACACTTCCAATTCAGCCTTAAACTTTGCAGTATCTTTCTTCAAAATCTGTACCTCCCAATCCAGGGTATTTTTTAGGCTATGGACAGAATCCAGTTGACAGGCACCCCTCAGCATATCATTGACATTCTAGCAAAGAAAACATACCCATCTAAGCCACAAAACAAAAGCAAATAAACACACACAAAAACCCATACAAAATTAGACAAAAAATATTTCCCGAAGCATGGTGATCAGGTTGGCGGCATAATCCCTGGTACGATACATAGCAGCCAAGGTACGGGCAGAAGAATCCTCTGCCTGATACTGGTAATAAGGATCGTCAACCATAAAAGCCTGGGCCTGGATTTATTCCTTAGCAAATTGAACCTCATCCAACCGAGCCCTAACCCCCCTGACCTCATGAACCCCTCCTGATGATTCATCTACTCTTTTCCTCTTCTCAGGACGACCACCCTCATCCACAACCCTCTCAGGGGACACCAACTGGACTTCCTGCAAAGGCTCCTGAATCTGTACAGCACTATCACTCCCTGTGGCCTCACTACTCTTAGACTTCTCCCCTGTGATTTGGGAAACCCCTGCCTTCACCAAGAGCAAACCAAAACTAGCAATCCTAGCAGAAGCCCTGGTGGCTGCACGACGAGGCTCTAAATCAGCAATATAAACACATGTCCAAAACAGGAATCAACAAAACAAAAGAAAGCAAAACTTACTTCCTAACGAAGAAGCCCCTGATGCTTTAGCACTTTTCACTGGCTTATAAGTACTCAATTTGGCTTTCTTGAAACGAGACATATGTGTTTGCCCCAGATAGGCAGGCTATGCCCTCTCCTCTTCAGGCAACGCCATAAAAGCTGCTATCCGATCAGCCGACCCCTCAGCATCAGGATTATTCACCCAGTCATTTACTACAAGAAACAAAAGCAAGTAAGTAGATTTCCCAAAATATATCACTGTCAAATCAAAATACAATAAAAAAGAAAGTTACCTCCTTCAACAGCCGGATAATTGAGATAATCCAGGTCAGGGGCAATAGAATCAGCCTTGATAAACATATAAGTTTGAGCCCATCCCTTATCATCTCCTGAATCAAAGTTAGTAATAAGGTGAGCCATCTTTGACCTGACTCGAAGGTTGAACCGACCAGTAGAATGACTCTTCAAGTGGTAGACATTCTTGAAGTCGTCCAGGGTGATAACCAACTTATGTTTAGAACACAACTGCTCAACTGAATGAAAAATCTTCCAAACCATTGGCATGAGTTGAAATGGAGGAACCCTGATAGCCCTGATCACCTCAGCCATAAGAGAAGAAAGAGGAAGCTGACATCCACCCCTGAATGCCCATTCAAAAATACAGAACCAGCCTAGACTACCCCAATTAGCCCTGACTGGACCACTCTCAGGGATCCAAACCTCAGCCTCACTAGGAATGAGGCCCCTACCTTTCAAATAATGCTCAAAGGTTGGTTTCAACTGATTGGTTTCGTGGAAAGAAGCTGCCAAAGCCTTAACAGGAGTATATTCAACCCCTTTATATGACATGGATAAAATCTCTGGGGCAGCGACCACCTCCACCACTTCATCCTCAGGGATGACATCTGGAACCTTCTCAACTTCAGCAGGAACCTTCTCAACCTCAGTAGGAGCCTTGGAAGCAGCCGTCTTTCTTCTACCACCAGCCATATTCTATTTCTTGCTGAAAATTGATTTTTTGCAAAGAGAGAATTCTACAAAGAGAAAGGAGAAATTTTGAGATTGGAATATGAAAGCAAGATGGGGCAAAACAAAGTATTTATAACCGCAAAATCAAAACGGCTAGGAAAACAAGTGGTTGAGGCTAATCATGACTCTCCTAGGGTTTTGTGAATCTACCCTATTTATGGCGATATAGCCGTTACAAGAAGCTGAATCAAACACAACCTCTGATCCGTTAGAGATTCCTACACAGTTTTTTGCCTGGCCCAAATTTTTATCTCCTTATTCCTGGCCAGACCCAATAATGGAATAAGCAGATAAGGGGCAATTGTTGGGCCCAGAATTATTCTGCCTGACCTGACAGAGGCCAGACAATGATCAAAACCAAGACTCAAGCAAAAGATACCTGAAACCAGGCACTAACAGCATATGGACAGGCACCACGCAGGAGAAAATACAAGACAGGCAATAACTAACCCTAACCTGAAAGGAGATCACGCCAGACACAAGAAAAATGTTGCACAAGCTAAGCACGCAACAACCGGGTTGTTTAAATATAATCCCTACAAACAAGGAAGACTAATTCAGAAGGAAAAGATAGAGGAAAGAGTCAAAGACAACGGCTAAAATGCTGTCAACTACCTCCGGGTAAATAGGGCACAAGCCCTATTCACCAGGAAACCCTAAACGGAAGAAAAGGAGGACTTTGGAAGCTAGTATAAATTGAAGAGAAGATAAAAACAGAAGGGACATTGAACAAACACTCATTCTCACTTCCACTCTTGTATTCTTAAACAATATTCTTGCCTGTCACGCCTGATATATAAATACTCTGTCAGGCTATCTGAAATCATAGTAACAATCACACCTGGCTTGGTGCCCGTGGTTTTTTCCCTTTTTCCCAGAGTTTTTCCACGTATAAAATCTTTGTGTCTTTACTTTTTACTTATCTATTTATTTACTTATACTGGTCAGGCAAGTTATTTGAGTTAGATCACCCCTCCTTAAATCCCCTAGCAGGGCGTTCTCATTTAGTAAAATCCCTGCAAAAACACGAACCATCTAAGGTACCAAAACATAAAGTCTTTCAAAGACTTAACTGTGCTAGGAACAAGAATTGAAGACGACATCCATAGAAGACTCTTGTCCAAAATGATGGTCGCGGATATCAAGGCACAACGAGTCGTTCTTATGGATCCACTAGCAAGACCGATGAGGTTAACCTTGTCGAATCGTCCACTAAAGAAGAATACCCCATAGAGAAAGTTCACCAACGTTGGTGACTCGTACTCCAATGCTTTAAAAAGATTGTTGAAACAAGGCAAACTCCAACCTATAGGACCTACACCTGACCCAGAGAAGAAGTCTAGGTTCTAGGATGAGAATGCCTACTGCGAGTACCATAGAGGCAAAGGGCATGATACAGAGAATTGCTTCAAATTGAAACATGCCATTCAGGATATGATTGAAGATGGGCACTTGCCTATACCTCCTTGATGTGACTCATATTTGAGCACATTTAGTCCTCGAATTAGCCTCGTTCCTGTGCTTTATAGTGTATAATTGCGTCATTTACTATCTTTAGTTTGCCATTTTGCATATTCTTTGAGGTTTTGTGTCCTTGGTAGGAGAGGAGTGCAAACCTTGCATTTACATGGTGAAATGCAGCTAAATTGATCGCATCTAATGACCACGCATCAAAGGAAAGACGATACTAGAAGGCCTATGTAGATAATAAAGTAGATTGGGCAATGATGAAAGGATCCTTGCATCCCCAACAAGATCCCCACAGATTGTTGAGGATTGAAGAAAAGAGAAGTGTCTGACCCACGATCCGAGCGGATTGCAAGCAATCCGAGCGTCTCCCTGCACAACAATCCGAGCGTCCCGAGCTTAAGACGCTCGTCTTGAAGCCCTATGATCCGAGTGTCTCCCCTAATGATCCGCTTGGATCTCCTGACAGAAACCACCATGGCAGCTTCCAAGCCGCTCGGGATGAACATATCTATGCGGGACTAGCAAAACGGAGATGCGCATCTCCTTGGAGAGGAGCACTTCCTCAACTTTTCTTAAGGGTCTTAATAGTCATTTAAGCCCTTAGTAACCCTAATCTTTGTACCTAATCTTTAGTATAAATACCCCTTTGTACTACCTAGATTAGCAAGAAATCTTAATACTCTCTTAATCAAGTTGTAATCAATTAGTAATCTCATCTTAATCTTGTAATCAACTCTTAATCTAGTCTTAATACAAATCTCATTTCTTAATCTTTCCTTAATTTCTCTATTGTTCATCATTTATTTTGGGTAATTAGAAGATTATTTGGGTTTATTTGGAGGATTGACAACCTTCCATCAATCATCAAGTACTTCTATTATTCTTTGCTTTATTATTTGGAATCTTCATAGGTATAATTCTCTCTTAATCCTTTTAATTATTGTTAATCATTTTCATTTGTTCATCATGTTTTGCCTTGCTAGTATGATTGACAACCTTGTTAGCATGTTAAACTTGATAATGAGTGAGTAGTTTCCTTAACTAGGGTTAATGGGGAATTAGGGGAAACCAACATGGGGATTGATTCATGCTTAATCTAATATGTTTTCATAATTAATTTGCTTGCTTGTTGTGATTCCAACTTATGCACATGTTATGTTTGATGAAATGCGAGCCTATGAATCCTTGCATTTTTTACCCATCACTTATCTTTTCAATGAGACTTGTAAGACATAAACCAACTCGAGTCTCATTAGACCATGCATATAGTTGTATAGGAAGGACTAAGTCGACTTGTAGGTGTTATACATTCTAATCGATTCGGCTCCGAGACCCAAACCTTCTTAGGGATTGTAAGATATACACTAACTCGATCCCATCACAACAATAAGTGCTTGCATCTAGTAGAGAACATGTTTGTACGATCAACTCCCATGAATCCCCTATGAACCCATAATACCCTAGTGCCTTTAATCAATTGTTTACATCTCATTTTAATCATCTAGCTTGTTTTTATTACTTTACTTTTATATTGTTGATTAGTTTAGTTGATCTCCTATCTCAACCAAAATTGTGACACCCTTAGACACAACCATTTGCAATTGAAAATCCTACATCAATACCCGTCACTTGGGATCCGACCTTTACTTGCCTCTTTACTAAGAGTAGTTTGTAAAGTTATAAATATTGTTTTGGTTAGATGACTTTTGACGACGAGTTTAAAACCTATCGAACCAAAAATGGCACCGTTGCCGGGGACGGTGTTAACTTGATTTGATTTTCTTTGAATTGTTTTTAGTTGTGTCTTTCTTTACCTTGGGGAAGTCAATCTCCTCAAGGTTTGTTCTAATTATTTTCAAGTTGTTTGATATTTTGCATGTCTAGGAGATCACAAGGTCACTTGTTACCCATTGATCTTGAAATTGAAAGGACTTTGACCAACAATAGAAGACTTGCTAGAAATACTTTGAGAGGTATTGGTGATATTGTGGACATTCAACCAAATAATATTGAGTTCATCAACCCTTTTGCAAAAGAAGGAGAGGATAACCCAATACAAAGCTAACCACAAAATCAACCCACAATGACTAAATTTTTATCACATTCCGTACCAACCGAGGAGAACCTACCAAATGGTACTCCTACACCACAACATTTAACCGGTAATTTCATTGCCAAATCCACATTCATTCAATTAGTTGAGAGAAGTCAATTTGGAGGGATGCCTAGTGAAGACCCTCATTCTCATATGGAGACTTTTTGTGACTATTGTGATGCGATTTCTCAAACCGGAGTTACTCAAGACCAAATCCGATGGGTCTTATTTCCTTTTTCTTTGATTGGTACCACGAAACAATGGTTGAAGAGCCTAGATAAGGCTACTCTTGGTATTGATTCTTGGAAAAAATTGGAACTTGCTTTCTACAAGAAATTCTATCCTCCGGAAAAGACTAACATGTTGAGAGCCTAAATCACCGGGTTCAAACAAAGGGATAAGGAATCTTTGTATGAAGCATGGGAGAGATTCAAGGACACTTGTCAATCTTGTCCACACCATGGACTTATCGAGTGGTTCCTTGTACAATAATTTTGGAATGGTCTATATGAAGACTCCCGAAACATTCTCAATATGGGATCAAATGGTATGTTTACCGAAGTCGATGACAATCAAACATGGAACAAGATTGAAGAAATGGCAGTCCATTACTCACAATATAGTAGACCTCGGAAGGCTACTAGAGGAGGAAAGCATGAGGTGGACTCCATTACTCAGTTGGGTGCTCAACTTAGTGCTCATATTGACACCATTAATTTGAAGTTTGAGAAGGCAATGGCTAAACTTGAAGAGGCCACCAAATCACCCAAGCAACATGTTAATGCTATGGTATCATCATCATCAATTCCAAGTGGAGTATGTGAGAGTTGTGGAACTTTGGGACATGACCAAAGTGAATGTAGGGGAACAAGTGAACAAGTGAATGCTTTCCAAGCATACAAGAGTGGCACCCCTTATTCCAACTATTACAATGAAAACACCAAATTCCACCCCAATATTTCATACAAAAGTCAAAATGTTCAAAACCCTCAACCAACATACACCCCACCTCTAATGAGAAACTAAGCTCGAAGACCCTTTTATAATCAAAATCAAAGTTATCAAAATCAACCTCCATACAATCAAACAAATGACCAAGGTTTTGATGTTCAAAAAGCGGTCCTCCAAATGCAAAAGAACCAACAAGAATTTTTCACTCAAATGCAAAAGGATAGCCAAGCAAAAGACATCACCATCAACAACATACTAGCTCACACGAAGATGTTGGAAACCCAAATGTCTCAATTAGCATCTTCTAGTTCACAAAGGCAAAAGGGGCAATTGCTACCTCAAGGTAATCCCCCAAGACATGAGTCGGTGAGTGCCATCCATTTGAGGAGTGGTACAAGGTATGAAGGGCCAAAGAGGCCCATTGATGAAGATGTTGTGAATGCTAGTGACAAGGAAAGAATTGTGGAAAACTCTAGGGAAGAAGAACCCACCATTCAAGAAGTTTCAAAGAAGAATGAAGAGAAGGCTAAGGAGAAAGAGCCTATTGTGATTCGACTTTCATTTCCAAGTCGTCAAGCTAAGCCTAAGTTTGATGAACAACTTGGAAAGTTTATGGAGATTGTGAAGAACTTGGAAGTCTCAATTCCATTTACGGAATAAATCAATCATGTTCCGGCCTATGCGAAATATATGAAAGATATTCTTATAAAGAAGAAATCCATCCGGAAGCTAGAGACTATTGCATTCACCAAGGTGAGTAGCGCCATCCTGCAAGGAAGTTCACCTCCAAAACTAAAGGATCCGGGAAGTTTCTTTATTCCTTGCACCATTGGCGACACTACAATCAACAAAGCTTTATGTGACCTTGGGGCAAGTGTGAGTGTCATGCCATACTCGGTGTGCAAGAGGCTAGGAATAGGAGAGCTCAAGTGCACTAATATCACACTTCAAATGGCGAATCGATCAACGAAGACACCTTTAGGGGTATGGGAGGTTGTGCCGGTAAGAATTGACAAGTTCTTCATCCCGGTGGACTTTGTTATTGTTGACATGGAGGAAGACTCCAACATTCCTATCATTTTAGGGAGACCTTTCTTACACACCGCGGGAGCGGTGATTGACGTGAAACATAGAGAGCTCACACTTGAAGTGGGAGATGAAACAATCACTTTTAATCTTGACAAGACAATGAGAGCTCCCCGCTTCCATGAGCCATGTTTCATGGTTGATCATTATAGCCGAGAAAGTGATAGGAAGAAGTTGACATCTCAATGCAAAGAACAAGCTATGGGTAAAGAATCACCACCCATATGGGAGAAGAAAGTGGATAATCTCCAAGATGCTCCATCCAAAGAGCAAGAATGTTTCAACAAGAATAAGAGCTTGAATAGCTCACCACCACTCATGACAAGAGAAGAAGAAGGCCTCATTGGCCATAATGACAAGAAGGAAGAGGAGTTGTTTTCATCAACTCAGGATACTATTTGGAAGCAAGCTAATGAAGTATGCGGTTTATGGGATGATGAGTTTGAAGGATTATTCAATCCTTATATTGGTAATGCTATGACCCAAGACCAAGGCTTTGGTGACCAAGTCACCACAATGAAGAACAACATATGCAAAGGTCTATTGAAGATCTTTATAATGACAATGAACAAGCCTTCGATTACTTCTTTAAGGTGTTGAGCAACATCAACAATACCTTGGCTATGCTCCCTTGACATCTCATACATGAATGAGAGTTTGGTGGAGTCCTCCCTAAATCACCATTTGTAAATATTCTAACCCCTTAACTTGCATTTTACTTATTGTATTGCATTTTTGTCAATTTTGGATTTATATTTTTATGCTTTGATCAAGATTATCATTTTGAGAGAAAGTGAGGGAGGGACTTATATGTTTATTGATGTGTAGTGTTTTGACATAGTGTGGGGATAGCAATTGCCTAGGCTATCCAAGCCTTCGTAGTGCCCCCACAATGAAGATCAAAGGAACGAAGGGGAAATGACTTGGGTTATTAAATACCCACGGGTGGAACTGAATCCGTGAGGTATAGGAGCAACCCGAGCGTCTAAGGAAGAATCCGCTCGTCTTGGCTGCAATTTGAGCGTCCTGTGAGAAAAACGCTCGTCCTGAGAGAGTTGGAAAGGAAAATTTTTCTCTGACTGAAGATCCGAGCGTCTCCTAAAGGAATCCGCTCGTCTCAACCAAGACGCTCGTCTCAGAGAGGATCCGCTCGTCCTGCTTCTATTAAAATCTGGGATTTCTCCCTGACCAAGAATCCGAGCATCCTCAAAAGAATCCGCTCGTCTCCTTTCATAAAGACGCTCGTCTCCTGCTGAAGACGCCCGTCTCAGCATGGGTTGCAATTTCCCAAACTGGCTGACAAAGAATCCGAGCGTCCCAACCTGCAGACGCTCGTCTCCCCTGCTGAAATTCAAAATTACGGGATTAAAACCCCCCTTTCCCATTTCATTTCACCCATTCAAAACACAAACACACCTCTAAAACCCTCAAAACCCTCAATCCCTCTGTTGGAATATGTGTCCTCCGACAATAATGCGATCACAACTGTCGATCATGATGATCACATATTTAAGTCTCATTTTAAAGAATACATGTGGGAGGTAATATTTTACTGTCAACTGGTCCACACATATCGGTAATGATTGTCTGACTAGAGTTTGACATTATTATCGTGCGACGGTGGTGATCAGTTGATCCTCTTAGGTCATACCTAAAGGGTAACACTCTTAATTGAATATTTAATTGATCGTATGTCGATACAGGTTAATTAAATTACTTAAAATTGACGGACGATTTTGGAAGTAATATTTACGTGTCTCATTGTAATTTGATTAAATAAGATACGGTCTAAGTGATCGAATTGTTTTATTGCTTAGATGAAATTATTGTTTACGGAAACAATTGAAACTGAATGAATAATTTATTATAAATACAAGACGTTGTGATTTATAATTGGTAAACCGTTTTGGTACAAGTAATTATGAATTACTAAGTCGATTTTGTACATGACGTATTTTTATTAATACGTTGATTTTTAATATGTTAAAAATACATGACAATTTCACATGACTAGTAACATGTGACAATTGACAAATGACAAAATATAAAATGGACCTCTCATTTTATGTAAGTGCCAAAAAATGGAGGGAGTATAATGTTTAAATTGTGTTAAATAATTAAGTGGAAAGCATAATGATTATAACTAGCTTGTAGCCATGCAAACCTAGTTTTTCTTGAGAAGAATTACTTGCCCATGCATTGGTTCTCCTCTCCTCTCTCCCACCGGTTTTTAAAGGCCATTATAGAGAGTTTTTCTCTCTAATTATTCATACACAACTTCACATAAAATTTCTAGTGTAAGAAATATTTTTCCTCTCTACATCTTATGAGAAATTAGAGGGATAATAACTCCCAAAATTCCTTTCTCTATACCGAAATAATAGAGACCAAAATAAATATTTTGGGTCATTTTTAGTAAGATTAATATTGTTCTAGTTCAAATAATATTAGTTTTTAAGAGGTTATCTTGGGTATTCATCTTTGGGAGGGATTCTAAGCTTGAATCTTTGTTCTTCCATATAAGAAAAGCTCAAGAACAAGTAAGAAGGAGATCTTACTTGTGCCCTTTAATCCGAGCCACCCATAGTAAGAAAGACGATTTCTTTTCATTCTTATTTATGTTTGCATGCATAAGATCTAGTTTTAATTTTATGACTAAATTAAAATGTAACATATTTGAATATGTTGTATAATGAGATTAATAATTCCCTACAAGTGGTATTAGAGCCTTAGGCTGTTTGCATGCAAATCGGTTATTGTTTTTCCGAGTTATACGATTAACAAACAAAACTTATAAATTTGTGTTTATTATGAAATATCAAGAAATTTATTTGCATGTTAAAGTTTCTGGTCCTAAAATGTATTTAGGATATTTTGGTTTATTTATGGATTTTATTTTTCATTTTATATAATAATGGCATTAAAATGTGATTTTTATGATAAAAATGTCATTTTTCGACTAAAAATAGCTAAACTTCGATTTTTCCAGTGGTTTTTGGATATGTTTTCACATCTATTATCTACTGATGGCCTGTAAATGTTCATAATAAAATGAGTTGTTATGCTCGAAATATGGATTTTTCAAGTTAAAATCGTATTTAAATGGTTAAATAGGTTAATATGAGTTATATTTCGAATCTGGTCATAGAAATTTAGTATGGTGTCACATGCAATTTTAAAATATGTGTGTAAAATAATTGGCTATAATGAAGTCTTTATGCATGATTTATGAATTTTTGATGAAAAATCACATAAATAGTGACTTTAATTAGTAAAAAATGCTAATACATACTTCATGACTAAGGAAAAATGTCACATGTTGCATTTTATCATATATTTCAGATCTAAAAGTGAAAAGTTGATGAAAATAATTTTTCTCATATTTTTATGGGAATATTTGATTAATCCGATAAACCGCAACATTGTTTTTCTGGATAAATTTTCGAAATTTTTAACCTAAGTTTTTGAACATTATGAGTGTCATGGTATTTTTCCATAATGTTCATGAGTTTAAATTTCAAAATTTGAAATTATTTGAAAATTTTATGATTTAATTTGAAGTTTATGACATAATTTTGTATTTTAGGTCCATTTATGAACAATATTAAGATATCTAGGTTAATTATTGTCAAAATGTTAGTGAAGACTAATTTTGAGTCCTAAGATGGTTAGGGTAATTAACTTGTACATAAATATGATTTTATGTAATTATTGTGATTTTAAAAGGTTAAATCACGCAAATCCGTAAAAACCGATTAATATACGATATTGGCTCCTTAAAAGCGATTTAGCTTAAAATTGGGCATGTTCATACATATTATAATGCTGCATTTTATTTATAATTGTCATATTTTAATTTTATGTAATTTTTGAATTATGTAATTTTACTTAGTATGGCCTTAGTTTTTAATTGATATTACCCGAAATGTATGGGAATATCGATTCGGTTGTAATTTATTGTGATCTCGTATCACCGTTTTGTAATTTAATAGATTTATTTTATTTTAATTACAAATGTATAATAGGAAATTATGTAATTTATTTATTCCGGAGTTCTTTGAAGACGATGCCACTCGAGAAGGCGATTCATCAAAGGAAGTGTTGCCTTGAAATGCGTGCCAAGACCGAAGTTCAAGGGACCAAAGGAGTTGGTTTCCGAATTTTTAATAGTTTATTAGATTTACTATTTTAGGAACGCCATACTAGGATTTTATTTATGCTTTGCATTTTATTTATATGTTGCATGCATCGCTAAATCGCCGTAACTAAAACATGCATTATCATTTTATCGAGTTTATCGACCGTGTCAATTACAATTATCGTAGTTCACAGCTTTAGTTCACTTAAAACGTGATAGATAATAAATTGACATGACCTCTCGCTAAAATAAACAATTGAGACTTAGCCTTACCAAAAAGTAGAAACCATGAAAACCTATTTCATGAGGGAGTGCACTCGGCCTTACCGGGGTACAAACTTGTTACGTAGGGGAAGTGGGTGATAAATGTCTATCCACCGAATTTATGTTAATAAAGGGTATTTCGGCACACCGTGCCCTAAGTTGATATAAATTTGGATCATGGACACATTTATTCGAAATTTGGGTTGAACTCAACGAAAGTATTCACGACGATTTCCGGATGTGTTTCGGGCTAGAGATAAATATTAATGTAATTTTATCGACCAAGAGTTCTAAAAGTAGAATCGATTAAAAGGTTAATCCACCAAGTTATGTTAATAAAGGGTATTTCGGCACACCGTGCCCTAAGTTGATATGAATTTGGGTCTTGGAATCATTTATCAAGTTGGGTAGAGGTCACTAGATAAATGTAATAAAACTTGTTTAAATTAAATTTACAAGTATTATTATTATTGTGAAAACAACAAATGTTTTATTCCTTCTATTTTCGTTTTGTAGACCACTTTTATTTCTCATAACAAATGGCCGCACCAAACACCAACGCCGCACCTCTTACTAATGCTTCATGGCTCCGATCCTTCATGGATCGTTGTAAACTTGAAAAAAATGGGTCAAATTTCTCCGATTGGGATGCCTAACTCAAATTAGCCGCCCAAGGTGACGACATGCTTCGTTACCTCACCGAGGCCTCTCCACCCGAACCTAATGCTAGGTCGAGTGTCACCACTAGGGAAGCCTATGAGGCTTACCACAAAGAGTCCGCCGCAATGAAAAATGTGTTGATTTTTGCGATGGAGGCGGATCTCCAAAGGAGAGCCTTTAAAATGGGCACTGCTTATGAAATCTATTCCAAACTTGTGACAATGTTTTCGCAAGCTCCAAGGATCGTCCAATATGAGGCGGCCTCGGCATTCTTTGATCTCGACTTTAAGGAGGGCCAAAAGGTTAGCCCTCACGTGCTCAAATTGTTGGAGCTAGTCGAGACATTGAAACTTCAAAAGGTTGAAATCCCCAAAGAGCTCATTGTAGATAGGATTCTACACTCCTTATCCAATGTCAAAGCGTATGTTCAATTCCGGGTGAATTTTAACATGCAAGACAAGGACGTGTCTCTTGAAGAGTTGCACAAGTTACTTGTGCAAGCCGAAAGAGACATGGGGTTAAATGTTAATCCACCTAAGGATGTGCTTAACATAAGCACCAAGAGCAAGGGGAAATTCAAGAAGAATGGGAAAAAGGGTAAGAGGCAAGCTCCCATGTCCACCAAGGCTAAGACTTTTGAAGCTAGCACTTCCAAGACCAAGAAGGGTCCTCTTGATAAATGCCATTATTGTAATGGTGTTGGACATTGGAAAAGGAATTGTTCCAAGTATCTTGGTGACATCAAAGCTGGAAAAATCACTCCAGTAGGTTAATGACCATCCTTTCTTTTATGTTTCTAATTCAACTATGGTATTTTGATACAAAGTTGTGATAATGTATCCCCTTTTTATTGTAAATAGGGCCTCCTCCAAGCAAAGACAAAGGAAAGGAAAAGCAAGCTTGAGAAATCATCAAGGAGCTAGGAGTAGCTTCCAATGAAGCTTGGCTTTTTATTATTGTCTTATTTTAAGTTGTGTTTCGGATTTTTAGAACTATTTTGACTTCCGTGTTCGACATGGAAATGGTTGATCCTTTCTAAACAATGGTTGTATTTTGGATTATGGTGGCTTGGTTTGCAACCCAAGTCACCCCTTTTATCATAATTCCTTGTTCTAAAAATTCGTCTTTATATGCTTGCACATAGAAACATATGATCATCTACTTAAAGTGATCCAATAGACAATAATAATGATGGGATTCATTATATGTCCACAAGCTTAAGGCTTGTGTATGATCAATTATAAAGTGATGTTGAGTTGATGAACTCTCCTAAAGGAATGTCAATTACCAAGTACACTCATCAAATCTAAAACTATTAGTCAATCTATGAGATAGTCCTCCTTGTACTTCAAAATCATTATTTGTGTCTCATAAGCTATCTTTGAATATCTAGTGTATTTATTCTAAAGATAGAATGAGAGAAAAATGAAGACACAATGAATACAAAGATAATTTGTATACTTGAGTAAATGAGATCTACGAAAGAAAGAATGATTTGTATACCTAAATAGAAAGTATACACGAATAGATGATATCTATGGTCTCGAATAGATGAGATCTACATGACAAAAGAGACCAAGTGAAGTAATCAAAAGAATATGTTCTCAAGATAACTACACGAGGAGACCAAAAGAAAATGACTAAAGAAAAGTCTTAACAAGAGATTTGGCTAGTTTATGAACAACACTTGACCATGAGTTTCAATATTGATATTTACTTAAGAGCCTAAATGAAACAAAGTTGCATCCTTGAAAATAAATGAGATTTATGACTAAAAGTTGCAAAGAAAGATATGCCGATATCTACAAGAGCTAAGTTAATTGTTAACCATGCTAGTGTCATTACTTAACCTCATTATGAAAATGAAATGGTTAAACCTCCTTCCGAAAAAGGTTATTTTGAGAAGGACGTGTATTAAATGAAATTCACATTTAAATAATGACATTGCTACGCATCATTATAAAATGAATGAGTTAGAGATTAAAAATCTCTTTCCATAAGTTTAAGATTGAAACCTTTTCTAAATAGGTATTTTGAAAGGATATGCTGGGAACATATATGGTTTTTAACTTAATAACTTGGCAAAGCAAAATGTATTTCAATTCTTGAAATGTTTCGATTGAGTAGTCAATTGTGAAACATGTGGAATTAAGTGGGAGTTTGAAATTATCATGTGAAGACATGGAATTTAGTGGGAGCAATCATCTTGTAAAATTTATAACTCATTACTCATTGAGAATGACGAGCTAGTACTATCTTTCACAAAGATATGTTTGAGTTTTCAATTCTGGATGAAAATGGACTATGATGAATCCAATCACATCATGGGATGTTGGATAGGTATTGAGATATACACATCAAATCAACGAGAAACATAGGTTATTCATGTCAATGAAAATGGAATTACCATAAGCAGTCATGGTCATTCATTGAACCTATGAATGGCTGATCATATGATTAAAAATTACTAATGTTTCCGCCATTAGAATAATCATGCACATGTCCAATAATGAATCATATGCATAAGAGCATGATGAGTCATTGGCAAGCCATAGAAGAATCGTCATGAATTCTCGAGGAGAAATAATGAGCTATTCTAGTGTTGGACAGAACACTCTGTTATGTGACAAGAAGTTGCACATATTGAAGTTCGAACACACGTAAGGATTTATTAAAATCCTAAGCTATTCAAGCTAAAAGGAGAAATAAGAAGTTTGAAAAGATACTTGTTATAGTAAGAAGTTACTCAAAACTAGTATTTTCTAATATGCTAGGACTTATGAGAAGTGCTAGGCTAATCATCTTGACAATTGTTGCAAGACCCTACAAAACGTATACCTAGTGCATTGCGAGTTGGTAGAACACTTGACCAGTGCAAGTTATATCATCCACCATAATTCGTTGGTTATGTGATAAACAACAAGAAAGTTCTTTCAAGATAAAGAACCTAAACCTAGGTTGGGAACCTACATGTGTACTTGGTAAGGTTCATGCTATGAGAGATAACATGAATAATAAAGGAAAGTGCAATACAATAAGTATGAACACATGGACACATGGTATGTTAAACTTCTATTTCAATCTACTAGTGTTTACACACTTACGATATACATCACAAGGTTGTAATATTGTATTGACTACCCGAGTGTGATGTCGACATTCGTCGTTTGAGTTATTATTAACTCACCTTATACTTTGTTACATCCAAACGGGTTGTAGAGACAATTGAACCCCGTTAAAGTGAACACGGATTAGCATTGTATTCGCCCATAGTCACTTACATGAGGTGACGTCTCGAAGTGACTAGAGTGTGATGCGATTGATGGCAAGTTCAAGTGCCATGGAGTCATGTGAGATGACTAGTCGATCACATAGGCAGACTGTTAGGAACACTTTGTCGGGCCTTATGACCGCTTACAGAGTTCTGGCAAATTTATATAGCCTGGTCGTGGCGAGAGCTACTATAGTATTCTAATGAGTCGATTCTTTTGACTAAAGACTGTTCGCCTAAGGTGGCACAGCTTCAGATTAACTTTGATTTATATTACTACGACCTTCGTAAATGGGTTCAAATGGGCATATTTTGGGTTATGATGGCTGTGGCTAGTCGAAGGGAATAAGTGCGATAGGAATTGTCCACCCCTTGTCAGGGTTATAACAATATCTCAGGGCCACTCGAGGAGTAATGAACAGGAAATGCGTGGCCACGCTCGGAAGGTATCCATGGTGGATAATTCCGGTCAATAAGTTATTCTCCAGATCGAGGAAACCACTCTAGATATGATCACTTGCAAGTACGACCTGAAAGACACCTTGCATTGAGTGGGGGATAGTAATAGGACAAGAGAATTGGTGACGCACACTTGTCGAGGACAAGTGGGAGATTGTTGGAATATGTGTCCTCCGACAATAATGCGATCACAACTGTCGATCATGATGATCACATGTTTAAGTCTCATTTTAAAGAATACATGTGGGAGGTAATATTTTATTGTCAACTGGTCCACACATATCGGTAATGATTGGCTGACTAGAGTTTGACATTACTGTCGTGTGACGGTGGTGATCAGTTGATCCCCTTAGGTTATACCTAAAGGGTAACACTCTTAATTGAATATTTAATTGATCGTATGTCAATACGGGTGAATTAAATTACTTAAAATTGACGGACGATTTTGGAAGTAATATTTACGTGTCTCATTGTAATTTGATTAAATAAGATACGGTCTAAGTGATCGAATTGTTTTATTGCTTAGATGAAATTATTGTTTACGGAAACAATTGAAACCGAATGAATAATTTATTATAAATACAAGACGTTGTGATTTATAATTGGTAAACCGTTTTGGTACAAGTAATTATGAATTACTAAGTCGATTTTGTACATGACGTATTTTTATTAATACGTTGATTTTTAATATGTTAAAAATACATGACAATTTCACATGACTAGTAACATGTGACAATTGACAAATGACAAAATATAAAATGGACCTCTCATTTTATGTAAGTGCCAAAAAATGGAGGGAGTATAATGTTTAAATTGTGTTAAATAATTAAGTGGAAAGCATAATGATTATAACTAGCTTGTAGCCATGCAAACCTAGTTTTTCTTGAGAAGAATTACTTGCCCATGCATTGGCTCTCCTCTCCTCTCTCCCACCGGTTTTCAAAGGCCATTATAGAGAGTCTTTCTCTCTAATTATTCATACACAACTTCACATAAAATTTCTAGTGTAAGAAATATTTTTCCTCTCTACATCTTATGAGAAATTAGAGAGATAATAACTCCCAAAATTCCTTTCTCTATACCGAAATAATAGAGACCAAAATAAATATTTTGGGTCATTTTTAGTAAGATTAATATTGTTCTAGTTCAAATAATATTAGTTTTTAAGAGGTTAGCTTGGGTATTCATCTTTGGGAGGGATTCTAAGCTTGAATCTTCGTTCTTCCATATAAGGAAAGCTCAAGAACAAGTAAGAAGGAGATCTTACTTGTGCCCTTTTATCCGAAACACCCATAGTAAGAAAGACGATTTCTTTTCATTCTTATTTATGTTTGCATGCATAAGATCTAGTTTTAATTTTATGACTAAATTAAAATGTAACATATTTGAATATGTTGTATAATGAGATTAATAATTCCCTACACCCTCTATCCATAAAAATCAATTTTCTCAACCAAATTCACCCAAATCAATTCCAAACTCCCTCAAAACACAAACAAATCACTCCTTTATCAACAAAAACCCATCTAAATGTCAAAATCCTCAAAGTTTGAATCGATTTTCTAGGATATAAAGCAAAATTCAAAAATCCTAAATCGATTTGGGTTTTATTGAAACTTGAGGATTACACAAGAATTCAAGAAAATTATTGGTTGTTGATACATACAAGGAGAAGAACAATGGCTAGGACCAAAGGTGGAAGCAAGGCACCTACAAAACCAAACCTTTCTAAAAGGCAACAAGCACTTCAAGCCTCAAAGGCTTTGGTGGTTCAACAAGCAAGAATGGAAATTCAAGAAACTCCTATTCTTATGGTGGAAGCTACTACTTCTATCCCAGTTATTGATCAACTAGAAAAATACCCGGAGGTAACTTTCACATCTGATTCTCATAGGAAAAATGTTGTGTCTCTTGCTAAGAAATCGATTTTACCCACCAAGTTTATTTGCTAAGATGCCTTGACCAAATTGGGTGTCCTTGAAAGGACCAAGAACTTCTTTGAGTCCATGGGATTGCTTACATTGTTTAATATGCAAGAATTGACCTACCCCTCCCCCAGCTTAGAATTTCTAAGTTCATTGAAAGTTACAAAGGTAGAGACTCGAACGAATATTGAATTCCGTCTTGAGAATGTGGATAGGAAGATGTCCTTTAATGAGTTTGGCAAAGTTTTCGGTCTTGATAATGACTCGACTTATGTGAAGAAACCTTCAAAAAAATACAATCCCGCCCCTTTGTGGAAAGCTATTACCGGGAGGAAATTCGAGTCCTTCTATGAATGTCGTGCCCTCTATGTTCATCACCCGGGCATAAGGGTGTGGCACAAGTTAGTGGGAAATACTCTTATTGCTAGGAAGGGAACAAACCACTTCACCGAACTTGATTTTATCTATCTCGAGTCAACCTTGAATGTTGATAGAAAGTTTACCACGAAGTACAATATTATTCAACTTTTGATCGAATGGTGGCTTAATATCGATCATGGCAAGGAAGGTGCGGCCTTTATAGTAAATGGGGGATTGGTAACTTGGTTGGTAAAACATTTCTACCGGAATTTCAACAAAGATGGTACTTATAAGCCGGTTAAGGGCGGCCACCTCATTGATCTAGCCACTATGGTTCACAAATTCCATTGGGTCAAGAATGACACACTTGACAACAAATTTGAGTGGCTTACAAAAGATGCCAAGTCCTTCATTCTACCGAACAAAATTTGCCGGCTCAATGTCCGTAGCCCACACTATCTTCTCCCACTCTCCGAGGAAGCCGAGTCCATAATGCAACACCATAGGGAGGCCATTGCCGAGCCCTTCTCCTCTATTATCACTCCATCCTACCCATTCACCTACCATGAGTTTCGACCCGATAATGTTACGGTGGGGAATGATTACTTGACTCTTTTGATGCAACAAATGCATAAGCAAGCCCATGAAGATCGAGTCGATGCATATAGAGCGCAATATCTGCCTCTCTTACACCTAGCTAGGCAAGGACTTCTTTACCCATCATGTCCTTTGCCTAGTTGGGCGGATAGGGAAGTTTTCTTTCCTAATGCTTCTAGGGGTACTAGCATGGGTGATGAGGAGGTTGTTGTTGAGAGTGGTAGAGAAGAAGATGAAGAAGGTGAAGAAGAAGAGGGAAGTGAAGAAGAATAAAGCTCAAGTGAAAGTGGTAAAGCCTCCGGGTCTATGGAGGTAGATGAGGATGACGATGCTAGTGAGGAAGTTGGTGATGATGATGGAGATGATAGTGACGTCGCCATGGGCGATGATTGAGGATTAGCAAGCTCTTGGGAGGATGCCACAATACTTTGTGAGTTTCCTACACCTCCTTCAGCTTTGTTCATTTCTCTTGTTTTCATATACTTTTATTCTTGAGCATGAGTATTTTCATTGTTCCCACCATGTAAAATCCAAAATGACAATTCTAGTTTCATGCATATCACTCTTATGCATGAACTTTCCCAATTTTTGACATTAGAAATAGTGTCTATTTTGGTTTGGGAAAGTTCAAGCATATGCATTGGGAGTTAATTTAAATTATGCTCTCCAACCAAACAAAAACTCATGCATCATGTAATATAGTGTAGTTGCATCACTTGTTTGTATGTCATATAGTTTGCATTTAGAAATCATGCATTTCATATAGCTTGCATAATTTCCTATCGTATTGGCCATTGAGGACAATTGCCATACTAGTGTGGGGATGGGAAATTCTAACATGACTTTTAAAAAAAAAATGATAAAAATTTAAAATTTTTGAAAAATACAAAAACATGTCTTTTTATTTCATAAACATAAAAACCATAAAAATTTGAAAAATGCAAAAACCCAAAAACATGTTCATTTCCTTTATAGTGTAGTCTTGTGTATATATTGTGTTTGTATATATTGTGTTTGTTCATCCTTTTTCACATTGATCGACTACGCCACATCCGAGACAAGAGGATATTGAAGACCGTATGGTATGATATTTCCAATCTCCTTTCTCCTCTTTATGTTAATGACTATGTGGCTTTATTTTGATTGATGCGGTACAAACAATGTGATTATAGGATTGCATTTAGATTATTTGGCATAATAGTTGGTAGAAGCATATGCATTAGGTTGTATAAATGTTAGTTGCATCATGGCATGTAGTTGCATTTTGGAAAATTTTTGTGAAAGCATCTATTTGGGAAGTTGACAAGTGTATATAGGCCCTTGTAGATACTTTTTCTTCTTAAGACTTTGCTTGTTATAATACTTGTAAAACACCTTAGAATGTGTCATGCTAGTATCCTTTGACCCATGGATTAAGGCCTAGTCAAGAGTACCTTGTGGCGTGATAACTCCTTGGCTACCATTTATTCCAAGATGACCCTTGAAACCATGCAACCATCATCCATATTCTACCACATTTTGTCATCAAAGGGAATGAGCACAAAAATTGTTCAAAATTTGAGTTCAAGAATTGAAATGAAAAGTCAAAAAGTTTACAAATGCATCAAAAGGAAAGAGGAGTAACAAAAATGAAAACTCCTATGTTTCAAATATAAGCACCCTCACTACAAATGGGGTGACTTTGAAAATGTTCAAAAGAAAATGCAAGAAACAGTTGAAATTGTCAAGTGTTGAAATTGCCAAACATCAAAGAAATGGCAAAAAGGAATGTTCTCAAAATGTCAAATGCCACAAATTGGGGGGAAAAACAACAATAAAAAGCAAACTCCCAAATGAAACTCAAGTACTATTGATCCCCTTTTCCATCGTATCCACTTTTGTGCATGGTAGAGAGGGGACAACCCTTCTTTTTGTCTAGGCAAGAAGGGGAATTCCGTGATCCTCCAGTGTATCTAACACCATAGGGAGACTACTCTTGACGAAAGCATTTAACAATGGAGGACAAAGGTACCCCAGCTTGACACAACTTGGAGGTGATTTGTGAAGGAAATGTAGATTCATATACATATTAACATACTCATATATGTCATAATTAATTTGTCATAAAATTAAAACGGATTTTATGCATGCAAACAAAATATAAAAGAGAAGAAATCATGTTCTTACATTGTAGATTTCGGTTATATTGGGCACAAGAGAGATCACCTTTCTCTCTTGTTCTTGAGCTTTCCAAATGGAAGAACAAGGATTCAAGTGTAGAATCCCTCCCAAAAGCATATACCCAAGGAATACATCTTAATAAACCAATACTATTTAGATCTAGTAATAATAATGGTTTTTACAATAAAATTGATACAAATAAATTGTAATTTTACTCTTGAGAATTTCGGTCAAGAGGTGGTAATATTGTGAGTTTATTTCTCTAGAATTCTCATAAATTGTAGAGAGTTTTTATGGATTTTCTTGCACTAGAAAAATAAGATGAAGAATGAAATAAAATTAATTGAAAAAGAAAACTCTCTCTTTTCTTTTTCATTTGGCCGAAAAAATGGCATTGGGTAGGTTGCCCAATAGCTTTCATTTTTGCTCTTCACAAGAGACCAAGCATGCAAAGCCTACTACCTATTGTTATGATTGTGTTTCCATTTAAAATAAATAACACAATATAAACTATATGCCCACCCACATTTTCGGTTTTAAGACATAAAATGGAGAATCCATTTTATTTTTGTCATTTGTCAAATTTATCACATGTGACATGTTACATGACATGTCACAATGTAATGTATTTTTAACATATTAAAAATCAACATACTCATAAAATATGTCATTTACAAAATCGACTAGTAATTCGTAATTACTTGTACCAAAAATGTTTCCAAATTATAAACTACAACATTCAGTATTTATAATAATTTATTCATTCCGTTTCAATTGTTTTCATAAACAATAATTTCATCCAAGTAATAAAATAATTCGATTACTTAGATCGTGTCTTATTTAATCATATTTACAATAAGAAACGTAAATTATACTCACAAAATCATCCGTCAATTTTAAGTAATTTAATTAACTCGTATCAGTATACGATTAATTAAATAATCAATTAAGAGTATTTCCCTATAGGTATGACCTAAGGGGATCAACTGATCACCACCGTCGCACGACAGTAATGTCAAACTCTAGTCAACCAATCATTACCGATATGTGTGGACCAGTTGATAGTAAAATATTACATCCCACATGTATTCTTAAAATGAGATTTAATAATGATATTTAAATCATGTGATCGCACTATTGTTGAGGACACATTTCCCAACAATCTCCCACTTGTCCTCGACAAGTGTGCGTCACCAATTCTCTTGTCCTATTACTATCTCCCACTCAATGCAAGGTGTCTTTCAGGTCGTACTTGCAAGTGATCATATCTAGAGTGGTTTCCTCGATCCGGAGAATAAATCGATTGGTGGATTTATCCACTCGGATACCTTCCGAGCGTGGCCACGCATTTCGATTCATTACTCCTCGAGTGGCCCCGAGATATTGTTTTAACCACGACAAGGGGGTGGACAATTCTATCGCACTCATTCCCTTCGACTAGCCACAACCATCATAACCCAAAATATGCCCATTTGACCCCATTTACGAAGGTCGTAGTAACACAAATCAAAGTTAATCGAAACCGAGCCATCTTAGGTGAATAGTCTTTAGTCAAAAGAATCGACTCATTTGAATACTATAGCAGCTCTCGCCACGACCAGGCTATATAAATTTGCGAGAACTCTATAAGCGGTCATAAGGCCCGACAAGGTGTTCCTAACAGTCTGCCTATGTGATCGACTAGTCATCTCACATGACTGTATGGCACTTGAACTTGCCATCAATCGCATCACACTCTAGTCACTTCGAGACGTCACCTCATACAAGTGACTATGGGCGAATACAATGCTAATCCGTGTTCACTTTAACGGGGTTCAATTGTCTCCACAACCCGTTTGGATGTAACAAAGTATAATAAAAGAGTTTTAAAATAAAACTCGAACGACAAATGCGATTATCACACATGAATAGTCAATGCTCGATTACTATTTCATGTTCTATAATCTAATTTGATCTTGTACGTAGTTGTTCATTTCAATTCAATTGAAATGACATGACTCATCATGTTTAGCCTTTGAGAAGGCTTTGGTTAGTAGGTTTTATCAATTTCTTGTACCTTACTCAACCTTACTACATACTCGTTTTCCTTTGTAATGTATACATTTGCATTACAAAACTTTCTGAGTACGTGTCGAGATCCAATCAAGACATAGGCCCTCTTAGCCTAAGAATAGCTCCCACTGTTTTCACAGTGTGCGGGACTCATCCTCTTGCACATCTCATGATTGCAAGTGTACTCAATTTCCGTTACATATATATCTCTCATTGTTCTTTATTGCCTAGAACGATTCTAGAAAATCTACTTCTTAATTATCATAGCCACAATGGTATCTTAACCATCCTAATGTGTTTTGATTATGGTTTTGTCGGAAACCATGCGCAACCTCAATTGTCAATTGTCACTTGTGTAACACCCTTACACAAAATTGCATCATAAACACTTTGCTTTACTTCCTTAATGCTTCTGCAAGCACTTAAGGGTAATCTTTATAGCTTACTTGGTAAAGATTACTTAAATTCGATTTTGAAAACAATTCATCATACTCAAGGCATATGAAGTGTTATACATCATTTCTTTTTAATTGATTCGGCAGCGGAAGCAAATGAAATCAATCAAATATGTTCAATTTAATTGAACTAGTCCTGAATCTTATCAACATAAGACTTCTTACTGACGCTTATATCATGTGGATTTATCTTCATAAATTCGGATATTCAAGATGTATTATAATACTCCAAAAGTCTTAAATCATTCTCAATGATCAATATGTCATCCACATATCGGACTAATTAAAAATTCCGTAACTCCCACTAAACTTCATGTATAAACACAACTTCTCGACTTATCGAGAAATGTTTTATCACATGATCAAAATGTTGATTCCAACTCATTGATGTCCTACTTAAGACCCTTCTCTTAAGTTTCACATTATCTTAGGATTGCAAGAATCTACAAAACTCATGACATGTATTGAATACATTCCTTCTTTTGAAGAAGTGGGTTTTAGATTCACTTCCTACGTATTTCATAACCTCATAATGAAACACAATCCCTAAGAAGATCCAAATAGACTTAAGCATTTCAATTAGTGCAAAACCCTTTGCAACCAATCTTGCTATGAAATATCACTTTATTAGTGCAAAACCCTTTGTCACTAATCAAGCCTTTTATTTCGGATTTTCATGGCTCTAAGCCTTGTATTGAGTTGTGACTTAAACACTCTTATGTAAGTCATATGTTCATTACTTTCTAGAAGTAATCAACTTGAATCAAACAATTTCTTTTGTAAGTTATAAGCTCTTTACTTTCTTAAAAGTAGCATGAATTCATCATTTTTAACAAGTGACGAATTTAACCTCCTAGGTTTGCAAGAAACAATGTCTTACACAAAACGTCTCATGTAGCCAAGAAAGACCAGTTTCTTGCGACATAACATTCTCTGTGGCATTCTTTGTGGCTCTTGAATAATTTCTCCCACTCTGTCTTCTAAAATAAACTTGTATTTTAAAAGACTTCACTCACGAGCCGCAAACCCGTCGTACTCGTGATAATTTAAGAGAGAAAAATGAGCATTTGTTTCTTGTGAAAACTTACAAACATGGTACCCTTACCATTTCATATCACATATGATTCGATTTAGTGGAAAAATAATCTAGACAAAATGATAAAATCCCCAAAAGGATCAAGTAACTCAAAATAACTTGATCGAAGTCCAAACCTTATTGAATAGCGTTTGAATTCTTATCCAATCATACATTATCCCATAATGCGTGTTAAGAGAGATTAATTTGTGATACTATATCACAATTCATTTGGCTTATATCAAAGTCTTCACTTTGATAATCCCATCACGACTAAATCGTGATTACTTGAACTCTTTGAAATTCCTCAAAGATTTCTCTATTTACCTTATTAAGTGAACATATTAGTGTCAACTTAAATCGTTGGTAAAAGATAATGATCAACCTATTTTGGATCGTTGATTTACAACCTCGATCTCCTTTTCAACCAAAAGGCACGAGACATCTTGCTTTGAATACAAGATACGCATAAACCATTAACAATCTAATGGCTTCAAGAGTACTCGATAACTCTTTGCGTTCATCATTCCAGAATTTAAGGTTTAATCTTGGGTTACCAATTTGAGTCTTACATCATCTACATGATATATCATTCTAGTTTGGTTTAGAATATATTCACTTTGATAATGGGCCAGCCATACATCAAATCGTGGTGTATAGGGTCACAAAAGTGAAACCTCTTTTGTATCTTAACAAGTTTATATTCTTATTTAGAGTTAATGCACTTAATAGTCACAATTAAGTACCACTTTAAATCCAAAAACTAGATTGAGTACACAATTACTCTATCTCTCGACTTCATTGTTGCTAGTCGTCATATTCTAATCATCCTATGTATCAAACATAATGATGAAAACCACCACCGGTTTCTAATATTGACGAATTTATACTAGCAAAATTTATGTTTAATCAAATAAACATTTTTAAAGAAGAAGGTCCCATTAGATGTCCCACAACTAACTTGTTGATTCTTCAATAATTTGGGGTAGTTTCCTTTCTCGTGTCCAACATTTTAAGACAATGGAAACTTTATCGGTCGGAATTGATAGGTTTAGTATCGTCATTCTCAACAACTTTACCTTTAACATTACCTTGTATCAATTCCATTATTATCTTTACTTCTTGAACCTCGTCCTCATCTTAACGGTTTAAGAGAATGCTCCCACTCATTTCAATGAGTCTTTGCTTTGAGAAGCAAAAATTGAATTCATGAAGATTACTCTTCATTTGTTCGTTTTAGTCTTAAAACTTTCATTGAAGTGGTTGCGTTATTTTGGTCAATTACGAATTCTTGACAAAACTAATTACCAAAACTATTTATCGCTTCAAGGTACTTAATTCACTTAAGTACATGAAAAACAATCCATTGTAAGTAGATGTGTTAGTCTAGAATCAAAAACCTGTTTGATAATGAATAACTTTAATCTATACTCTTTGCAAGAGATCCTTAGCAATGGTTCATTTGAGGTTTTAGAAGCAAACTCATATTTGTCTTTAGTTACGATATTTTAATGGAGATTTGAATCAAAAACGAAATGATATCGTATATGAACTGTGGTAAAGAAATAGAACAATATAAAAACGGAATAGTGGAAAACTTAACATTCATCGTTATAATAATACTTGTAGATAACAAGTAAAGCATTTACATAGTGACCTCTACCCAACTATGATAAATGATTCCAAGATCCAAATTCATATTAACTTGGGGCACGGTGTGCCGAAATACCCCTCATCAATATAACTCGGTGGATTAACTCTTTAATCGATTCTACTTTTAGAACTCTTGATCGATAAAATTACATTAATATTTATCTTTAGCCCGAAACACATCCGGAAATACGTCGTGAATACTTTCGTTGAGTTCAACCCAAATTTCGAATAAATGTGTCCATTATCCAAACCCATATCAACTTAGGGCACGGTGTGCCGAAATACCCCTCATTAACATGAATTCGGTGGATAGACATTCATCACCCACTTCCCCTACGTAACAAGGTTTGTACCCCGGTGGGGCCGAGCGCACTCCCTCGCGAAATAGGTTTTCATGGTTTCTACTATTTGGTAAGGCTATGTCTCAATTGATTGTTTTAGCGAGAGGTCATGTCAATTTATTGTCTATCACGTTTTAAGTGAACTAAAGCGGTGAACTACGATAATTCTAATTGACACGGTCGATTAACTCGATAAAATAAGACAATGCATGTTTAGTTATGGCGATTTAGCGATGCATGTGACATAAAATAAAATGCAAGCATAAAGATAAATAAATCCTAGTATGACCTTCCTAAAAATAGAAAAACTATTAATCTATTACATATTCGGAAACCAACTCCATTGGTCCCTTGAACTTCGGTTGTGGCACATATCTCGAGGTAACACCGTCTTTATGTATCGCCATTCTTGAAGAAATCCGTCTTTTGGAACTCCGGAATGAATAAAATTACATAATAAATTACATAATTTCCTATTATACATTTGTAACTAAAATAAAATAAATCTATTAAATTACAAAACGGTGATACGAGATCACAATAAAATTACAACCGAATCGATATTCCCATACATTTCGGGAAATACCAATTAAAACTAAGGCCATACTAAGTAAAATTACATAATTCAAAATTACATAAATTAAAATTATGACAATCATAAAGAAAAATGCAGCATTATAATATGTATGAACATGCTCAATTTTATGCTAAATCGCCTTTAAATAGCCAATATCGTATATTACTTGGTTTTTATGGATTTGCGTGATTTCAACATTTTATAATCACAAAAATACATAAACTCATATTTATGCATAAGTTAATTACCCTAACCTCTTAGGACTCAAAATATAGTCTTCACTAATAATTTGACCATAATTAACTTTTATTTACAAAATTGTTCATAAATGGACCAAAAGTTACAAAAATAAGCTATTAGACTTCAAATAAATCCAAAAATTTCAAATAAATTCAAAATTTGAAATTTAAATTCATGAACATTCTGGAAAAATTCCATGACACTCATAATGTTCAAAATCTTAGGTTAAAAATTTCGAAAAATTTCCGGAAAAACAATGTTGCGGTTTATCGATTTTTAATAAAATAATCATAAAAACATTGAAAAATTATTTTCATTAACTTTTCAATTTTAGATCTGAAAAATATAACAAAATGCAACATTAGACGTTTTTCCTAAGTCATAGATTATGTTTTATTAATTTTCCACTAATAATGTCACTATTTATGCTATTTTTCTTCAAAAATTCATAAATCATGCAAAAAGACTTCTTTATAGCCAATTATTTTACACACATCTTGTAAAATTGTATGTGACACCATATTAATTTTCTATGACCAGATTCGAAATTTAACTCATATTAACCTATTTTTCACCTAAATCCGAATTTAATAAAGAAAAATTCATTTTTCGAGCACAACAAGTCCAAAAATTATGAAAATTTACAGGTTATCTCAAAATAATATATGTGACAACATATCCAAAAACCAAGTGAAAATTCGAAGTATAGCTATTTTTAGACCAAAAATGACATTTTTACTCATAAAATCACATTTAAATGCCATTATTGTAAAATATGAACAATAAAAATCCGAAAAATTAACCAAAATATCCTAAAACACTTTAGGACCAGAAATATTAACATGCATGTAATAATTTCGTGATATATCATAATAACACAAATTTTACAAGTTTTATTTTGTTATTCATATAACTCGGAAAAACTTATAACCAATTTGCATGCAAACAACCGTGGCTCATGATACCGATTGAAGGAAATGTAGATTCATATACATATTAACATACTCATATATGTCATAATTAATTTGTCATAAAATTAAAACGGATTTTATGCATGCAAACAAAATATAAAAGAGAAGAAATCATGTTCTTACATTGTAGATTTCGGTTATATTGGGCACAAGAGAGATCACCTTTCTCTCTTGTTCTTGAGCTTTCCAAATGGAAGAACAAGGATTCAAGTGTAGAATCCCTCCCAAAAGCATATACCCAAGGAATACATCTTAATAAACCAATACTATTTAGATCTAGTAATAATAATAGTTTTTACAATAAAATTGATACAAATAAATTGTAATTTTACTCTTGAGAATTTCGGTCAAGAGGTGGTAATATTGTGAGTTTATTTCTCTAGAATTCTCATAAATTGTAGAGAGTTTTTATGGATTTTCTTGCACTAGAAAAATAAGATGAAGAATGAAATAAAATTAATTGAAAAAGAAAACTCTCTCTTTTCTTTTTCATTTGGCCGAAAAAATGGCATTGGGTAGGTTGCCCAATAGCTTTCATTTTTGCTCTTCACAAGAGACCAAGCATGCAAAGCCTACTACCTATTGTTATGATTGTGTTTCCATTTAAAATAAATAACACAATATAAACTATATGCCCACCCACATTTTCGGTTTTAAGACATAAAATGGAGAATCCATTTTATTTTTGTCATTTGTCAAATTTGTCACATGTGACATGTTACATGACATGTCACAATGTAATGTATTTTTAAAATATTAAAAATCAACATACTCATAAAATATGTCATTTACAAAATCGACTAGTAATTCGTAATTACTTGTACCAAAAATGTTTCCAAATTATAAACTACAACATTCTGTATTTATAATAATTTATTCATTCCGATTCAATTGTTTCTGTAAACAATAATTTCATCCAAGTAATAAAATAATTCGATTACTTAGACCGTGTCTTATTTAATCATATTTACAATAAGAAACGTAAATTATACTCACAAAATCATCCGTCAATTTTAAGTAATTTAATTAACTCGTATCAGTATACGATTAATTAAATAATCAATTAAGAGTATTTCCCTATAGGTATGACCTAAGGGGATCAACTGATCACCACCGTCGCACGACAGTAATGTCAAACTCTAGTCAGCCAATCATTACCGATATGTGTGGACCAGTTGACTGTAAAATATTACATCCCACATGTATTCTTAAAATGAGATTTAATAATGATATTTAAATCATGTGATCGCACTATTGTTGAGGACACATTTCCCAACAATTTGTTGGTATCCTTCTAGGCTTAGTAGTTTGAAGAAACCATATCTATGATGGAATGTGTACCCTTAGATTGCTTCCCTTTTAGATAATTTTCGCCACTTAGATGAGGAAAGTGGCTATTCATTTTTGTAGATGCATCCATTACTTGTTTTATGTGCTTTAATGCTTGGATATGTAGCCATTTTGGCAAGCCCCACCTTGCCTTGCAAGAAGGCATCCTACCTCATGGTTGTCTTGTTGTGAGTTGAAGGGGTGGAGTGAGACCTGCTAATTGTCTCACATCGGCTATATTAGTAGGTTAGTTTGAATAAAGGTCCTAGTTTTTGTCACCTCTTTACTCGGGACGAGCAAAGGTTCGGTTTGGGGATGTTTGATGTGACTCATATTTGAGCACATTTAGTCCTCGAATTAGCCTCGTTCCTATGCTTTATAGTGCATAATTGGGAACTATCTTTAGTTTCCCATTTTGCATATTCTTTAAGGTTTTGTTTCCTTGGTAGGAGAGGAGTGCAAACCTTGCATTTACATGGCGAAATGGAGTTAAATTGATCGCATCTAATGACCAAGCATCAAAGGGAAGACGATACTAGAAGGCCTATGTAGATAATAAAGTAGATTGGGCAATGATGAAAGGATCCTTGCATCCCCAACAAGATCCCCGCGGATTGTTGATGATTGAAGAAAAGAGAAGTGTCTGACCCAGGATCCGAGCGGATTGCAAGAAATCTGGGCATCTCCCTGCATAATCCGAGCGTCCCGAGCTTAAGACGCTCGTCTTGAAGCTCTATGATCCGAGCGTCTCCCCTAATGATCTGCTTGGATCTCCTAATAGGAACAACCGTGCCAGCTTCCAAGCCGCCCGGGACGAGCAAAATGGAGATGCGCATCTCCTTGAAGAGGAGCACTTCCTCAACTTTTCTTAAGGGTCTTAATAGTCATTTAAGCCCTTATTAACCCTAATCTTTGTACCTAATCTTTAGTATAAATACCCCTTTGTACTACCTAGATTAGCAAGAAATCTTAATACCCTTTTAATCAAGTTGAAATCAATTAGTAATCTCATCTTAATCTTGTAATCAACTCTTAATCTAGTCTTAATACAAATCCCATTTCTTAATCTTTCCTTAATTTCTCTATTGTTCATCATTTATTTTGGTAATTAGAAGATTATTTGGGTTTATTTGGAGGATTGACAACCTTCCATCAATCATCAAGTACTTCTATTATTCTTTGCTTTATTATTTGGAATATTCATAGGTATAATTCTCTCTTAATCCTTTTAATTATTGTTAATCATTTTCATTTGTTCATCCTGTTTTGCCTTGCTAGTATGATTGACAACCTTGTTAGCATGTTAAACTTGATAATGAGTGAGTAGTTTCCTTAACTAGGGTTAATGGGGAATTAGGGGAAACCAGCATGGGGATTGATTCATGCTTAATCTAATATGTTTTCATAATTAATTTGCTTGCTTGTTGTGATTCCAACTTATGCACATGTTATGTTTGATGAAATGCGAGCCTATGAATCCTTGCATTTTTTACCCATCACTTATCTTTTCAATGAGACTTGTAAGACATAAACCAACTCGAGTCTCATTAAACCATGCATATAGTTGGATAGAAAGGACTAAGTCGATTTGTAGGTGTTGTACAATCTAATCGATTCGGCTCCGGGACCCAAACCTTCTTAGGGATTGTAAGATATACACTAACTCGATCCCATCACAACAATAAGTGCTTGCATCTAGTAGAGAACATGTTTGTATGATCAGCTCCCATGAATCCCCTATGAACCCATGATACCCTAGTGCCTTTAATCAATTGTTTACATCTCATTTTAATCATCTAGCTTGTTTTTATTACTTTACTTTTATATTGTTGATTAGTTTAGTTGATCTCCTATCTCAACCCAAATTGTGACACCCTTAGACACAACCATTTGCAATTGAAAATCCTACATCAATACCCGTCCCTTGGGATCCGACCTTTACTTGCCTCTTTACTAAGAGTAGTTTGTAAAGTTATAAATATTGTTTTGGTTACGTGACTTTTGACGACGAGTTTAAAACCTATCAAACCACTCCTGCAAGCAAGCCTAACAATACTCATAATCCTCTTGGAATTCTGATGATCACAGATGAGGAATCCACCTTGGATTGTTCACACCTCATTTCTCCAGCTGAAGATGAGATCAATGCACTAGAAATGAGGAGAGTTATTCTACCATCTCCCCTACCATCGCTGATTTTGTCGCATGGGTAAAAGGTGTAAGTAGACAAGTTTCAGAGCTACAAACTGTAGTGGCATCCCTACGCAATCCAAGCACTATACCTAGGGGAGACATGCCAGTGATTCCGACCTTATCTTAAGGATCCACAATGCAAGAAGTGATCGCATTAACAGACAATCTAGTCAAGCAAAAAAACGGTTTAGAAGCTGAAATCATAAGCTTGAGAGAGCTCCGTATCGTCAATGGAATACGGGCAGATGACGATGAAGATGTTTACCTCAAAGAACATCCTCTAGTCAAGGCTAGTGAAGATCAAGATGTAGACCACCTTACCCGCTCGGGACGTCCATATCAAAATGTCACTCAAGGACAAAAGAGTGGTCCAGTCGCTACTAACACCAATGTCATCAAGTCAAATGATGGCGAAGATACATCTGCTAACCATTTATTAAAGCAACTTCAAAAGACAAAGGCTGATCTTTTAGTCTGGCAACTAGTTGCAAGTTCATTTCCTCATCGCCAGGCTTTACTGCAAGCATTGGCTAAATTGACATAGCATATGGCTCTACACCCGATGATGTCGTCAACCTAGTCTTCCAAGACTCAGTCAAGCTTAGTAACCCAGTTACTTTCTCAGATGAAGACTTGCCTCCCTTTGACGTCACTCATAACCTTGCTCTATACATCACAATCATATGCTTGAAGAAAAATGTACCAATGACTTTTGTGGATGATGGCTCCGCAGTCAATGTCATACCACTAAAGACAACATACACGTTAGGCATGAAAGAATCAGATTGGACTTCTACTAACCAAGGCATTCGAGCATACGATGGAACGCGACGTAAAGTAGTGGTGCTAGTTAACCTTACTGTGGCCACTGGGCAAATCGAGCGAAAGGTTAATTTTCAGATAGTGGACAACAAGGCATCTTTCAATATACTTCTAGGTAGGCCCTCGATTCACGTTTCCAAAGCAGTGACATCCACCATACACCAAAAGATCAAGATCCCTCTAGATGGCAAGGTAGTGACGATCACTTCGTCACCTATCAAGGCCTTAATAGAGAAAATGTCAAGCAACCAAGAAGCTACAGATCCAGTGCACGAGCTTGGAGGATTTCAAATCATAAACCTTATAGAGAGCGAGCTTGCTCCCTTGTACTTCGACCCATACTCCAACTTAGTGGTCAACCACATACTTAAATCCCAGGAATACTTCCCAGGAATGCCACTAAACCCTATCAGAGAAAGTACCTTTACACCATTTAAGGAAGGTAACTCCCATAAGATACCACTAGGCTTGGGGTACAAGCCCACGAAGGCCAAAATCATCGAAATGCTTACTCAAGTTCAGAATCGCAAAAGTAAGGTAATACAAATGCAACCCTATCTCCCTACACTAAATGGGTACTTCATCAGGAAAGGGGACTGTGAATATTTTCATGGGTTTCCCGAACCTTGGCGGTATAGAGGCATTCAAATAGCTGGAATCGAGGTCTTCCACGATTGCTACTTCATTCCTCCGGAAACGGTTCCTACCGTCAAAACTCGTCAGACACCTTGTCTCGACGAACAGGCTGTTAGCCTTCTGTTTGGAGAGGATCGATTCGTCAAAGAAGCTCAGGATGAGATTATTACCATGATACTTCAAGATGACCATTTCAACCCTACAGCACTAATCACTAACACCAGCTCGAATCAGCAGAAAGGATGGAGAAAGACGATCAAGTGGACCAACAATCAAGGAAAGCTCTTCAAGGTCACTACTGGAGAAGTAGAGATGTTCAAAGGAGAACCCGAAGACAATGAATTCGAGTCAGATTCGGCATCAGAGTCGGAGTCGGAACCTAAGTCTAGAGAAGCCGCTAGAGAGTCTCCTCCTGTCGTCACTCCCCACCCTTTTGTTTCTCCTAGCATAATATCACCTAGTGACAGTAGCTTGCGGAATGTTCCAGCGTCTGTCCCTTTACCACCACTGACTACTGCGCAGAAGTCTTCTTGGTTTCAGCTGTTTTCAAACTTTAATATGAATAAATCTGATTCTGCTTACTCCTTGTGTTATTCTGAATGCAATTCTATTTACGATGATAATAAGGATGATCCTGACCCAGACTCAATCGAATTACCTGCCTATATAATTAAAGAAATACTAGAAGAGGGGGAAGGGGCACCAGTTATAGAAAACACCGAACCTATCAACGTAGGAACGAAACTAGAACCCCAAGAACTTAGGATAGGGACAACCCTAGACCCAACTGAAAGGGCCAATTTCATCGACATCCTACACGAGTTCAAAGACGTCTTGCTTGGCCTTACAAGGACATGCCAGGGATCGACAGAGATATTGCAGAACATTGCATTCCAATCAAGCCAGGTTTCAAACCTGTGAAACAGAAGCTTCGTCGGATGAGGATAGAGTGGGCTCTTAAGATTAAAAAAGAAGTCGATAAACAATTCAAAGCCGGATTCATCAAAGTTTCCGAGTATTCAGACTGGGTGGCTAATATAGTCCCCGTACCCAAAAAGGATGGGCGAATCCGGGTTTGTGTTGATTTCAGAGACTTGAACAAAGCGAGTCCTAAAGACGACTTCCCTCTAACACACATCGATATATTAGTAGATAGTACAGAAGATCAGGCGTTGTTATCCTTCATGGACGGGTATGCAGAGTATAACCAAATTAAAATGGCCATAGAAGATGTGCACAAGACAGCCTTCGTCACTCAGTGGGGCACGTACTATTATACTGTTATGCCATTCGGGCTAATCAATGCCGGGGCTACGTACCAATGCACTGCGACTACTTTGCTACATGACATGATGCATAAAGAGGTAGAGGTGTACGTGGACAACATGACCGTCAAATCTAAGGATAGGAAAGGGCACATCGCTAACCTTCGCAAATTCTTCCTCAGATTGCGCAAATACAACATGAGGCTCAATCCTCAGAAATGTGCATTCGGAGTAACGTCATGCAAGCTTCTGGGATACATTGTCAGCCAGAGGGGATAAAAATTGATCCATCCAAGATCAAGGCCTTAATAGAGATTCCACAACCCTAAACAAAAAAGGAGATTAGAGGATTCCTGGGCAAAGTACAATACATAAGTTGATTCATATCAAAACTCACTATGATCTGCAAACCTATCTTCAAAAAGCTCAAGAAAACGGATCATACCATATGGGATGATGACTGTCAAAAGGCATTTGACAGGATAAAAGAGATATTGGCCAAGCCACCAGTGCTAATTGATGTGACTCATATTTGCGCACATTTAGTCCCCTACTTGAACCTATTTTTCATATTATTATAGCGTCTCATAGCTATTTTACCCGTCAAATGCTTCCTATTTTGCTTTCCTATTGCTTTGTGTTTGATTTGTAGGAAAGGAGATAACTAGGCGGAAAATTCCCGTCTCTTGAGCCTATTCGGAAGGACATTGACGATCTTGGTTGAACGGGTATTGAAGGAAGGGCAAGAACTAAAGACCAACATTGCAAGAATGAGAAGTTTGCGAAGGGAAGGATTCTGAAGAGGAATCCGAGCGTCCAAGGAGCTAAGAAGCTCGTCCAAGGAGCCCGCAATCCGGGCGTCCCGACTCATCAGCCGCTCGTCCCTCCATGCAACAATCCGAGCATCTTACCTCTTGGACGAGCGGACAATGGTGTCTTCAGCAAAGATGCCCATCTCTCCGAAATACTTGCGATTCCCTACTTAGAACTTAGAATTGTTAATTACTAGTTTATCCTTAGTTAACCTAAGGAGGCACTACTATAAATACCCCATTTTGATGATAATCAAAGGGGCGGCTTCCACATTAGAAAATCTCCTTACATTATATTAGGAGTAGACTAGAATAGATTACTCTTTAATCTTTCCACAAATCACATATTAATCTCTCCTTAATTATTGTTCAAGTTTGTTACTTTTGGGTAATTGAAGATTATTGGGTTATTATTGGAGGATTGACAACCCTTCATCAATTAATCAAGTTCTCTTCTTTTATTCTTTGCTTTACTATTTGCATCATCTCAAGTTTGGTATAATTCCTTTACTCTTTACTCTTTATTGTTTATTTCCTCATTCTCTTATCATGTTTACACTTATTGTGATGATTGACACCATTAATGATATGTTTACCATGATAATAAGTGAGTAGTCTCTTAATTAGGATTAGTGGGTAATTAGGGGAAACCAACATGTGATTAATCATGTTTAATCTAATATGTTTTCATAATTAAATTGCTTGCTTGTTGTGATGTCAACCTATGCACATGTTATGTTTGATGAAATGCTAAGCCTATGAATCCTTGCATTTTTACCCATCTCTTATCTACTCAACAAGACTTGTAAGATATAAACCAACTCGAGTCTTGTTAGACCATGCATAGAAGTTGAATAGGAGGAAATTAAGTCGACTTGTAGGCGTTGTACAATCTAATCGATTCGGCTCCGAGACCCAACTCTTCCTATGAACCGTAAGACATAAACCAACTCGGTTCCTTTACAACATTAATTACTTGCAACTTTGTAAACATGTTTGTATGATCAACACCATGAATCCCCTATGACCCCATGACATCCTAGTGCTTTTAGTCATTTGTTTACATTTCATAGTTCATTGTTTTCTTTACTTTGTTACTTTCATTAGTTTAGAATACAACTACAAACCCCATCAATTGTGACACTAGCATAAATTGAGATAGATAGACTTAGAACCCAAAGCACACCGTCCCATGGATCGACCTCGACTTTACCACTAACTAGTTGTTTGTTGAGAATTATAAATGTGTTTGATTGAGAGCCCCAACGACACTCTTCATCAAAATGGCGCCGTTGCCGGGGATGGTGCTATTTGATTAAGTTCTTACTTGTTTGTCTATTTTGATTTTGCTTTAACCTTGAGGAACTTGTTCCTCAAGGATTGTTCTTACCGTTTTTGTGTAGTTTCCATGCTTGTAGTTGTTTCCTTGTCTTAGCTATGATGGCTCAAGACTTGACGTATGGAGTATGTAGTGGATCTTTTGAGTATGACTATGGGTATGGGGAGTTTGAGAAGCAAGTCAACACAAACCTACCTTATTGTTCATACAATGGAAATCCTAACTACTACCCTAATTTTTCCCACCAAAATCACCACATACAATATCCACAACAACCACCCACACAATACCCACTTTATAATGAATTTCAATTGCCACAATACAACCACTTTCACACCTGCCCACAACAAGATGATGAACCCATTTAAAATGTGATTCTACAAATGATGGGAGTTCAACAAAACTTCTACTTGGGAAGCTTGACAAGTGTATATAGGCCCTAATAGATGCTTTTTCTTCTTAAGACTTTGCTTATTAGAATACTTGTAAAACACCCTAGGATGTGTCATGCTAGTATCCCTTGACCCATGGATTAAGGCCTAGTCAAGAGTACCTTGTGGTGTGATAACTCTTTGGCTACCGTTTATTCCAAGGTGACCCTTGAAACCATGCAACCATCATTCATCCATGTTCTACCATACATTTTGTCATCAAAGGGAATGGGCACAAACAAAAATTATTCAAAAATTTGAGTTCAAGAAAAGAAAAGAAAAGAAAAAGTTTGCAAATGCATCAAAAGAAAAGAGGAGTAACAAAAATGAAAACTCCTATGCTTCAAATATAAGGCACCCTCGTTACAAATTGGGGCGACTTTGAAAATGTTCAAAAGAAAATGCAAAAAAAAAACGTTGAAAGTTGTCAAATATTGAATTGCCAAACATCAAAGAAATGGCAAGAAATTGTTCTCAAATGTTATATACCACAAGAAATTGGGGAAAAAAAAACCAAACAACAAAAGCAAACTCCCAAATGAAACTCAAATTCTTTTGATCCCTTTATCCATCGTATCCACTTTTGTGCATGGTAGAGAGGGGACGACCCTTCTTCTTGTCTAGGCAAGAGGGGGAATTCAGCGATCCTCCAGTGTTCCTAACACCATAGGGAGTCTACTCTTGACGAAAGCATTTAACGATTGAGGACAAAGGTACCCTAGCTTGACACAACTTGGAGGTGATTTATTGGTATCCTCCTAGGCTTTGTAGCTTGAAGAAATTGCATCTATGAAGGAGTGTGTACCCTTGAATTGCTTCCCCTTTAGATAATTTCCGCCACTTAGATGAGGAAAGTGGCTATTCTTTTTGTAGATGCATCCATTACTTGATTTTATGTGCTTTAATGTTTGGATGTGTCGCCATTTTGGCAAGACCCACCTTGCCTTGCAAGAAGGCATCCTACCTCATGATTGTCTTGTTGTGAGTTGAAGGGGAGGAGTGAGACCCGCTAATTGTCTCATATCGGCTATGTTATTAGGATAGTTTAAATAAAGGTCTAGTTTTTGTCACCTCTTTACTCGGGATGAGTAAAGGTTCGGTTTGGGGATATTTGATGTGACTCATATTTGCGCACATTTAGTCCCCTACTTGAACCTATTTTGCATATTATTATAGCGTCTCATAGCTATTTTACCCGTTAAATGCTTTCTATTTTGCTTTCCTATTGCTTTGTGTTTGATTTGTAGGAAAGGAGACAACTAGGCGGAAAATTCTCGTCTCTTGAGCCTATTCGGAAGGACATTGACGATCTTGGTTGAACGGGTATTGAAGGAAGGGCAAGAACTAAAGACCAACATTGCAAGAATGAGAAGTTTGCGAAGGGAAGGATTCTGAAGAGGAATCCGAGCGTCCATGGAGCAAAGACGCTCGTCCAAGGAGCCCGCAATCCGGGCGTCCCGACTCATCAGCCGCTCATTCCTCCATGCAACAATCCGAGCGTCTTACCTCTTGGACCAGCGGACAATGGCGTCTTCAGCAAAGATGCCCATCTCTCCGAAATACTTGCGATTCCCTGCTTAAAACTTAGAATTGTTAATTACTAGTTTAGCCTTAGTTAACCTAAGGAGGCACTACTATAAATACCCCATTTTGATGATAATCAAAGGGGGGCTTCCACATTAGAAAATCTCCTTAGATTAGATTAGGAGTAGACTAGAATAAATTACTCTTTAATCTTTCCACAAATCACATATTAATCTCTCCTTAATTATTGTTCAAGTTTGTTACTTTTGGGTAATTGAAGATTATTGGGTTATTATTGGAGGATTGACAACCCTTCATCAATCAATCAAGTTCTCTTCTTTTATTCTTTGCTTTACTATTTGCATCATCTCAAGTTTGGTATAATTCCTTTACTCTTTACTCTTTATTGTTTATTTCCTCTTTCGCTTATCATGTTTACACTTGTTGTGATGATTGACACCATTAATGACATGTTTACCATGATAATAAATGAGTAGTCTCTTAACTAGGATTAGTGGGTAATTAGGGGAAACCAACATGGGATTAATCATGCTTAATCTAATATGTTTTCATAATTAAATTGCTTGCTTGTTGTGATGTTAACTGATGCCTGTCGTTGTGTGCACCAAAAATAATATTTATAAAACCAATTAAAACTAACAGAAGCTAGTGGTAACAGGGTCGATCCGCAGGGAGGTAGGGAGATTATAGTTGCTTTTATTTCAGTCTAACTGTAACAGTGAGGGGGTTTTTGATATGAATTATAACTAAGTCTAAAAACATAAAATAAATAAACAATTAAAGGTAAATAAGAATGATGAACAATGATAAAAGAAATGCTAAGACGGTCGGTTCACTATAGCTGCGATGGCACATAATCCTAGGTAACTTCGAAATACGGTCGCGTAGGATGGGGAAAACAAGTCCTCTCGGTCCATGTCAAATAGTAACTACCTCTCGGCCTAATGCTACTAATCCCTAAGTCTCATTAATACTAACTCTCGTTCTTTATTAATGATTCCTAATGTAAACTAAATCACGTTATCTCTCGATCTTAGCAATTTAGTTGTTTTAATTCGTTAATTATTGTCCATTCCTATCTCTCGATCTACGGGATGGTCAAGTTTAAGAGTCTATCAAGTCTCATCTCGGTCTCATTGAAAGATAAAGCACTTAACGAAACAAACAAAGCAAAACCAGACGCGAAGTCAGTCGATCGACCAGCTACCCCAGTCGATCGACCAACCGGCTCAATCGACCGACTAGTTAAGCCAGTCGATCGACCAAGCCCTAATGCGAGGTCACCTATTCTAATGCCATCTACGCCATAGATCCCCTACATCCTAGCAAGGGGTGTTTAGCTACTCATACTTATGCAAATAATAAGAACTAATTTGATAATAGGCATAAAGAATTGCATAATTGAAATAAATGATGAATAAATTTGCATAAAACTATAACTAGGGTTTGGGATTCTATCTAGCAAGAAATAATACTACTGAAACGAAATAACAATACTGAAATTAAAGGATTAGAATTACCGAATCAAAGGAACAAGAGGAATCCAAAAGCAAAGTACGAACTTTATTGAGAATTCTAAACTACGAAAATAGCTACTGTATTTTAGGAACTAGATGATGATGAAACTGATGAGGAAGAATTAGTTATATAGAAAATATCACGTAACTCCTCCTCCAAACCTAATTACAAATGGGCTTAGATTAAAATCCTTTAATTCTCGTTCTTTTAAATCTCTCGTCAGAGTCGTGATATGGTCGATCGACCATAGAGACCAGTCGATCGACCAAGGGTGCTGTACAGTATGCATTCTGACGAATTCTGCAGCGCGCGCCGATCTTAAAACAGCTGCCATTTCTTCGTTACTTGGTCAAATCAGGCGTTCTATGCGGCGTTGGAAAGCTAAGAGGATAAGCTTTCACCTCCAATTGGAATCACTTGATTATCTGCTCTAGAACTAGAGATATAGCCATCTGAATGAGGCTGCAATATCGTGAAATGCTTCTTTGCTTGTTAAACTCGTACGCACCCTTGCTTTTGCTATCTTTAGGCCTTGAAACGCGCACCAAGCTTATTCCTCGAGTCACTACTCCATGTCAAATGCAATGCTAAGTACTTAGGGACGGATTTGGCTCGATTTTTATTCATTTCCGTATAAATCTGCAATATTACATAAAAATACGAAAGTAGACAAAATGGGGCAAATAGTAGCATAAACTACATAAATGAGCTCTGAAATGTGTGTAAAATAGGGTGTAAAACATCATATAAATGACACGCATCAAACTTCCCCAAACCAAACTCTTGCTTGTCCCCAAGCAAGAACTAGACTCGATCCTAAAATCTAATGGAACGAGTTCAATCTCAGAGCGAAATGCAAACTGAACAGCCTAAACCAATTTAATGCAACGACTAACAATCAATTAGTAAATGAATCATGCAAACGAGTTATGGAGTCGTTAAAAACTGCTGAACCGTCAACTATAGAGACTCATCAATTTGGACTCTCACGGGTCGCTCATATCACTCATAAGCACGGGTGAATATATGTAAAAGATAGAAAGAAGTACATAAGTAATGACTCTCACCTAACTACGACCTATAAGAACATGCCTGCAATCTAATATGAAAGTAATCTCTACAACCATACATATGCATTCCAACCAATCAGATGACCATGACACATGCCGAGGTATATATGGATATGTGAGGTAAAGGGTAAGAAGGGGTAAAATGAATTTGGATATGAGGAGTAATAAGCCAAGCTAGTAACTTCAATCCAAACTATAAGCGAATCCCGACTTCAAACTCAATGTAAATGATACAAGACGGTGCCAATTCAAGGCACAAAGCTCACAACCTCCATAAAAGTTAACTCCCCATAGAATATAAATGATAAAATGGGAGTATAAATCACCAACTCGTAACAAATGAAGCATGTGATTTTCTTTTTTTTCGAACTTTATTTTTCTTGGGATGCAGTCGATCGTCCAATATGGTCAGTCGATCGACCAGCTTCTACAGCACTCGTTTCCTTTTTTCTTTTCTTTCTTTTTCGAATCATTTTTCTCTTTTTTTCAATTCTATTTTTTTCTTTCTTTCCTTTTTCCTTCATCTTCCCAACATTATCTTAAAATGAGCATATAACCAAATCGCAATAAAACATTCCCAAAAATACAAGTACTAGCTCGGATAAGGTAGGCTAATTTTAGACTGTAGTTTATGGGACAAAAGAGGCTAAATTTGGCTATGAGGGGTTCATGGGCAAAATAAGAAAAGGGAAACCTCTACCACATGTGTCAGCAAAACCATCAACCGAATGCATACGGGTATTAAGCAGATTAAGTTCATATTTATGCAAATTAATGTGACATGTCTCATAAGGAGTAACTACTCACATTCCTAAATAAACTGGTCATAGATGTCACCAGTTATAGGCTCTAAATCTCAGAAATATGATGTAGGTTGCCAAAATTCTAAGTCAAGTTTAAAGTTCAGCATATAAATTAACGAAAACTCGTAGATATGCAATTAATTCTACTAATAACATGTTAATTAGAAAGGCTTAGGTATAAAACAGATGCAAATGCAATGTCATCCTTGAAATACTACCGTTCCGACTCAACCTATATGCTAAAATAAACGTGAAATTTTTTGAATTTTTGAAATTTTTCAATTTTTTTTTTTTTTGAAATTTCGTATATATATGGATGAAATGAAATAAACATATGCAAAACAGAAATGTAAACGTGAAACAGAAATGCAATAAAACTTATGCAAATGCGACGCAAGACCCTTCCCCAAACCAAATCGCATAATGTCCCCATTGTGCAAAATCATGTAATGAAGAAAAATGGAGAACGGGAATTTGCGAGAAAATAAAGAAATAAGACATGAAGTGAAAATTGGGAACTCACAAGACTTTAAGCGGAGCAAAAGGAAACCTCCCCAAACCAGCGTGAGCTAGGAGGTTTCAGTAGCTAGCAGTGCTACCAATAATGACCTGAAAAGACAAAAATACCACGCATAAAACCAAGAAAGCAAAATTGGGACGGTAATTATGTGCAAAATTAAGAAAATGGAAGAAATCAGATATATGACGGAAAATAAAGTGGAGTAGAAAACTCCCTTAATTCCGCAAATCGACCAAACACAGCAGGGGAGTGATCGTGACAGTACAAGAAGCGTCCTCGGTCGATCGACCATATTACTCGGTCGATCGACCAATGTGTCAGAACAAAAGCTCCAGGAATGCATGCGGCTCGATCGATCGACCACACAGACGTCGATCGATCGAACTAACTCTTTGTAATTTTCGATTTCGTCTAATTAGCTCAATAAAGAGAGCTAATATGGTCTATAAACCTGCAAACGCACAAAATATCGCGCCCAAAATTGCGCAAAACCCAAAGTAACAGTCTAAAGGTCTTTAAATCCTAAGCAAACCAAATTAAAGAGCGAAGTCTCGCGCACACGAAAAACGATAAATAGTCTAAAAGCAATAAAATAGATCAACGGAAACTGCGAAAAATCTCCGACCAAGGCTTCTGCCTACATGAAGTAGCTTCCGCAGTGCTCATCTCGAAAAATTTGGACTCCACTCTACTCCGACTGGAATACTCAATGGGTCATCTCTAGCATCTTCCCAAGCATGGCCATCATCTTCTAGCTCCTCACACTCAAGATCTGACTCCAAAATCTTTACTGGCTCCTTCTTCTTGGGCCCCTCATCTGGCTCCTCGTCAGTGCCATAGCTCAGACATCCCAGACCGCCTCTCTGAACAATGGGCTCCTTCACAGCTGGAGCATTGAGCGGCTCTTCCTTCCCCAAACCGGTTCCTGCAACATTCAAAACAAGAGAATTGTCCTCCATGTTGCTCCCAATCTGGGGCGGAGGTGTCATAACAGGAATAGGTACAGGTAAGGAAGTGGGAATGTCAGAAAGCATAAAATAAGATTTCTTTTCAGAAATCATATTACAGGTCATGGGCCACATGGGGTCTTTCTTCCTAGGGGACTGGGCAAACGTAATAGAGTGCTTCCCTACCTTAAATCTCAAAGTTCTTTCTCCTACATCAATTATTGCACCAGCAGTGTGCAAAAACGGTCTTCCCAAAATAATTGGGGTGTTGACATCTTCAGGAATATCCAAAACAATAAAGTCAACAGGAAAAAAGAACTTTTCAATTTGAACAGGCACATTCTCTAAGACCCCTCGGTCGAATCGCAGAACGGTCAGCCATTTGCACAGTCATGTCAGTAATGGCAAATCTAGTCAATCCCAGCTTCTTAGCCAGACTCAAAGACATAACACTGACACTAGCCCCTAAATCACATAATGCCTTCTCGATTGAGAAGGTACCAATATTGCAGGGGACGGAGAAACTACCAGGTCGGACGGTTTATGAGTAGCAAGTGTGAGTTAAGTACGAACTAGACTCTTCAGTTAAATGCACTGACTCCACAACATTCAAAGACCTCTTCTTAGCTAGCAATTGTCTCATAAACTTCATGTATGCAGGTATTTGATTAACTAGTTCTAAGAAAGGAATTTGCACGTTAAGACTACGCACAACATCTTTGAATTTATCGAATGTTACCTCCTCTTTGGTTTGCACTAGTCTTTCCGGATAAGGAGCTGTCAGAAGTAGCTTTGCCCTCTCCTCTAGGTCTCTTATACCGGCATCAGTGGACTTAGGCTGAAAATCCACTACTTTGCCTTTGTTGTAACTTGACCCTTCTTCAGACCGTCTCAGGAATGAACCATTGACCGTCGTAGGGTCATACCTTGGAACCGGAACTGACCCATCAGCATTTGGGTCTTGCCTCAATAATTTCGGAGTCGTCTCATCCCGAAACAAGAAATCCCTCAAGTTATCTGGCATTGAAGGACGAATTGGCTCATCATCAGCAGCATCATCGGTCGATCGACCAGTGTGGTCGGTCGATCGACTGATTTCTTCTTTTCCAGAATGAACAGAGAGATCAGAAGGTATCACTAAGGATCGCGGAGTGGTCGATCGACTAGGTGATGCGGTCGATCGAACGGAATCGCTGCTGTCCGTCTTCTTCTCGCTCTTTTTCTTCTTTCCTTTTCCAGCAGCTTTCTTAGGTCCATCAAGAGCGGACCCGCTCCTCAGCGTCATTGCATGTACGGTCTCAATACGCTGATTCAGAGAGTGAAATTGACTCGGTATCTCAGCTGCATTCTTGTCTAATGTAGCAATTTGGGATATCAGCTTCGTGATTAAGGCCTGGTTTGCCGCATTGCTTTTCTGTACCTCCACCATAAGAAGTTGCACTAGACTCGTCAACTCTGCAACTTCGTTTTTCAACTCTTGCTGTGACGGAGTGGATGGTGGTGGGGCTTCATAAGGAGGTACATATGGTTGATGCGGTGAAGCAGGAGCATAATTATACGAATTGTCGAGCTGAAGTTGATGAAAAGCAAACATCTTCTCCTTAGGGTGCCCGCAAGCCTCAGATGTGTGTCCCACTCCGCCGCATCTCCCACAAAACAAAGACCTGCTTTGCTCCTGAGAATGGAACATGAGTGGACTCTCCTGAAGTACTGCAAATAAACAACACTAAAGAAGAAGATAAGAACTGCCTCAAGGTATTCAGTCTTCCCTTGAGGCGAAAAACATACTAAAATGAAAAACAACTAAAACTAGCACTGCCTCCCCGGCAGCGGCGCCAAAATTTGATGCCTGTCGTTGTGTGCACCAAAAATAATATTTATAAAACCTATTAAAACTAACAGAAGCTAGTGGTAACAGGGTCGATCCGCAGGGAGGTAGGGAGATTATAGTTGCTTTTATTTCAGTCTAACTGTAACAGTGAGGGAGGTTTTGATATGAATTATAACTAAGTCTAAAAACATAAAATAAATAAACAATTAAAGGTAAATAAGAATGATGAACAATGATAAAAGAAATGCTAAGACGGTCGGTTCACTATAGCTGCGATGGCACATAATCCTAGGTAACTTTGAAATACGGTCGCGTAGGATGGGGAAAACAAGTCCTCTCGGTCCATGTCAAATAGTAACTACCTCTCGGCCTAATGCTACTAATCCCTAAGTCTCATTAATACTAACTCTCGTTCTTTATTAATGATTCCTAATGTAAACTAAATCACGTTATCTCTCGATCTTAGCAATTTAGTTGTTTTAATTCGTTAATTATTGTCCATTCCTATCTCTCGATCTACGGGATGGTCAAGTTTAAGCATCTATCAAGTCTCCTCTCGGTCTCATTGAAAGATAAAGCACTTAACGAAACAAACAAAGCAAAACCAGATGCGAAGTCAGTCGATCGACCAGCTACCCCAGTCGATCGACCAACCGGCTCAATCGACCGACTAGTTAAGCCAGTCGATCGACCAAGCCCTAATGCGAGGTCACTTATTCTAATGCCATCTACGCCATAGATCCCCTACATACTAGCAAGGGGTGTTTAGCTACTCATACTTATGCAAATAACAAGAACTAATTTGATAATAGGCATAAAGAATTGCATAATTGAAATAAATGATGAATAAATTTGCATAAAACTATAACTAGGGTTTGGGATTCTATCTAGCCAGAAATAATACTACTAAAACGAAATAACAATACTGAAATTAAAGGATTAGAATTACCGAAGAAAAGGAACAAGAGGAATCCAAAAGCAAAGTACGAACTTTATTGAGAATTCTAAACTACGAAAATAGCTACTGTATTTTAGGAACTAGATGATGATGAAACTGATGAGGAAGAATTAGTTATATAGAAAATATCACGTAACTCCTCCTCCAAACCTAATTACAAATGGGCTTAGATTAAAATCCTTTAATTCTCGTTCTTTTAAATCTCTCGTCAGAGTCGTGATATGGTCGATCGACCATAGAGACCAGTCGATCGACCAAGGGTGCTGTACAGTATGCATTCTGACGAATTCTGCAGCGCGCGCCGATCTTAAAACAGCTGCCATTTCTTCGTTACTTGGTCAAATCAGGCGTTCTACGCGGAGTTGGAAAGCTAAGAGGATAGGCTTTCACCTCCAATTGGAATCACTCGATTATCTGCTCTAGAACTCGAGATATAGCCATCTGAATGAGGCTGCAATATCGTGAAATGCTTCTTTGCTTGTTAAACTCGTACGCACCCTTGCTTTTCCTATCTTTAGGCCTTGAAACGCGCACCAAGCTCATTCCTCGAGTCACTACTCCATGTCAAATGCAATGCTAAGTACTTAGCGACGGATTTGGCTCGATTTCTATTCATTTCCACATAAATCTGCAATATTACATAAAAATACGAAAGTAGACAAAATGGGGCAAATAGTAGCATAAACTACATAAATGAGCTCTGAAATGCGTGTAAAATAGGGTGTAAAACATCATATAAATGACACGCATCATTAACCTATGCACATGTTATGTTTGATGAAATGCTAAGCCTATGAATCCTTGCATTTTTACCCATCTCTTTTCTACTCAACAAGACTTGTAAGATATAAACCAACTCGAGTCTTGTTAGACCATGCATAGAAGTTGAATAGGAGGAAATTAAGTCGACTTGTAGGCGTTGTACAATCTAATCGATTCGGCTCCGGGACCCAACTCTTCCTATGAACCGTAAGACATAAACCAACTCGGTTCGTTTACAACATTAATTGCTTGCAACTTTATAAACATGTTTGTATGATCAACACCATGAATCCCCTATTACCCAATGACATCCTAGTGCTTTTAGTCATTTGTTTACATTTCTTAGTTCATTGTTTGCTTTACTTTGTTACTTTCATTAGTTTAGAATACAACTACAAACCCCATCAATTGTGACACTAGCATAAATTGAGATAGATAGATTTAGAACCCAAAGCACACCGTCCCATGGATCGACCTCGACTTAACCACTAACTAGTTATTTTTTGAGAATTATAAATGTGTTTGATTGAGAGCCCCAATGACACTCTTCATCACTAATACCTCCTCAACAAGATCAACCTCTTGGTTTATATCTCACAGTTACCGAAATAGCCATGAGGGCTATGCTCGCACAAACTGTTAGAAAAGAAGAAAGAGCTATCTACTACCTTAGTAAAAAGTTCTTGGAGTACGAGAGTAAGTACACACCTCTCGAGAAGACATGCCGCGCTCTTGTGTGGGAAACAAAGAAGCTACGCCATTACATGTTTAGCTACTCGGTCAAAGTGTATTCTAAAATGGATCCCGTCAAATACCTCTTCGAGAAACCCATCCTCAATGGACGCTTGTCAAGATGGACCCTAATGCTCTCAGAGTTCAATCTCAAATACGTACCTTTGAAAGTCATAAAGGGACGTGCCGTGGCCGAATTCTTCGCAGATAATCCTATCAACGATACGCAAACAATAGATACGTGGTCATTTCCAGATGAGGATATTTTACAAACCAGTACTGATTCTTGGGATCTTTACTTTGATGGGGCATCCAATTTGAGGGGATTTGGAATAGGAGTGTTGCTCATTTCTCCTAAAGGCGAGCATACACCACTTTCTGTCAAACTCGACTTCGAGGTGACAAATAATGCAGTAGAGTATGAAGCTTGCCTCATTGGTCTACCGGCAGCAGTGAGTTTAGGCATCCAGAACCTTCGAGTTCACGGGGACTCATCTTTAATCATTAACCAAATCACTGGATCCTGGAAAATCCGAAGTGAAAGTCTAGCACCCTATCAGGCTAGGATAGATCAGATTGGTCAATTATTCGATCAGGTTACTTATCAACACCTACCTCCCGAAGAAAATCAGTTTGCAGACGCTCTTGCAAAACTCGCATCCTTGATTAATATGCCAGACAACATGGTTGAAATGCCTTTGTGCATCGAACAGGGTTCAGAGCCAGCCTATGTACACTTCCTTACAGATGAAGAGGAAAACCCAGAAGAACCTTGGTTCCGGGCCATTCTAAACTTCAAACTCAATGGTACATATCCACCAAATATGGATAAGAGGGGACAACGTGCCATACGCTTACTTGCCTCTCAATACATCCTCATGCAGGGAGAGTTGTACAAAAGAACACCACTTGGTGTCCTCTTGCCTTGCCTTGATCATTCGCAGGCACATAAAGTAATGGAAGAAGTTCACGATGGAGGATGCGGTCCTCACATGAGTGGGCCTATGATGGCAAAGAAGATTACGTGTCTAGGGTATTACTGGACGACAATGGAGTCGGATTGCATCAAATATCAGGCATTGTCATAATTGCCAGATCTTTGGGAATATGCAACATGTTCCTCCCTCAATGCAATATACCATGACATCTCCTTGGCCATTTTCTGCTTGGGGAATAGACATCATCGGGAAAATCACTCCAGCTGGGTCAGGAGGTCACTGTTACATTTTAGTAGCTATCGACTATTTCACCAAATGGGTCGAGGAAGCGTCTTACACTAGCCTTACAGCCAAACATGTTCATACAAACCAATATCATCTGTCGATATGGTTGCCCACATGAAATCATCAGTGACAACGGGTCACACTTTCAGGCCAAAGCTGCACAATTACTAGCCAAATATAAGACCAAGCATCACCATTCCTCGCCATATAGACCTCAAACTAATGGCGCGGTAGAGGCAGCTAACAAAAATTTCGTCACAATCCTCAAGAAAATGATCAACAATTATCGCGATTGGCCTAGCAAAATACCCTTTGCTTTATGGGGATATCGCACGTCAGTAGGGACGCCCAATGGGGCTTTTCCTTTCTATTTGACTTAGGACATGGAAGCTGTACAACCAGTAGAGCTAGAGATCCCATCTCTACGCATTTTACTCGAAAGTCAATTTCCAGAGGCTGAATGGAATAAGGATAGGTATGATGAACTCGTCCTCTTGGACGAACGGAGGCTACGCGCATTACATAATGTGCATACATATCGGGCGCGTATCAAGCGAGCCTTTAATAAACGAGTCAAACCCAGAAATATCAAAGAAGGGGATTTAGTACTCAAGTCAGTCAGAGCTCTCTTACCTGTCGATCCACGGGGAAAATTTAAACCCAACTGGGCAGGACCATTTTTGGTCAAGTCCATACTTTCAGGGGGCACGGTTAAGATCACAGACCTGGACGGGAATGAGTTTGATAATTAAACTAACCTAGACCAATTGTAACGGTACTACCCTTAGAAATAGGATAAAACGCGCCTCGCGTGACCCACGTGCCGCTCTTGTGACACGAAATAAAAACGGCCCCTGGCCCGCTAAAAGGCTTATGACATTTCGCTCTTGCGTTTTGACATCCTCATATCATCAAGTAAATTGAATTGCATTTATTTAGGAGTAAGTAAAGCACACGCTTATTTTTTTAAGTTCATTACAAGCTCTTGCTTCGAACATTTATTCTTTTACATTTTTTCGAACTACGTACAGGATTTGATTTCATTTTTTCTAATGAATACGTAGGCAATCATTTACTAGATACAACCCGTCATTTCAAAATGTAAATAGAAGGACATTTACATATTGCATTTGAAAATCGACAAGAATAAATAAAAAAAATTTGTGAAAGTTTCTTAACTAATAAATCACTTATTCATTATTCCTTAAAAAAAATAGTAATACGCCAAATACATATAAATTTAAAATGCTGAAAATTAAAATGCTAGGCTAGGATTCTAAAATCCCCGCCATTTATTACAACTCAAATAATAATAAATAATACTATAAAAATAGCTAAGGCTACTCTTCCAATTTCCCCTTGCCTTTGTCACCCTTGTCATATTCCTTGTCTCGGCCACGGGCGGGGTACTCTTGCGTTATTTCCGACCTAATCACTAAGGGTCGTTCTCACGGTCTAGCTTTCCCATTTCGATCCACCACCATCTTCTCGGCAGGAGCATTCTTTGGTTTCTTCGACGGACGGACGACCCGATATCCTGCCTCTTCTTCCTCCTCACTTAAGTACTTTTGGTTCTCCTTCGCCACTTCGCGGATTTTATAGTCTACGGGCTCGTGCTTCCTTAGCTTTTCACGCTCCTCAGGGGTGCTAGCTTTCCTCCACTGCAGATATGAGTCAGATACCCATAACGAGTCAACCGGAACTGGTATGAACCACATATTTCTTTAGGCCCAGCGAATAGCCCACTCTCGACAAGACTCTGAAGTATGCGCTAAGGCAGTTTAAGGGACGGTGTCTAGCTTCGGGGTTTTCTGTCTTAGGCCCACTTGCCTCATCAATCTCTCTGAAAAAGTATGGACCATGAATTCCAAGCCGGGTACGCTAATCGACCGTGTCGGATCCAAGTACGAGACTCCAGTCACCGATCTAAGATGACACCATGGCACGATCCACTTGATCAAGGGCCCACCTTCACTCTTCAATTTAGTTTCCCAATAGTGTCATACTCGAGTGAAGTCCACCATGTATAGCCTCGTTCTCATTGCAATTGATTGGTAGCGATATCCTGTCACGTCAACTGGGGGCTCGATCAACCGCAACCTTTCCATCAGCCAGATCTGCAAAAAGGGGACGGGGGTTAATGTCAAAAACCGGCCAAAAAAAGAAAAAGAAAAAGAAAAAAAACGAAAAAAAAAAACGGACGAATAGGACAAGAAGACGGGTTCTTACTTGTAAAATAATAGGACTCCCAAGATAAGGATGCTCACGGTTCGCCTTCCTGTTATCCAATCCTAGAATGGTCTCCCCTAGAACTAAGCATGCTGGGCTCCTGCGCAGTTCCATTTGCTCCAGTATGCCTAAAAATCGATGGTCACCCCTCATCTCTTTGTCCACATGCCCTCGCAGGATATAACAATGAAGAAGGCAAAATCCATAAGCGCTGCGCCTCTCCACATAAGAGATAGTAGGGTCCTCCCTATTTATGAATCGATCGACAAATTCAAACATGCGGACACCCTTTGAGGTCACAAGACGGTGTACCTCAGCCTTGGTCAATCCAAGCAAGTCCCTAAATTTATTTTTATATCCTTGAGAGCTAGGGGGTATAGCTGAAACACTTTCTGCATCCCATCCTCCAACTGCAGCAATTTCTTCAGAAAAGGGACAAATTTCGCCTCCCGGGAAGGCAAATACATGGAAATTCGGGTCCCATTATTCAAGACAAGCATCCAAAAGGGCCTAATTACCTTCACCAGCTTCAAACTTATGATTGATCCTAAGTTAAAAGCACCTATGTCGTGTTTTTCTACATTCGTAAATTCATTCGTCCACTCCTTAATGCGATTTTCAAAGGCATCCATATTTTGTTGGAAAATTTGAGAGGATATATAAGGTTTTATGTAAAAGACGAAGTCAAGGAAGAGAGAATTGTAAGAATAGAAGCTCAACTGAGGTCTCTATTTATACTATTCGCTGTTTCCTATTTTAAGCTGAGAACAGACTAACTGGAGAGAAGACGCAGCAGCAGCTGCGCTTCTTCCCCAGTCCCTTTTCCTCGTCTGACAGCCGTGGATCTTTCCTAATCTGTTTTAAGTAAAGTTTCCTATTCCTATAGAGACTTAATTCGTTAATTTCGATTAATTACCAAATTTATGTTTCCTATCTTTTACGGGTTCGCTTTTCGAGGCAAAATCGACATTTTCGCCAAATACGCACACTTGTTTTTTTTTCATTTTTTTTTCGGGGAATTATTTCACTCCCTCTTTTCAAAAAATTGTTTCTGATACACTACTTAGACATTTCTTTTAAATTCTTTTTTTAGGGGGTAGCCCTCCCTACCGTCCGGCCGTGTCATTTTCGGGCACTTTTTTTCATTTTCTTCTCTTTTTTGCGCTAATTTAGGCCATTTTAACTTTCTACGTGATTTCTTTTTGCTATATGTTGGGCATGGAATTTCGCACTACTGACAGGATAGAATTCTACCCTGGCCTGACGATTAGGACAAGTCCATCAGGGTAGTCGAAGTTTGGCACCAATCGATGAGCCTGGACTCCTGCATCATCTTTAGGATCAAGTTCAACCCTAGCCTGACAATCAGGGTGTCAGGACGTCAAGCCACCAGGGTACAAGAAGACAACGGTCAAGTGTAAGGTCAACATTTGACCAAGTCATGGATAATTATATATAAGATTTGTACAACATAAATATGGTCATTAAAGAGGAAGATTTGGTCATAAAGAAGGAGCATTAATAGGCATTAATGCGCAATAAAGACAACAATTAAGGAGGAATATTCAGCATTAAGTACAAAGATTTGGCAGCCATTCAGCTTGGCTATATAAGGAGCATTTGAAGATCATTTGGCAAGAGAAGGCATACTCGAACATACACAACACAACTTATCACATTGCAAGCAAACCTAATATAATACTTAGAAAATATACTACTTTGTGCTCGTTATATTATTATCCTCAGAAATCATAGTGAAATCCTCTCCTGGCTTGGTGCCCGTAGTTTTTTCCCATTTAAGGGTTTTCCACGTACAAATTCCTTTGTCATATTATTTACCTTATTTGCACTACTTTTATTATAATCAATCCTGCCTAGGTACTATTACGATGAATCGAAATAAGATAATACTAGTTAACCCCCATACTATTCTACCCTGGTCATATTTCCAGCCCTGCGCAAAATATGGACAAAACAATTGGCGCCGTCTGTGGGGAAACTAGTTTATTAATCCTACTAGAATGTTCACAAGATTCTCTCTTCTCACGAGTTTGAGAGCCTTGGAAAAAATTGATACAAGAGTTTCCATAACTCCTATTTCCAATGAAGAATTGCTAGATCCAAAAGAAAAATTACCAAATCAAGTCAAAATTTCTTCCAACCAATCATAAGTATAACAAACTCCAGTGTTGACTAAGAGAATGCGGATTTCAAGGACATATTTTTCACGAAAGAAATTCAAAGATAAGTTTTTCCTAGATCTAATACAAATTTTGCAAAATGTTAACAATTTATCTTAAAATTTCGGTACTTTGGCTTTCATTCTATGGTGAATTTTCTTAATTTTAATAATTTGATGTTTTTAGGAAATGAAACCTTGAACATCAAAAATTCAAGCCTGGCAGGGCAATTCAGTCCTGATCGTGACAAGCTTCAAAGTCAGTTCTGGACAGTATCAGGGCAGGCCTCAACGTCATTACAAGCCTGGTCATTCAGTTCAACCCCGAACGGCTGTACCAAGCCTGAGCTTAGACACAAGGATATTTATATCACGCAATGTGGTGCACCCTTAGTGGAAAGAGATCAAGGAAGGAAAAAAGTGAACAACATCAATGAAGAAAGAGCCCTCAAAAATAAAGTTTCTCGCATAATTAAGCCTGACCGCTTTTAAAGATCCAATCAGGGCAGACCAGACAAGGAATGGTGATCGACAGTATGAAATGCACTAACACAAAAATAAATCATAAAAGGTATTTAAGTGTTATTACTGCACAGGTAAGTCATATCCTTTGTATAACTTTTAAATAAATATGTCATCATAGTACATATTCCAAGGTAGATATGAATTAAATAATTTTTAGTAGTGACCATATTACATATGATAGTTTTTGGGCAGTCCTGATATGCCAGGGTCAGTCAAGCTTAACCTGACCAGGCTGATCAAGGAAAAATAAATCGACCAAGCCTGACCTGGTTGACCTTTTGAAGGATGAATTAACCTGTCATGACTAGCTTGTCCTAATATGCTTAGATCTATTATCATACTACTGTTATGAATCCTTACATGATTATTCATTAAATTTTCCTTATTATATATCAAGCATGTCTAGCATGATTTTAGAACCTTTGATCAATAGAATTTTAATATTAACATGTTACACACATTACACAACATGAACGTTTGGAGACATAATCTATCATGGCCTGCTAGTTAACATGGTTGTGATTTATAATTCATGTGTATCATTTATAAGCTACTTGTGATATCCTTGTAAGATATTTCGGTCCTGCCAAATGCATATTTATGTGACATATGGAAAGCTTATGAGTTACATAGTGACTAAAGGAGACATAACAGTCAATCCTGAACGGATTAAAGCAATACTACCAAAACTAGTCAGAGACATCCAAAACTGACAGGCCGGATTCTGACCTGAACAAAAACTGGAGAATATGCTGATGTTATCACCTATAGGCTCAATATTGATACATCTTTGATGTATGTACGGCAGAAACAGCACAAATCCGCCCCTGAAAGAAATATAAACATCTACGAGGAAGTAAAAAAACTTCTGAATACGAGGCAACATTATTCAAGGATTAAAAGCTATATTTATCATTGATACGTGCATTTTATATAGCCTTTTTAGCCTAATTTATGCGCGTATCTTTATGCTTTTATCGTGGTTTTATGCTACGAAATGCCCCGAATATGCTACTTTGGTGTATTTTATCTTAAATGCAGGAATGGACCATAAAGTAGTGAAATCAAGCCATTTGCCATCCGTTTAGCATGCATTTAGAGGAAGAGTGAATTTGGAGCGGGAATGTAGCTATTTTGGGATGCGCAAAGAAGAAAGATAGCTAGGCGAGCAAGGGAAGAACTTCAAATTGCTAGTGCCTACTTTGGAGAGCCATATCTCGAGTTCTACAACTGATATTCAGGTGATTCTAATTGGAGATGAAAGTTTGTCCTCATAGCTTTCCAACGCCACCGGAATCGCCCTGTTTGACCAAGTAACGAAGAAATGGCAGCCGTTTGAAGTTCAGTGCGCAAAGCAGGAAAATTACTCGATCGAGTAGATAAATCGCTCGATCGAGTACTAGCTACAGCGAGGATAATAGTGTCGAGTATAATTAGATTATATCTTATGTTTACCTTATATTTAGTTAATAATAATAATACTACTTAGTATAAATAAGAGTAGTTTAGACCTAATAGCATATCATTCATTCCCTGGAGTCAGTAGAGGGGACGGACGACTGCTTGTTCTTCATTTCTCTATTTTTCGGATCAATTGTAATTTCTCTTCCCTTATACTTTTGCTACTCGGATTCAGATTGTATTGGTATTTTTATTTCTCTTTAATCCTTTAATCCTTTTCATTGCTTTAGTTCCTTCTTCCCTATATTAATTATCGTAATTGCTTTAATTCAATTTTTATCAGTCTTTTATAATGTTGAATTCCAATTATCTATTTCTTGTTATTGATAATTCGTTGGTTATGAGTAGCTAATTCCCCTCTGCTAAGACTATAGGGGATCCATAATTATGAAGGGAGAGTAATCGTTTTATTGGGTTAATGCTGGTATTGTCTTTGTTGGTTAAATCTGCAGATTAATTGTATCTGTCGATTGAGTCGACGCAATTAGGCATTTATTTCTTAGTGATCCTTGACCTGGACCGAAAGGTTGGAAGAGGCGAGACTAGTAGCGAACAATAGAGTATTGCTGTGAGGGCGAAAGTTAAGCATTTTACGCTTTAGGGTGAATTAAGGACCGAAAGGTGACGTTCGTTACCCCTTAGACCGTATTTGCATTGACCTGAGACCTAGATTACTTGACCGGATGATTATGGTGAACCGTTTCTCTTAGCTGTTTTTCTCTATCTGTTTAATCCCTTTCTCTTATTCTCTTAATAGTTTTAGTAAATCATTTCAAACCCCACATTGTGACCGTTACTCATAGACTAAAATTAGACAGATAAATCTCAATTTTGCCTCCCTGTGGAGATCGACCCTACTTGCCGCTGACTTCTGTTAGTTGTAACTTAGGTATTTATTTTTGGTGTAGAAACGACCGCATCAAATTTTGGCGCCGTTTGGGGAGGCAAAGCGTAGTTTTATTTGTTTTTATTTAGTTTATTTCTTGTCTCAAGGAGCTTCGGTTCCTTGAGACCGTTATTATGTCTTTCGTTCTTCTCTTTCCGCAGGAAGAGAACGAAATTTTTGGTACTTATTTAGCCAGGTTTTTGGAGTGGCTCGAGCCCAGACGAGATGCATTTTCGGAACTCCAATTGTCTTTGGACTATCTTAGGGGTATGAATGACCCTACGCGAGCATACCTAGAATCTATTGGTAAGTGGGATTTGGAAGGAATCCCCGTAAATGAGGTATTATAATTCTTTAATTGGTTTGTTGCTGAATCTCTTAAACCCAACTTTTCTCTTCATGTTGACTCAAATGAGGGGGTGGGTGAGACCTTAGAAACCAATCTAGGAATTCTTTGACGGAGACATAGAGGAGACCACTAGCGTGGTTGACAATCCTTTTTATGAGGATAGTTTAGAACCCCTTTATGATTCTTGCACTGATAGTGAGGGTGATTTGAAGGCTCTCTTTGAGAATCTCCATCTTGACGAGTCTAGCGATAAGGAGAGTGAGGAGGTAGATTTAGACAGTCTTGAGGTCAAATGGGATACTTATGATGATATAGATGATGAGCCTATTATAGAGGACCCGATTGACCCAATTGACTTTACAACCCCTTGCATCTGGGATGATTATCCACCTTCACCTTTAGTCGACCGGACTCCTTCACCTCACAGTTCTTACCCGTTTGAGCATTTAAATTCTACTCGCGTTATTTTTAAGTTGAATCTTTGTTGAGCTCCTTCATTTACCACTGCGGTTAATTTGAGCTTTTATATTCCGCCCTTAGTGGAGGGCGAATTATTTTGTGAATGATTTTAGGAGCTGTCATAGGAAATTTGTTAGGCTTAAATGTTATTATATTTCAAATTCCTATGCTATTACTATATTATGGTGCTACTTACGGTTTTAGTAGCACATGCGCAGCTATTATTTGACAAAGTTCTTTGAGAGCTTTGAGTCGCTTTGATTGGGTTCAATTAGAGTAGTTGGTGAAAAAGGAGGTCGAGTGGGACTGATGAAGCTAGCGCTACCCGGGAGGCAACCCGGAGACTTTATTTTTAATTTGTTATTTCTTTTGGTTGTAATAAATGGTTTTCATACCATAAACTTTATCGATAATGCTTGTTTTGTTAGTTGCGGGCTATTTCTATTGCGTTTTGCGGGAATACATTTGGAGATTACTCGATCGAGTACTTTTTGTACTCGATCGAGAGCCTTTTCTGCTGATTTTACTCGATCGAGTGAAATTTCTACTCGATCGAGTACCTGCAAAAAAAAAAAAAAAAAAAAAAAAAAAAAAATTACTCGATCGACCACTATTCCACTCGATCGACCACTATTCCTCTCGATCGAGCTGTTTTGGACGCCCATTGCTTGGATTAGCTTCTTGTGACGATGTTTCGGAGCTATTAGTGACCTCCCACGTTGCTGGCTGGTTTGGGGAGGTCCCTTTATTCGCGCTATCTTGTGAGTTTTCCGCATTTACTCTCTTTCTCTTTCAGTTTGCATTTCCTTTCCATGTTTTGGTACAATGAGGGCATTGTACGGTTTGGTTTGGGGAGGTTTTGCATCCATATCTGTGTCTGCATCTTGTTTTTATTGCATTTCTGTTATCACATTTAATTTATGTCTGCATTGTTGTTTATTTCCATAAAAATTCAAAAATACCACAAAAATTAAAAAATTCAAAAAATATTCACGTTTATTTTTGCATATAGGTTGAGTCGGAACGGTAGATTTCCGTGATGACAATGCACTATAACTTGTCAATTTACTTGAGCCTTGCACTTCTGTTAATAGTTTTTAGCTTTGTCATACGCATAATCTACGAATTTCTGTTCAAATATAAGCTGACTGTTTAGACTTGACCTATAAATTGGCAAACTACTTAAAAATTCTGAGTTTTAGAGCCTTATAACTGGTGACATTCATGACCAATTAATGTAGGAATTGAGAGTAGTACTCCTTGCATAGCATGTTCATTATTTTTGCACTTTTATGACATTCGATTTCTTGTCAAATGCATACATTCGGGTTGTGGTCGGTGTCACATGCAGGGAGGTGCTTATAAATTTTCCCCTTTTCTTATATATTTCACCCATATAGCTCCACTTAAGCCAAATCTTGCCTTTTTGACCCATTAGCTACATCCAAAACTCAGCCTGCCTAGTCAAGCTAGTTCAGTTTGTCTTTTGTGGTATATTTTTTCGTCTGCAGTTTGGCCGTATCTCTTTTGTATGGAATTGTTGGAAAATAAAGGAAGGGAGTATGAAAAAAAAAAGTATTGAAAAAGAAAAAAAAGGAGAAGAAAACGTGGAAAAGAAGAAAAAAAAAATGAAAAAAAAAAAAAAAAAAGGGGGCTGGAACGTGAACAAAAAAAAAATGAAAAGAAATCAAAAATCACGTTTTACAGCAGAAACCAGGGGAAGAAAAAGTTTGGAAATTTTGTTGCCTGGTTGTTTTTTTTGAGACCGTCTGCGTTCATGTCTATCTTATGACGGTCTCACTCCTCCATCTTATTCCATATCATTTTGAGGAGATTGTGTATTGGGTAGTGAGTTTTGTGCCAAAGAAGGGCACTTGTACTTAGTTTTTTAGTCAGTTGAGATTCGGACGGTCTTATATGGTCCTGTTAGGAACTAGCTTGACGCTTTTACCTCCACATTACCATAACTTGTTTTGCCTTTTCTCACCTGAACCTCACTATTCCCATATTATTTGTAAGCCCTCGGCTGTGACGGACATTGTTGGTTGGAATGTATGTGTGGTACTTGAATCGTCTATCATGTTTGTTGCATGCATGTTATGTAGGTCGCAGTCTAGGTGAGTGACTGTTTTCTCTTTCTCTCTTATACATATACTTTCACCCTTTGCTTTATGAGAGAAGAGTGACCACGTGAGAGTCCGATTTTGTTGGTCTTGCAAGGTCGATAGGTCAGCTTTATTTATGGACATCTTATAATTCGTTTGCGTATTGGCCATTGTAGCTGTAACTGTTAGTTTTTGTTGCATTAAACTGGTTCAAGTAGACAAGTTAAGCTAGCTCTGAGTTATCATTTCCGTTCCATTAGTTGCATTTTAGTTTACTCGAGGACGAGTAAAGGTTTGGTTTGGGGAGATTTGATACGTGCATTTTATATAGCCTTTTTAGCCTAATTTATGCGCGTATCTTTATGCTTTTATCGTGGTTTTATGCTACGAAATGCCCCGAATATGCTACTTTGGTGTATTTTATCTTAAATGCAGGAATGGACCATAAAGTAGTGAAATCAAGCCATTTGCCATCCGTTTAGCATGCATTTAGAGGAAGAGTGAATCTGGAGCGGGAATGTAGCTATTTTGGGATGCGCAAAGAAGAAAGATAGCTAGGCGAGCAAGGGAAGAACTTCAAATTGCTAGTGCCTACTTTGGAGAGCCATATCTCGAGTTCTACAACTGATATTCAGGTGATTCCAATTGGAGATGAAAGTTTGTCCTCTTAGCTTTCCAACGCCACCGGAATCGCCCTGTTTGACCAAGTAACGAAGAAATGGCAGCCGTTTGAAGTTCAGTGCGCAAAGCAGGAAAATTACTCGATCGAGTAGATAAATCGCTCGATCGAGTACTAGCTACAGCGAGGATAATAGTGTCGAGTATAATTAGATTATATCTTATGTTTACCTTATATTTAGTTAATAATAATAATACTACTTAGTATAAATAAGAGTAGTTTAGACCTAATAGCATATCATTCATTCCCTGGAGTCAGTAGAGGGGACGGACGACTGCTTGTTCTTCATTTCTCTATTTTTCGGATCAATTGTAATTTCTCTTCCCTTATACTTTTGCTACTCGGATTCAGATTGTATTGGTATTTTTATTTCTCTTTAATCCTTTAATCCTTTTCATTGCTTTAGTTCCTTCTTCCCTATATTAATTATCGTAATTGCTTTAATTCAATTTTTATCAGTCTTTTATAATGTTGAATTCCAATTATCTATTTCTTGTTATTGATAATTCGTTGGTTATGAGTAGCTAATTCCCCTCTGCTAAGACTATAGGGGATCCATAATTATGAAGGGAGAGTAATCGTTTTATTGGGTTAATGCTGGTATTGTCTTTGTTGGTTAAATTTCGATTAATTGTATCTGTCTGATTGAGTCGACGCAATTAGGCATTTATTTCTTAGTGATCCTTGACCTGGACCGAAAGGTTGGAAGAGGCGAGACTAGTAGCGAACAATAGAGTATTGCAGTGAGGGCGAAAGTTAAGCTGTTTACGCTTTAGGGTGAATTAAGGACCGAAAGGTGACGTTCGTTACCCCTTAGACCGTATTTGCATTGACCTGAGACCTAGATTACTTGACCGGATGATTATGGTGAACCGTTTCTCTTAGCTGTTTTTCTCTATCTGTTTAATCCCTTTCTCTTATTCTCTTAATAGTTTTAGTAAATCATTTCAAACCCCCACATTGTGACCCGTTACTCATAGACTAAAATTAGACAGATAAATCTCAATTTTGCCTCCCTGTGGAGATCGACCCTACTTGCCGCTGACTTCTGTTAGTTGTAACTTAGGTATTTATTTTTGGTACCTGACGACGGTATCAATCATCGTCTCCATTTTTACTGGCCAAGCAAAGCAAAGGAAAACCCCCTGCCGGTTTATCTCTCTCTCTTATTGATAATATTGTCAGTGCCTAGTTAAAGTACAGGAAGGTCAGCAACATCATGTCTACGATGTAAGTAAAAGTCTACTAGATGCTGAAATGAGATATGATTTACTTGAAAAATATGTTTTAGCTTTAATTATATCGTAAACCAAGTTGCGCCCGTATTTTGAGTCTCACCCTATATTAGTTAAGACTAACCTACCCATAAAAGTTGTCCTGCAAAAGCCTGAACTATCAGGCAGGGTGCCAAATGGTCAGTCCAGCTTAGCACCTATGATATCACCTTTGAACCCAGGACAACAATCAAATCACAGGCCTTAGCAGACTTTGTGGCTGATTTTAGCCCTAACCTAGAACCTGACCTCGAAAAAGAAGTTAACCAATTAGAAGATAAGACCTCAGACCTAGAATGAATCATGTTCACGGACAGGGCATCTAATGCACGGGGGATGGGGTTAGGATTAGTGCTAAAATCGCCATAAGGGGACATAATAGCCCAGGTTGTGAGTTGTGAATTCAAAACTACAAATAATGAAGCAGAATATGAAGCCTTGATTGCAGGCCTAAAGGTATGTCTAGACCTCGGTGTTCAAAACCTAAAGGTAAAAACTAATTCACTTTTAATTGCAAATCAAATGAAAGGAATTTATACAACAAAGAATGAAAAAATGATTTTATATTTCGAATATGCTAAAATATTTTGCGATAAATTCATTCCATTTGATATTGAGCAAATAACAAGAGAACCGAATACCCAGACTGATGCTTTGGCCAGCGTTGGTTCAAATTTCACCCCTGCTATGATAAAGTACCTATTGTACATTTACTTGAACCTGCCATCAGCAAGCCTGAATAGGTGAAACCTTGTCAACACTGATAATGATTCATAGATTAAGCCTCATTATGATTGGTTCCTGTGAGATATACTACCTCAGGGCAGGCGCAAGGCTAGAGCATTTAGAATTAGAGTTCTGCCTATTTTGTTATCAATGACACGTTTTTAAGATTTCAGGCTAAATCATATGTGAAATGTCTCGTACCACATGAAGCAAAGCAAAGTTCTGAGGACTGGCAACTATTGGCCAACCCTGAGGGCCGACTGCCTGGACTACAACATGAAATGAGAAGCCTGCCATAAGCATGCTCCGACTATTCATCAACTGTCTAAGTTATTACATCCAATCTCTTCACCCTAGCCATTTGTGAAGGGGGTCATGACTAACCTAAAGCAAATGGTCAAGCTGAATTAAATGAAAAGGTGACCCCAATAAATTGAAGAACCTTATAGGCCACAAACACTGCAAAGAGACATGATTCCAATATCTTGAAATATCATCCACCTAAAAGCAGAATCATACTTGTGGTAATTTCTGCCCTGCATGTTCTAGGTAAAAACTCCAAACATACTCATCTGAATGTGTGCCATGCCGTGCCCTTTCTTGAACATGTTACGTGACAATGTGCATTCTTTTCTTGCCTACGTGTTTGAGTTTCACATGCTGGATGTTCTAACCAAATTTGTTTTACTTGAATCCTGAACAATTATACATGATAAATGTTTATATGCATAAATATTCAGGATTGAGGACTACTCTACTATACATTAGTTTTTTAAAAAAATTTTTGCACTTAACTGTGTCTAACGAGTTGGTAACCATCACCGGATACAGTAAATATCAGGACCAATCAGGCATGAAATAATTGCCTGACCTGACTAGATTTACTGCACACATCTACAACCGGCTGGACGCAGCAAGACGGTGCAAGGGTGTTTTATCCCGACCATCAGTCTAAAAAGCCCTCGTGTCAAGCCGAGTACCAAGCCCTCCAGTCAGACAGGGGACATAAGCCCTCCTGTCAGGCCGGTTTTTCCCACCCCTTCAACCATTATGGCAAAAACCATATATGGTTGAATTACATACGATGGCTTCAATCGTAGGACAGGTTCAAAAATATAACAGGTTAACAGATTCAGAAACTTAACAGGTTAACAAGTTTGAAAAGAATGACAGGATTGAACAAAACAAGCCTAAAAGACGAACTTTATATCATTAATAAAACCCTAACCCTCTGGGGCAAAGGTAGCAAAATATATATATCTATACTACCAGGGATAACCACCCTGACCAGGACCGCCAAAATATAAAATTGTCTTTACAGGGACGTTCTCCCTGGGCAAACGAACAAAATGATTAATGATTCTACCAAGGACATTCTCCTTGGTTGGACAAAATACCATTGCTTGACGTTTTTGCGAATGACATCCCTCGTGTCAGGGCTAGATACTAACACCGATCAGAAATTATTCCTCGCCTGACCGAGGGCCATAATTCCTCTTTCTCACGAAACACATTAGCCTCCATCAGCTCATGGTACATTTCCAATATAATCCTTGATTTACCCTGCCTTGTCGTAGCAAATGAACATTGACTCACACACACTCCGCGAATACACTTGATCAAGAAAAAAACATTACTGATTCATATAGTGGGGCAAAGACAAGCCATGTCAACTTTATGCAGGCTACACAACTGAATCAGACGTTCAGGGTAACATGTTGAATATAGCGAGCAGGAATGGCAGGGGCATCAGTTAGATCAATTAGCTTATCAGGATCAGTTCCAGTATAGGAGATAGACCCACCGCCTGTGAAGCTTCCTCCTTAACTTTGGCAAGCCTAGCATTCAAGTCCGCTTTGCCAAAATTGACAATTCTAAGAAAATAAAACCTTACTGCCAGAAGTTGAAACCCAAGCAGCCTTAACATGCTTAGGAACCTTGAGAAGCCTCCAGCCTGCAAACAACGAAGAAAGCATTCCACCCTGCAGCAGAATGGCCACAACCTCTCCATAAGAGGAATTGCCAGGAAAGTAGTTACCCTCGCAGAAGGATACTTAATATTGCTCACCAAATCACCCACTGCAAAAGAAGGTATATCCTGTTAAATATTTCCTGCTTTCCCTTGAACTAACAGAATATGTGCAGGATAAGCAAAAGTTGAAGGGTACTTACCGCCAACGCATGCATCGAAATTAAGATACATCAAGTCAGGCCCAACCAAGTTGGCCCTGATACATATAGCCAGTCCGCCCAGATGGGAGAATTTTCAGGAATCCATATGTCAGGATCAACAGTAATGATCCCGTTATCCTTCAAAATTTTCTCAAACTCAGGTTTGAGACGATTAGGGAAAGAAGTGTTGTTCGTCGGGAGCCTTTATCGGCTTAAACTCAAATTTTTGTAAGAGATGATGAACTTATCAACAGCTAGAGCAGGGGATGCATCTCCAAAAGTGATGGGTTGATTTCTAGAAGATTTAGGCTTATTTTCAGTGTTCAGGACCAAATGTGTCCCAGGAGCAACAAACAACCCCGACTCATTTCCTTTTTACAGTCATAGTTAGATTTTCTAGTAATCTCTGGGAAAATAGACGAAGGTTGAAGATAAAGATCGAAGAAAGATTGAGAGAAATTTAGAGGAATTGATCAAGTTTTGGTGGATAGTAAAGCATGAAGTAAAGAAATTATTTGTAGACGGTAATGATTGGGATTTACTGCAACTAGTCATTTTATTAATGATAAAGCACGCTGACTCGTCCTGGAGAAGTTGTCCAAAGATGAAAATAGGAATTTATCTCCCTATTTCTGGCCTGACCCAGCGATAATAAGGATATAAGAGGCAATTGTTGGGTCTGGAATTTCGCACTACTGACAGGATAGAATTCTACCCTGACCTGATGATCAGGGCAGCTCCGTCAGGGTAGTCCAAGTTTGGCACCAGTCGATGAGCCTGGACTCCCACATCATCTTCAGGATCAAGTTCAACCCTAGCCTGACAATCAGGGTGTCAGGACGTCAAGCCACCAGGGTACAAGAAGACAGGCGCCAGGCAGGAGAGGACAACGGTTAAGTGTAAGGTCAACATTTGACCAAGTCATGGATAATTATATATAAGATTTCTACAACATAAATATGGTCATTAAAGAGGAAGATTTGGTCATAAAGAAGGAGCATTAATAGGCATTAATGCGGAATAAAGACAACAATTAAGGAGGAATATTCAGCATTAAGTACAAAGATTTGGCAGCCATTCAGCTTGGCTATATAAAGAGCATTTGAAGATCATTTGGCAAGAGAAGGCATACTCGAACATACACAACACAACTTATAACATTGCAATAAAAACTAATATAATACTTAGAAAATATACTACTTTGTGCTCGTTATATTATTATCCTATTAAATCATAGTGAAATCCTCTCCTGGCTTGGTGCCCGTGGTTTTTTCCCATTCAAGGGTTTTCCACGTACAAATTCCTTTGTCATATTATTTACCTTATTTGCACTAATTTTATTATGATCAATCATGTCTAGGTACTATTACGATGAATCGAAATAGGATAATACTAGTTAACCCCCACACTATTCTACCCTGGTCATATTTCTAGCCCTGCGCAGAATATGGACAAAACACTATATGTTTTGGTTGTGATTTCCTACGTGAATTTCGGCAGCATGATGGCGCAAACCGTCACATGACAAACCTGTTTTAATTCAAAGCTAACCTGCAGATACAACAAGAACCCAGCAGCAAAGGCAGCAAGCTAGTCCTAACGACCCCTCAGCTCAGCCACTGTCGCCTCAAGGGTGGCGATCTCAGCATCTCTGGCCTCGAGCTCTCTCAGAAAGCGGGCCGTCTCCTCCTAGGACTCCGCCAGCTTACGCTCCAAGCCACGCTCCCTCTACACAGAAAAATGAGTGATACTTTACTTTACTTCACTTCACAAAATTGGAAGAGAGAATAAAAATAAAGACGGGCGCAAAAAGGTTCATACCTACCGCCCCAAGCCACCTATGAGGGCCTTAATGGCTATAGCTCGCAGCCGGTTGGCCATCCTCTACAGCTCTACGTGCCTGGACGGTGCCACCTTCATTCAAATACGGAGAAGATTTAAGCAAATACATTCCTATGTAATAAAGCATAAAATACAAAAGACAGCCAAAGCTGGGGGCTTACCCTCCTCACGATATGCTGCCACTTATGCAGGCCAGCGTCAGTCACCGCCTCACTAAAATCGCGGATCTCCGAGATCACCGTCATGCCCGCCGAGTCGGTGTACTCCATCATCTCTGGAAAAGCTGGGGGCTCGATGCCCGCCACATCGATCTCCTGTAAAACTCAAATGGTTCATTATTTTGCTAGTCATTCATTATTTATCAGATTTATCAAAGACAAGTAAGCAATTTAAAATGCTTACCGCGATCGGACCAACCTTCGGTGAATGAACTCAGCGTACTCCTCACCAGGAAGAAGGAGAGCGTCACCACTCGTACCAGCCAGGTCAGGTGTCCTCTCAGCCTCTGAAGGCTCCCTAAACATTGTCCGTGGAGGGTCGATAGGAACCGTAAAAGTGTCACGAGAGCACTGCCGAGTCAAACGCTCACCCAAGTACCACATAGGCCCCATGGGCATCGTCAACAAACAACCTACTCGAACTCCGGGGACGGAGAACCTCAGCCACAAAGGATGGAGCCCCATAGTAGCTCTCCCAAGGCTGAGGCACCCACTAAAGCAAAAACACGAGGGGTCGTTCCTATGATCGTCTATAAGTAAAGGTAAAATAAAGCAAGTACAAAACACATACCTCGATTAGTCATCGTCTATGGCAGGAGTTGATCAAATTTTGACGGAATTTGGTTGAGTTTTTGTGAAGAAATGAAATATTTTGTGTTTTGAAATAAAAAAAACAAAACACGGCTTTAGTCGGGTTTTTGCCCAGACAGGGACGAACCCGGGAGATGACGCAGCACCTGCTGCGCCTCTTCCAAAGGTCACAGCTTTTGCTGCGCCATTTCCTCAGCAAGTTTCCTCGGAATTTTGTTAAAATTCGTTATGAGTTCGTTATTTGTAGGCCCAGGCTTCATGCGCCTCTTCCCCGACATCTTCCTCAACATATGGCTCCTTTTTGGCGTTCTCTTCATCTGAATCGACATTTTCTCTTCAGTAGACTGCAGACAACCACGACGTTTTGTTCCCCGCGAGAATTCATGATCACTAAATACAGTTCATGGGCTTCTCCTCTTTATCGGAATTTTGCTTACGACGACTGATGTGACTCATATTTGAGCATATTAAGTCCCCGAATTAACCTCGTTCCCATGCTTTCTAGCATATATTAGGGTCATTTCTTATCTTTAGTTTCCCATTTTGCATATTCTTTGAGGTTTTGTGTCCTTGGTAGGAGAAGATCGCTAACCTTGCATTTATGGAGCGAAATGGAGCTAAATGGATCGCATCTAATGACCAAGCATCAAAGAGGAGACCGACACTAGAGGCCTAAGAAAATAAATAAAGTAAAATGGGCATTGATGAAAATATCCTTGCATCCCCAACACGATCCCCGCGGATTGTTAAGGAGCCAAACAAGAGAAGAACCCTGTGCCACGATCCGAGCGGCTTGAGCTCAGGACGAGCGTCCTGAGGCAGGATCCGAGCGTCCTGAGGCAGGATCCGAGCGTCTCCTAGACAATCCGAGCGGATCTTCTTGTAAGACCAGCCGTGCTTCAGGAGAGGACGAGTGGATTCTGGAGGGACTTGCAGCATGATCCGCGCATGTCCCTCGGGAGGAGCAAAATTACCAAGTTTCTCTTAGGGTCTTAATAGTCATTTAAGCCCTTAGTAACCCTAATCCTTGTACTTAATTTTAGTATAAATACCCTATTGTATTACCTAGATTATCATGTCATCTTAATCATATCATAATCAATTCCTTAATTTAGTCTTAATCAAAGTTGTAATACGCATTTCAATATTAATCACATCTTAATCTTTCCTTAATTCTCTCAATTGTTCTTAGTTTAGTTGGGTAATTAGAAGATTATTGGGGTTTATTGGAGGATTGACAACTTTCCATCAATCATCAAGATAACTTCTATTATTCTTTGCATTATTATTTGGATCATCTCATTAGGTATAATCTCTTTTTACCTTTGTTTAATTATTGTTAATCACATCATTTATTCATCATGTTTTGCTTTGTTAGTATGATTGACAACCTTATTATCATGCTAAACTTGATCAAGAGTAAGTAGTCCTTTAGCTAGGGTTAATGGGGAATTAGGGGAAACAATCATGAGAATTGATCTATGCTTAATCTAATATGTTTTCATAATTAATTGCTTTCTTGTTGCGATTTCAACCTATGCACATGTTATGTTTGATGAAATGCGAGCCTATAAATCCTTGCATTTTTACCCATCTCTTATCTTTTCAATGAGGCTTATAAGACATAATCCAACTCGAGCCTTGTTAGACCATGCATAGAGTTGAATAGGAAGAGACTAAGTCGACTTGTAGGTGTTATAAAGTCTTGATCGACTCGGCTCTGGGACCTAAATCTTCCTAGGAATTATAAGATATACACAAACTCGATCCCATCACAACAATAAGTGCTTGCTTCTAATTGAGAACATGTTTGTATGATCTATTTCCATATATACCCTATGAACCCATGACACCTTAGTGCCTTTAATCAATTGTTTACAAACCCCTTTATTTGCTTACTTTGTTTTCATTCAACTTGTTAATTAGTTTAGATTACGTCTCATCTCAACCAACAATTTGTGACACCCTAAGACATACACTACTTGCAATTGAAATCCTAAATCAATACCCGTCCCTTGGGATCCAACCTTTACATACCTCTTTACTAAGGGGCCGTTTGGTTCACTACTTAGGAATGGAATGGATTGGAATGAGAAACCATAGGAGTATGGGGTTCCAATTCCATACCTTCCAAAACATGTTTGGTTCATTAGAAAAATAAACATGAAGGAATGGAGTTTGAATCCATGGGAAGGAGGTGGGTATGGGATTCCAAGGGGTTGGGGTGGAATGAGAATCCATCAGGATTCTAACTCCATTCCAAAACACCCCAACCAAACACTAGAATGACTAGAATCCATTCCATTCTATTCCAAACCTCCCAACCAAACACCCCCTAAGAGTAGTTTGTGAAGTTATAAATATTGTTTTGGTTGGTAGCTTTGACGACGAGTTTAAACCGATACCAAAAATGGCGCCGTTGCCGGGGACGGTGTTCAATTGATTTGATTTTCGTTAATTGTTTTTAGTTGTGTCTTTCTTTACCTTGGGGAAGTCAATCTGCTCAAGGTTGTTCTAATTGTTTTCAAGTTGTTTGATATTTTACATGACTAGGAGATCACAAGGTAATTTGTTACCTATTGATTTCGAGATTGAAAGGACCTTAACCAACAATAGAAGAGTTGCTAGAGGTACTTCAAGAGTTGTAGGTATTGGTGAGATTGTGGACATTCAACCAAATAACATTGAGTTTGTCAATCCTTTTACAAGAGAAGGAGAGGATAACCCAATTCTAAACCCACCACAAAATCAACCTACAATGCCTAAATTTTCATCACATTCCGTACCAACCGAGGAGAATGGTCCGGTTTAAACTCGTCGTCAAAAGCTACCAACCAAAACAATATTTATAACTTCACAAACTACTCTTTAGCAAAGAGGCAAGTAAAGGCCGGATCCCAAGGGACGGGTATTGATGTAGGATTCTCAATTGCAAATGGTTGTCTCTTAGGGTGTCACAATTTTGGTTGATGTAGGAGATAAACTAAACTAATCAACAAGATGAATAAAAACAAAGTAAAGCAAATAGAGGGGTTGTAAACAATTGATTAAAGGCACTAGGGTGTCATGGGTTCATAGGGGATTCATGGGAGTTGATCATACAAACATGTTCTCAATTATATAGCAAGCACTTATTGTTGTGATATCGATGGGATTGAGTTAGTGTATAAGCTTACAATTGGAGAGTTAAGAACGATAAACACCTAAGAGGGTGAGGGGGTGAGTTAGGTGTACCTTTTAAAAATTTTCTCGTTTACTTGGTTATTAACTAACACAAGTAAGATCTATTAAGTACGGGTTTGAGAAACTTAATGGATTGTAAGTTAACAAACGGTACAGCAGGTCCATGCAACAGTATGAGAGACTGTTGCACAGCACTGGAAGCGAGATTAACGTATAGAAGTAAAATGATAAGAAAACGTGAAAGTAAATAAACAAACAAGACGATGTTTTAAAAATTGGTTCAGCTTCTACTCCGAAGCCTACGTCCAACCGTTATTTTATTGCTTGTTTAGAAATTTACTCAAACTTAACTAAACCATTACAATGAAAATTACTCGCTAACCTACTCCGGTTGCAATTGCTTAAAGCTACTCCGCTTCAAGACTTTCTCTTGCTCAAAGCTACTCTGCTTCAAGACTTAAGGTTCTATCTCAACGGTTTACAAAGTCAGAATCTCAGTGGTTCACTTAAGAACATGGAGATTACAATTAAGACCTAAACACGAGAATCATTGAACATATTCTTTATGCAACAGTGAAGCGAATAGATACTTGGAGATTTTACAGCTTTGAAAAACAATTGTAGACTTTTGAAAAACAGAAAACGGTTTTGCAAATGATTTAAGAACAAAGCTTTAAATGCTGAAAAGATTTTCAAAGTGTTTACAATGAATGCTCTTTCAAAGTCTTGCAATAAATGATAAATGAAGTGGCTATTTATAGAGAAAGGAAGTGTGTAAGATAAGGGTCTTAACACTTCTTTAATCTAAAATCCATAGGTTTATAGTATGCATTTTCATTTAAAACTATAGAAGAACAATCAGATTTGTGAGGCTCAAGGTGGCTGCATTTTTCAGAAGCAAAGGAGTGTTTTCCAAAAAATTTATGGGAACTCATAATTTTGCCACAAATGGAAAAAGCGTAAGACCCATTTCTAGCATGGAAAACAACTTGCATTAATAGGATTGGCATCTTTAAATTAATTTGAAAGCATATTCTTTTTGTTCTTTTTGTTCTTCAGTTTTGAAATAATGTTCCTCTTGAACATATAAAAGCTTTTTAAAGAATTTCAAACACTTGTGAATTTTTCCGAAAATTCTCCATACGTTAGTACCATAAACCTTGGTGCAACAATCACAGGAACTGTTGCACGGTTTTGCAATCACTTATACTTAAAGAGGATATGTTTAACTACCTCTTTTACAACATTCTTTCTAGACAATGGGCATGCTTGACTTGTCTTTCATCTTGATCATCTTTGAACTTCTTTGATCTATCATTGGATACTTCAATTTGCTAAACATTTAACTAAGAGGGAAACAATTAAATCACAATGAAACTTGGCATCATCAACCAAGTGTGTTCTAAGAAATTCCCCCTTTGATGATGGCAAGTTTTAAATATGTGTGAAGTTCCCCCTACGCCCATGGTGAGTCGGTCTTTGAACCAAATAATAAAAGCATCAAATAAACATGATCAAGGTGAGTGGGGGTCAACATGCTTGGCCTAAGTAGAACATCTAATCATCATAGCTAAGACAATTTCACTGTGAACGTTAGCCGAAGAGTTGTTAGTTAACACATAAACACATAATTTAACTACTTCCCCCTCTTGACATCATCAAGAGAAGGACATAAACATGTTCAAGCAGTACATAATTAAACCAATGACAAATGTTCAAAATAAGAGAAAAGAAACAGCCCATAATTTGCATAAGAGTTAAAAACAAAGAGCCAAAAGGTTAGAGGGACAAGGGTAGGTACGGATGCCTTATTCATCATCGGACGCATTACCTCCAAGAGCTTGCACACACTCAATGAGATCTTCATTTATGGTTTTGAGCTCAGCAACTTCTTCATTAAGAGTCTCATTGTCAACAACCAATTTGGACACCATGTTCATAAGCTTGTCCAACTTAGCAAGTACAACACCCATTTCAACAGTTGAGCCAACTGTTGCACCAGATTTAGCTCTACCCGAGTACTTGCGAGTCACTTTCCCATTTCTAATAGCCAAAGTCATTTGAGAAAGCAAGCCCATGGTCATGTCATCACTAAGTTTGTCAATACCGGGGCTACCTTTCATGATTATCTTCCTTTTCATGAAGATAATGGACAACCACATACCATATGGAATCACCGTTTTCTTGTCAAATTTCCCTTTTTGAAGGCCGGGGGCAATCTCATGGATACGGTGAAAGATGAGTTGGGGAAGGTTGATGGGACGGCGTTTGATAATGTGTTGAACAAGAAGCATCTCAAGGAGAGAGCATCGTCCCCTACTGTTATTGCTTGGTAAAATGGCTCGGTGAACAAGGTTAAAGGTGAAACGGTGGGGGGCTTGAAGTTCATAAGCATATATGTTGGTGGGTCCATTTTCATTGTTGGGTCGAAGGGTTCTCACAACCTCACTAGCCATATTTTCATCAACATCACCCCAAGTAGTCTTAGGAAAGGTGATAAGACCCGCGGCTTCAACCTCAAGGTAAGAGGGAAGTTGGTCAATGGTCAAGACAAAGGGTTTTTGGTTTATAAATGCCGAGAGAGTTCCTGATGCAACATCAACCTTGACTGTTGCATAGAACTGAATTAACTCCGACATGTAAACCGGAGAGTATTTGTCGAGGAGACTAAACCAACCCTGACCAAAAACAGCAGCTTTGAAGAATGCAAAAGCCGGGGAAGAATCATACCATGTTTTCTTGTATCGTCTCCCACTGTGGAAGCAACATGCAAGCATGCCTTGACATAGCTTGACGGTGTCATCCAGAAGGCCGAGAGAGTTGAGATGAGAAAGAACATCATTTTTGAATGCCTCATCATGAGTGGTGACCATCAACTCCATGCAAGTATTGAGAGGAATTTTATCCTCAATGACATCCTCATCTTCCGGTGGAAAGACCACCTCCTTTTTCCGTGGGTACCTCGGCTTTTTAGCCGCCTTTGGTTTTGATTCCTTCTTTCTTTTGATACCGGTCTTGGATTTTGCTTTTGGTTTGGTGGGAGTTTCAATTATAATATCATCATCATCACCAAACAACTCGGTGATTTTGATTTGGGATTTTGTTTTGGTGTTTTTGGTGGAGAGAGGGGCAAATTCATCATCGACAACCTTGTCTTCATTGTTGGGTTCATTTGACTTTTCCATATTCGGAATGAGCTCTTCCTCATGCATGACTTCTTTTTCCGAATTTTGATTTGGAGAATTGATTTTTTCAGCATCTTTTTCACTCACGGTTCCCTTTTCCTTCTCTAGTTCACTTTCTTTTTCTTTTTCCTCATCTTTTTCACTCATTTTTTCTTCCTCATTCTCATCACCATTCTTTTCAATTTCATTTTCCTTTTCAACATCTTTTTCACTCTCTTTTTTTGATTCTTTTTCTTCCTCAACAACCTCATCTTCAACCTCATTTTCTTTTTCCTCATTTACAACATCATCAACAACCACATCGTCATCAATCACCTTTTCTTTGTGGATTTTGCTTGCCATTTGTTTGATTGTGGGCTCATCTTCTTCGGAATCAACATCAACATTTGAGTCCAACATCAAGGAGATTGGGGGACTTCGTTTTAATCCACCACGGCCTCCTCTACCACGGCTTCTTCCTTTTGTAGCCATGGATTTCTTTCGTGCAACACTGGGCTTAACTGTTGGAGGCTTGGTAGGAGACGGGGTGGGTTTGTCGGATTTTTGAATGTTTGCAGCGGATTTGGTGACCATTTTTTATTGGGCAAGGTATTTTGGGTTGAAGGAGTTTCTAAGATTTTCAATTTCGCTACTGAAGAGATGAAGAATCAACCTTCGGTCCTAGCAAATTCGGCCTAAGAACAATATCGCAATGATATTCGCCTATTAGTTGCACCCAAGACGATCTGAGAAATGCCCTTAACTTGTTGCTAGAATCGATTCCTCAATTTCTGTAAATTAATTAGGGTTTTTGTTTTTGTGTTTTTTTTAGATGAGAGGCAAGAATGGGAAAAAGAATTAGGTTAGAAAATTCTCCTTCTACTCTTATTATAACCGAAAAAGAGTAGAATAAGGGGAGTTTTTCATTTCCTAAAACTCGGCCCAAATTCCGAAATTAGGAGAATAATTTTCTCTCTTTTTTCGGTTTATTCTACCTACCCAAAAATAAGGAGATTAAATCTTCTTATTTTGGTAGTATACAAAAATGTATAAAATGTATTAAATATAAATTGTCATTTAGCGAGGATCGATCCCATAACCTCTTGGTTTGAATACCCTTACTATTACCACTATGACACATTCATCTTGTTGATTAAATATAACCGATTACATTTAATTACGAATTAACATATTAATTCGTCCAAGCTAACATTATATACATTAATTAAATATAACTTATTATATTCAATTTACGAATTGACAGTTAATTCGTCTCAACTAATATTATTTAATCGGCATTAAATAATTGTCTCATCAACACATTGACTAATTGTTTAGTCATATAAGGCATCAATGTGATTACATATCCATAACCACATCTCTCAAACACATCCTTTAGGTGTGACCTTTAGGGACCAGTTGATCACCGCCATCTGTATGATAATAACGTCAAACTTTCTAGCAAGCCAACCGTTATTAGGTAATCGTTAATCAACTGATTAAAATACGAAGTATACCCTTGTGAACCTGTAAGAGATTTACAAATGTTATCACACTAATTTGTGGAGGACACAAGCTCAAACAAACTCCCACTTGTCCTCACAAGTGTATGTGCGATAACCGATTCTCATATCCTAAAATTTCTCCCACTCAATGTAAAACAATTTGCAAATTCCGTATTCACAAAGGTCGTATTTTACAAGTGATCTGCATCAAGAGTGGTTTCCCCGACTAGAGAGTAACTTAACTGATAAACGAATCATCATTCGAGCATGGCCATGCATTTCAGTTACAACTCCTCGAGTGGCCCTGAGAAATAACTATACCTGATAAGGGTTAGATATTTTCCTCAACTCGAATCTTGCAGATGTAAGCAGAGTATGAAATGACCCAGAAAAAATATACTTAGCCTCCATTTACGGCAGACCGTGAGAAAGAAACCAAAGTCACCCAAAAACTGCCTTAATCTGAAGAGACAGTTGATAGTCAAAAGAATCGACTCTAGGAACACAATGGACGTCCAATCCACGACCTGGCACCGAATGTTTTTAAACATTTAGGGCCCCATTACGTTGTCACAAAAATTTGTCCTACGAGGTATCGTTATAATCTCGTATTTGTGAACGATCAGTCAACCGTTTGACTTATGGCTCGTTGAACCCACCATCAATCGACTGCACAATATAATAGCCAGAGTTATCAGTTCTTGGAGGCGATTACGGACCAAAACTAATATAATGTAATTCAGTTCACTTTGTGGCGTTCAATGTTGTCAGTACAATCCACATGAAAAACAAAATATTATATAAAAACGATGAAGTTATAAATAGTATATGAAAGCGATAATGTATCAAATCCATAATCAACTACTACAACTCAGGAACACGTTTAATTCCCATGGAAATAACGTGCCCTACATGCTTATCATAATTCAACGGTTTAGTGAGAGGATCCGCGATGTTATCATCCGTCGCAATCTTGTCAATCACTATCTCCTCTTGCTCCACGTAATCACGGATCAGGTGAGCTTTCCGATGTACATGTCTAGATTTGTTGCTAGACTTTGGCTCCTTAGCCTGGAAGATGGCACCTCTATTGTCACAATATATGGTGATCGGGTCATTCGAACTAGGAACTACCGTAAGTCCTTGTAAGAATTGACGCATCCATATCACTTCCTTTGCTGCCTCCGAAGCGGCATAGTACTCGGATTCAGTAGTAGAATCTGCTACAACACTCTGTTTGGAACTCGTCCAACTGACCGCAGCACCATTAAGAGTAAAGAAGAACCCGGACTGATATTTTGAGTCATCTTGATCCGTTTGGAAGCTAGCATCCGCGTAACCGATTGCGCATAGCTTAGTATCTCCTCCATAAGTCAATACCCAATCCTTAGTCCTCCGTAGGTACTTGAGGATGTTTTTAACAGCTATCCAGTGTGTTTCACCTGGAGTCTTTTGGTACCGACACGTCATACTCAATGCATATGCCACGTCTGGACGTGTGCATATCATGGCATACATGATCGATCCTATTGCAGATGCATAAGGAATACGACTCATGCGCTCAATCCCTTCAGGCGTCGTGGGTGACTGAGACTTGGTCAACTGCATCCCAAACGTCATTGGAAGGTTCCCCTTCTTGGAGTTGGTCATGCTGAACCTCTCAAGAATCTTATCCAAATAAGACTCCTAACTAAGTGATAACGTCCGTCGTGATCTATCTCGGTAGATACGGATTCCCAAAATGCGTTGTGCCTCACCCAGATCATTCATCTGGAAATGGTTCTTCAACCATTCTTTAACCGATGATAGGAGAGGAATGTCATTCCCAATCAAGAGTATGTCATCGACATACAATATCAAGAAAATAATCTTGCTCCCACTCGACTTGATGTATAAGCATGGTTCCTTGACCGATCGAGTGAAACCATACTCTTTTATCACCTGGTCGAAACGATGATTCCAACTCCGAGAAGCTTGCTTAAGTCCATAAATGGAACGCTTAAGCTTGCATACTTTCTTAGGATGTTCAGGAACTATGAAACCTTCGGGTTGCACCATGTACAACTCTTCCTCCAAATAACTGTTTAAGAAGGCGGTTTTCACATCCATTTGCCAAATTTCATAGTCATGAAATGCGGCAATCGCTAAGATTATCCGAATGGAACGTAGCATGACTACAGGTGCAAAAATCTCATCATAATGAAATCCGTGCACTTGAGTGAAACCTTTTTCCACTAGTCGTGCCTTATAGATATCTGGTTGCGCGTCTACAGAACGCTTTATTTTGTAAAGCCATTTGCACTGTAGAGGTTTTACCTTATTAGGTAAATCAAGAAGATCCCATACGTCATTCTCATATATGGAGTCCATCTCGGATTGCATGGCTTCGAGCCATAGCTTTGAGTCGGAACAGGCCATAGCACCTTTATAGGTAGCGGGTTCATTACTCTCTAGGAGTAAAACGTCATTCTCCTCGACCATACCAATGTATCTATCCGGAGGATGAGAGACTCTACCCGACCTCCTAGGTTCCTCAGGAATATTAACCGTATCATCAGTTGGAGGAACAACTTCCTCCATCCGTTCCTCGGTTGTTGGTTCTGGAATCTCCGACAGCTCGAAGGTTTTATTACTTGTCTTGTTCTCGAGAAATTCTTTCTCTAAGAACGTCGCACTAGCCGCAACAAAAACTCGATGTTCGGTAGGCGAATAGAAGTAATGACCAAATGTTCCTTTGGATAACCTATAAAGTATGTCTTGACCGATCGCGGGCCGAGATTACCCTCGTGTCTCCACTTGACATAAGCCTCGCAGCCCCAAACCCGAATAAAGGACAAGTTGGGGACCGTTCCCTTCCACATTTCATATGGAGTCTTGTCGTGACTTTAGGGACTTCGGTTAAGTATAAGAGCAGCTGACAAAAGAGCAAAACCCCATAATGAATCAGGCACTACCGTGTGACTCATCATGGATCGAACCATATCAAGTAAGGTTCGATTTCTCCGTTCGGACACACTATTTAATTGAGGTGTTCCAGGTGGAGTTAACTGTAAGACAATTCCACAGTCTTTAAGGTGTTGATAAAATTCATTTGAAAGATATTCGCCACCCCGATCTGAACGGAGTGCTTTAACCTTTCTACCCAGTTGGTTCTGAACCCTGTTCTGGTATTCCTTGAATTTCTCAAAGGACTCACTTTTATGCTTCATTAAGTAGACATATCCGTATCTACTTAAATTGTCCGTGAAAGTGATAAAATATCTATAGCCATCTCTAGCGGTAATTGACATAGGTCCACATACGTCAGTATGTATGAGTCCTAATAGGTCACTAGCGCGCATTCCAACACCTTTGAAGGAAATTCGAGTCATCTTGCCAATGAGACATGATTCACACGTGCCATATGTAGAAAAATCGAATGCGGGAATAGTCCTATTATCGACGAGTTTCTTTACATGTTTCTCATTTATGTGTCCCATTCGACAATGCCATAGATAGGTTTGATCTTTGTCACCAACCTTTAATTTCTTATTATTCATGTGTAATACTTCCGTGGTTTGATCTAAGATGTAAATTCCATTCATGGAAATTGCTTTGCCATAAATCATTTCATTGAAAGAGAAAATACAGCTATTATCCTTTATTGAAAATGCAAAACCGTCTTTAGCAAGTACGGAAACTGAAATAATGTTTTTAGACAAACTGGGTACATAGTAACAATTATATAAAAATAACTCAAAACCACTAGGGAGTTGGATTACGTATGTTCCCTTCGAGACAAAGAAGAACTCGTGCTCCATTCCCGACTCTCGCAGTCCACATCACCTTTTTCGAGAGGTATGATGTTCTTTAGGCCCCGCAAATGATTACATGAGATGAGAACCACAACCATATCTAGTACCCAAGTTCCAAACTTGCATGGTTAATCTCAATCATATAAATATAAGATGACATACAAACAGAACGACGCGGCCTGCTTTGATGTCCTCACGGTACACATGACAGTTCCTCCTCCAATGTCCAGTCTTGTGACAATGGTGGCACTCAATGTCACCGCCCTTGCTCTTTGCCTTGCCCTGTGAGCCACTAGTCTCACCAGGCCCACTCTTACTGTTTCCTGGCTTCTTAAACTTTGGCTTACCTACAGTTAGGTCGCCTGGAGCTTTGCCCTTACCTTTACCCTTGTTGGAAATCGTGAGACCATCCTGCTTCATGCTCCCACTCAATTTCATATCCTTCTCGGTCTGTACGAGAAGGGAGTGTAGCTCATAAGGACTCTTTTTCAAGTCATTCATGTAGTAGTTTGCCCTGAAAAGGACAAAACCATCATGAAGAGAATGAAGCATTCGGTCAATGACAATGCTCTCACTGATTTTGCAATCAAGTGCCTCCAGCTTCTCGACATTCTCAATCATGTGAAGAATGTGTGGGCTAACCGGTTGGCCCTTCTGGAGTTTCGCATTAAAGAAGCGACAGGTATGCTCATAAGTAACGATTCTCGGTGCTTTTGAGAACTCGTTAGTGAGCGCGGTGAAAATCTTGTTTGCACCTTGAGCAATGAAGTGTCTCTGCAAATTGGTTTCCATTGCAAAGATGAGTACGTTCTTTATCGCACCCGCTTCCATAACGAAGTCACTATAAGCAATTGACTCGTTGACTCCTGCATTGGGGCCTGGGTTGACCGGTATTGGCTCAGTTAAGTACTTGAGCTTACCGTCAGCAATGGCTGCATTCCGTAGTGCCGCCTCCCAGTCCGCAAAGTTGGACCCATCATTCTTCAGTCGCGTGGACTGATTCATGTGGTCCATGAAAGCTTTCAGCCAGGACTCGCGATCAAGTGTGGCACTTGGCATTGGGATTGCGTTATTTCCAGCCATTTTGTTGTAACAGTATTATCAAAATAAACGTGTTCTACACTGCGAGAAGAAGAATAAAAATAATAAGCATGTGCATCATTTATGATTTTAAGTCTAATGAACTACTGTCATAACGCGAAGACTCAAAACATTTATACAATTGACCTTCCTCAAGAATTATATAAATGATCCCAAGACTCAATTATCTGTAAATTGATAAGCCAACCTTTTAGCTAATTCTACCGTTAGAATTCTTGGTCGATAAATTTCTGTAAATTCTATCTTTAGTCCATCATAATCACGAGAAACTCTTCGGACTATAATGTTGAGATAAACTAAGTCAACACAAACTACTTACCCAACGTAGAAGGGGTCATATTATGCCTACCGATGAAGAAGGGATTCATAGTTGTTTGAACTTATAAAGACTAGTCTCAATTTCCGTTTTAGAGGAAGATCCCATCAAATTTATTTTAATTCATTTTAAGTGAACTAATATCTAGCATGCGAGAATGAATAAACTAAGGTGATGGCTTAATTGATTTGTGACATCTGCATGTCCATGAAAACTAACATACTACCTATATGTGTCAATTTTCATGCATTTTAGTAGTAGGTGGTTTGGTTTTAGGCGGAAAATGATGCATAAACTATCATGTGAATGAAAAGCAATAGGAATGAAAAACGTAAAAACAATAATAAAGTGCTAGTGTGGCCTATCCTATCAAAATGAACATTAAATACAAATTTGGAATCCATCCTTGGACCCGAGAAGCTTGTCTCGATGTTCCATCTTGATCCATGTAGCGGGAGTGAGCTCCAATCTCCATCTTTAGTCTTCTTTGAAAATTACAATAAATAAATATACATAATAAACCTATTTATTACATTCTAATTTCAAAACCCAAAACTAAAGAAAAAATAAAGGAGATTCGAGATCTCATAATTACATAAAAATTATGTTTCCTTCATTACAAAAACATAATTAACTAAGGCCACACTAAGTATTACAAATTACAACCGATTGCAAAAATACGTAAATAAAATTCATTCAATGATTCATTCAACAAAAGAAAAGCATCAACTAAAAAAAATTTAAATATGCAAGACATAATTCTTTAATTATGTTGATTAATTTTATCCAAACCACCTATTTAAATTATCAAATTAAGTGACAATTCCTCAATTAATCACATTAATTTCAATCTTAATTCATATTAAACTTGTAATATGAATTTAATCCATCAATATTTTAAACCGCTTTAAAATAATTAGGTATCTTTATATGTGAACCTTTTCACTACAATTAATCATACATTAAAATGTATAATTATAATTATTGGCCAAAAACAACAAAAAATTTTTTTTTTATGAAAGTTCTCGGCAATGCAGCAAAAAAAACAAAACAACCCATTTTTTTTTCTTTCTTCACGGTTTTTCTGTAAAAACCGAAACAAATTTTTTTTTTTTTTTTTTTTAATTCTGTCCATACGTGAACAGTAACAGAAACAGAAGAAATTTTTTTTTCACGGCTAAAAAAAATTAAAACAGCCGTCTCAATTTTTTAAAATCGGCATTATGCCCTAAATTATCAAAAACATGATTATTGATGAACAAAATTGCTTATTGTTGCTATTAACAAGATTGGCATATTCATCTTATAATTTAAACATGTAAATTTATGAAACATGATTTTAAACAACAATTTAGAACCATTTATGCCAAAAACAATATAGCAAAAAAAAAATTTATCATCAATAAAACTAAGCAATTCCATTTACATATCAATTTAAATTTTATTAAATCAACACATCTACAAATTCATTATATTATCATTTTAACCTATTAAAACAATAATATTAATAAATCAAATGGAATCAAAACAACAAAGAAAAAACAAAAGCGGCTGCAAAAAAAAAACAATTCGGCATAAAAAAAATTTCAGCCGTGTGCCTCCTTTTTTTTTTTTTTTTTTTTTCGAAACCCTAAAATTGTTTACATCCAATTTTATGAAAATCATCAAAATAAAATTCGTGGCTTTGTCTCTGATACCACTTGTGGGATTTATCTGTATGCATCCCTTTGAATTTAAGGACTATAACGAATATATCATGATGAATACTAGTCATAAAATTAAATTACACAAACAAAAAGGTAAAGAGATGAAGAATCAACCTTCGGTCCTAGCAAATTCGGCCTAAGAACAATATCGCAATGATATTCGCCTATTAGTTGCACCCAAGACGATCTGAGAAATGCCCTTAACTTGTTGCTAGAATCGATCCCTCAATTTCTGTAAATTAATTAGGGTTTTTGTTTTTGTGTTTTTTTTAGATGAGAGGCAAGATTGGGAAAAAGAATTAGGTTAGAAAATTCTCCCTTCTACTCTTATTATAACCGAAAAAGAGTAGAATAAGGGGAGTTTTTCATTTCCTAAAACTCGGCCCAAATTCCGAAATTAAGAGAATAATTTTCCCTCTTTTTTCGGTTTATTCTACCTACCCAAAAATAAGGAGATTAAATCTTCTTATTTTGGTAGTATACAAAAATGTATAAAATGTATTAAATATAAATTGTCATTTAGTGAGGATCGATCCTATAACCTCTTGGTTTGAATACCCTTACTATTACCACTATGACACATTCATCTTGTTGATTAAATATTGTTGGAAATCTATATCTCTTTACTCAACATATTCATATATGTTATAATTTTAATTTAGTCATAAAATTAAAAAGTGATCTTATGCGTGCAAACAATAAAAGATTTAAAGAAGAAATCATCATCATACATTGAGTTTTCGGTTTATATGGGCACAAGTGAGTTCTCCTACTCACTTGTTCTTGAGCTTCCTTTAATGGATGAACTAGGATTCAAGTAGAGAATCCCTCCAAAGGTTTTATACCCAAGATAACAACTTAATAAAATTAATATTATTATTACTAGAACAATATTAATTTTGTGTAAAAATTGACCCAAAATATTATTTGGTCTCTCTATTTTTCGGTTAAGAGAGAGGGAGGAGAAGGAAGATTTTATCTTTCTAAAATTCTTATTTTAGATGAATGGAATGAATGTATATTAGGTAAAGTAATAAGAAAAACCATGGGTTTTTCTCATCACAAAACCGGGTGGAAGGAGGGGGAGGTTTTGATGCCCAATGCATGAACAAAGTGTTCTTCACAATGACCACTAGGTTTGCATGACTAGTTTTTAGGTAAATCATTATGCTTACCACTCACTTAATCAACATAATATATTTTCCTAATACCCCATTATTTCGGTTAACATGGATAAAATGGACTCCATTTTATCTTTGTCAAAATGTCAATTTATCATATGTCACATGTCATATGTCACATAAAATTGTTATGTATTTTTAACATATTAAAAATCAACGTATTAATAAAAAATACGTCATATACAAAATTGACTTAGTAATTCATGATTACTTGTACCAAAATATTTTACCAATTATAAATCACAACATCTTGTATTTATAATAATTTATTCATTCAAATGTAATTGTTTCCTTAAACAATAATTTCATCCAAGTAATAAAACAATTCGATTACTTAGACCGTATCTTATTTAATCAAATTACAATGAGACACGTAAATATTACTTCCAAAATCGTCCGTCAATTTTAAGTAATTTAATTGACCCGTATCGTTATACGATCAATTAAATGATCAATTAAGAGTGTTACCCTTTAGGTATGACCTAAGGGGATCAACTAGTCACCACCGTCTCACGACAGTAATGTCAAACTCTAGTCAGCCAATCATTATCGATATGTGTGGACCAGTTGACAGTAAAAATTACTTCCCAATTGTATTCTTTAAATGAGACTTAAACATGTGATCATCATGATCAACAGTTGTGATCGCATTATTGTCGGAAGACACATATTCCAACAATCTCCCAATTGTCTTCGACAAGTGTGCGTCACCAATTCTCTTGTCCTATTACTATCTCCCACTCAATGCAAGGTGTCTTTCAGGTCGTACTTGCAAGTGATCATATCGAGAGTGGTTTCCTTGATCTGGAGAATAACTGTTTGACCGGATTTATCCACCATGGATACATTCCGAGCGTGGCCACGCATTTCCAGTTCATTACTCCTCGAGTGGTCCTGAGATATTGTTATAACCCTGACTAGGGTGGACAATTCCTATCGCACTCATTCCCTTCGATTAGCCACAGCCATCATAACCCAAAATATGCCCATTTGACCCCATTTACGAAGGTCGTAGTAACACAAATCAAAGTTAATCTGAAACTGTGCCATCTTAGGCGAATAGTCTTTAGTCAAAAGAATCGACTCATTAGAATACTATAGTAGCTCTCGCCACGACCAGGCTATATAAATTTGCCAGAACTCTATAAGCGGTCATAAGGCCCGACAAAATGTTCCTAACAGTCTGCCTATGTGATCGACTAGTCATTCTCATATGACTCTATGGCACTTGAACTTGCCATCAATCGCATCACACTCTAGTCACTTCGAGACGTCACCTCATGTAAGTAACTATGGGCAAATACAATGCTAATCCGTGTTCACATTAACGGGGTTCAATTGTCTCTACAACCCGTTTGGATGTAACAAAGTATAAGGTGAGTTAATAATAACTCAAACGACAAATGTCGACATCATATTCCGGTAGTCAATACCATATTACAACCTTGTGATGCATATCGTAAGTGTGTAAACACTTGTTTGATTGCAATAGAAGTTTAACATACCATGTGTCCATGTGTTCAAACTTCTTATAATCGCATTTTTCTTTACGTTCATGTTATCTTCTCATAGCATGAACCTCACCAAGTACACATTTAGGTTCCCAACCTCGGTTTCGGTTCTTTATCTTGAAAGAACTTCCTTGTCAATTATCACATGACGAACGAATTTGTGGTGAATGATATAACTTGTACTGGTCAAGTACTCCACCCACATACAATGCACTAGGTATATGTTTTGTAGAGTCTTGCAACAATTGTCAAGATGATTAGCCTAGCACTTCTCACAAGTCCTAGCATAATAGGAAAAATTAGTTTTGAGTAACTTCTTATTCAACTAAGTATCTTTCCAAAACTTTTATTTCTCTTTTTAGCTTGAAAGGCTTAGGATTCTCATAAATCCTTACATGTGTTCGAACTGTAATATGTGCAACCTCTTGACACACAACAGAGTCTTCTGTCAAACACTGAAATCGCTCATCGGATTCTCCTCGAAAATTCATGACGTTTCTTCTATGGCTTCCCAATGATCCATCATGCTCTTATGCATATGATTTATTTTGGACATGTGCATAATTATTCTAATGGCGGAAACATTAGTAACCTTTAATCATGTCATCAACCATTCTTAAGTTCAAGGAATGACCATGACTGCTAATGGCAATTCTATTTTCATTTACATGAATAACCTACGTTTCTTGTTGATTCGATGTGTATGTCTCAATACTTATCCAACATCTCATGATGTGATTGGATTCATCATAGTCCATTTTCATCCAGAATTGAAAACTCAAATACTTCTTTGTGAAAGAATAGTATTAGCTTGTCATTCCCAATGAGTAATGAGTTATAAACTTTTACAAGATGATTGCTCCCACTAAATTCCATGTCTTCACATGATAACTTCCAACTCCCACTTAATTCCACATGATTCGCAATTGACTTCTCAATTGAGACATTTCAAGAATTGAAATATATATTGCTTTGTTTAAGTTATTGAGATGAAACCATATATGTTCCCATCATATCCTTTCAAAATACCTATTTTGAAGTGGTCTCATCTTAACCTTATGGAAAGAGATTTTAATTTCTAACTCATTCATATCATAATGAAGCGTAGCAATGTCATTATTTAAATATAAATAATATCTAATATACGTCCTTCAAAATACCCTTTTCGGAAGGAGGTTTAACCAATTCATTTTCATAATGAGGTTAAGTAATGACATTAGAGTGGTTAATACTTAACTTAGCTATTGAGGATATCGGTATATCAATCCTTGCAACTTCTAGTCATAAATCTCATTTATTTTCTAGGATGTAACTTTGATTCATTTAGGCTCTTAAGTAAATATCAATGTTGAAACTATTGGTCAAAATTTATCATAAACTAGTTAAAACTCTTGTTAAGACTTTACATTAGTCATTTTTCATCCAAAACTTTCTTTTGGTCTCCTCGTGTAGTTATCTTGAGAAAATATTCTTTTGATTACTTCACTTGGTCTCTTTTGTCGTGTAGATCTATTCGAGACCATAGATCTCATCTATTGGGCATACTATATAAATAGATATACCTTTATTCAAATCATTCTCCCTTGCATAGATCTCATTTACACAAGTACACAAATTTATCTTGGTGTTGTGTCCTCATTTTTCTCCCACTCTATCTTTAGAATAAATACACTAGAGATTCAAAGATAGCTTATGAGACACAAATAATGATTTTGAAGTAGAAGGAGGACTATCTCATAGGTTGACTAATTGTTCTAGTTTTCGTAAGTGTACTTGGTGATTAACTTTCCTTTAAGAGAGTTCATTAACTCAATATCACTTTGTAAATGATCATACACAAGTCTTGTGCTTGTGGTCATATAATGAATCCCATCATTATAGTTGTCTATTAGATCACTTTAAGTGAATAATCATATGTTTCTATGAGCAAGCGGATAAAGACGAATTTTAGAACAAGGATAAAACGATAAAACGGGTGACTTGGGTTGCAAACCAAGCCACCATTATCCAAAATACAACCATTATCCAAAATACATTTCCATGTCGAACACGGAAATCAAAAGGTTCTAAAATCCGAAACATAATTAAAATAAGACAATAAAAAGCGAAGCTTCATGGAAGCTATTCCTAGCTTCTCGATGGTATCTCAAGCTTGCTTTTCTTTTCCCTTGTCCTTGCTTGGTGGTGGCCCTATTTACATTAAAAGGGGGATACATTATCACAACTTTGTATCACAATACCATAGTTGAAATACAAACATAAAAGAAAGGATAGTCATTTACCTACTGGAGTGATCTTTCCAGCCTTAATATCACCAAGGTATTTGGAACAATTTCTTTTCCAATGTCCAACACCATTACAATAATGGCATTTATCAAGAGGACCCTTCTTGATTTTGGAAGTGCTAGCTTCATAAGTCTTAGCTTTGGTGAAAGTGGGAGCTTGCTTCTTACCCTTTTTCCCATTCTTATTGAACTTCCCCTTGCTTTTGGTGCTAATGTTAAGCACATCCTTAGGTGGGTTGACATTTAACCCCATGTCTCTTTTGGCTTGCACAAGTAACTTGTGCAACTCTTCAAGAGACACGTCCTTGTCTTGCATGTTAAAATTCACCCGGAATTGAACATACACTTTGACTTTGGATAAGGAGTGTAGAATCCTATCTACAGTGAGTTCTTTGGGGATTTCAACCTTTTGAATTTTCAAGGTCTCGACTAGCTCCATTAATTTGAGCACACGAGGGCTAACCTTTTGGCCCTCTTTGAAGTCGAGATCAAAGAATGCCGCGGCCGCCTCATATTGGACGATCCGCGGAGTTTGTGAAAACATTATCACAAGCTTGGAGTAGATTTCATTAGCGGTGCCCATCTTAAAGGCTCTCCTTTGCAGATCCACCTCCATCGCAAAGATCAACACATTTTTCATTGCGGCGGACTCCTTATGGTAAGCCTCATATGCTTCCCTAGTGGCGGCGGTCGACCTAGTGTTAGGTTCGGGTGGAGAGGCCTCGGTAAGGTAACGAAGCTTGTCGTCACCTTGGGCGGCTAATTTGAGTTGGGCATCCCAATCGTAGAAATTTGACCCATTCTTTTCAAGTCTACATCGATCCATGAAGGATCGGAGCCATGAAGTATTAGTGAGAGGCGTGGCGTTGGTGTTTGGATTTGCCATTTGTTATGAGAAATAAGAGCGGTCTACAAAACAAAATAGAAGGAGTAAAACAAATGTCGTTTTAATAATGATAATACTCGTAAAAATTTAATTTAAACAAGTTTTATTGCATTTTTCTAGTGACCTCTACCCAACTAGATAAATGATTCCGAGATCCAAATTCATATTAACTCGGGCACGGGGTAACCGATGAAACCCTTATCAATATAAATCGGTGGACTAACTCCTTAATCGATTCTACTTTTAGAACTCTCGGTCGATAAAATTACTCTAATATTTATCTATAGCCCAAAACACATCCGACAAGGGCACGGGGTAGCCGATGAAACCCTTATCAAAAACTTTTGTTGAGTTCAATCCAAATTTCGAATAAATGTGTCCATGATCCAAACCCATATTAACTTGGGCACGGGGTAGCCGATGAAACCCTCATCAACATGAATTCGGTGGATAGACATTTATCACCCACTTCCCCTACGTAACAAGGTTTGTACCGGCCGAGTGCACTCCCTCGCGAAATAGGTTTTCATGGTTTCTACTATTTGGTAAGGCTAAGTCTCAATTGTTTATTTTAGCGAGAGGTCATGTCAATTTATTATCTATCACGTTTTAAGTGAACTAAAGCGGTGAAGTACGATAATTGTATTTGACATGGTCGATAAACTCGATTAAATGATGATGCATGTTTTAGTTATGGCGATTTAGCGATGCATGTGACATATAAATAAAAATGCAAAGCATAAATTAAATCCTAGTATGGCCTTCCTAAAATAGAAAATCTAATAAACTATTACATATTCGGAAACCAACTCCATTGGTCCCTTGAACTTCGGTTTTTAGCACGCATCTCGAGGCAACACCGTCTTTATGTATCGCCTTCTTGTGGACACCGTCTTCAAGGAACTCCGGAATAATTAAATTACATAACAAATTACATAACTTCCTATTATACATTTGTAACTAAAATAAAATAAAACTATTAAATTACAAAACGGTGATACGAGATCACAATAAATTACAACCGAATCGATATTCCCATACATTTCGGGTAATACCAATTAAAACTAAGGCCATACTAAATAAAATTACATAATTCAAAAATTACATAAAATAAAATTATGACAATCATAAAAAATTGCAGCATTATAATATGTATGAATATGCCCAATTTTAAGCTAAATCGCCTTTAAAGAGCCAATATCGTATATTTAACGGTTTTTGCGGATTTGCGTGATTCAAACTTTTAAAATCACAATAAAATACATAAATTCATATTTATGCACAAGTTAATTACTCTAACCTCTTAGGACTCAAAATTAGTCTCCACTAACTATTTGACTATAATTAACTTATATTTCTTAAAATTGTTCATTAATGGACCCAAAATTACAATAAAATGCTATAAACTTCAAATAAATCACCAAAAATTCAAATAAATTCAAAATTCAAAATTTAAACTTATGAACATTCTGGAAAAATACCATGACACTCATAATGTTCAAAAACTTAGGTTAAAATTTCGTAAAATTATCGGAAAAACTATGTTGCGGTTTATCGGATTTATCAATAATAATCATAAAAACATGAGAAAAATTATATTCATCAAATTTTCAATTTTAGGTCTGAAAAAGATAATAAAATGCAACATGTGACGTTTTTCCTTAGTCATGGAGTATGTTTTAGCAATTATTCACTAATTAAGTCACTATTTATGCTATTTTTCATCAAAAATTCATAAATCATGCATAAAGACTTCAATATAGCCTATTATTTTACACGCATCTTGTAAAATTGCATGTGACAACATACTAAATTTCTATGACCAGATTCAAAATTTATCTCATATTAACCTATTTTTCATCTAAATCCGATTTTTATCATTAAAAATCCATATTTCGAGCATAAGAACTCCAAAAAATCTGAAAATTTACAGGTCATTTCAAAATAAAACATGTGATAACATATCCAAAAATCACTGGAAAATTCAAAGTTTAGCTAATTTTAGTCCGAAAATGACATTTTAATCATAAAATCACATTTTTAATGCCGTTATAATATAAGATGAACAATAAAAATCCATAAATTAACCAAAATATCCTAAATACATTTTAGGACCAGAAACTTTAACATGCATAAAGTTATTTCGTGATATATCATAATAACACAAATTTACAAGTTTTATATGTTAATCGTATAACTCGGAAAAACTATAACCGATTTGCATGCAAACAACCAAGGCTCTTGATACCGCTTGTTGGAAATCTATATCTCTTTACTCAACATATTCATATATGTTATAATTTTAATTTAGTCATAAAATTAAAAAGTGATCTTATGCATGCAAACAATAAAAGATTTAAAGAAGAAATCATCATCATACATTGAGTTTTCGGTTTATATGGGCACAAGTGAGTTCTCCTACTCACTTGTTCTTGAGCTTCCTTTAATGGATGAACTAGGATTCAAGTAGAGAATCCCTCCCAAGGTTTTATACCCAAGATAACAACTTAATAAAATTAATATTATTATTACTAGAACAATATTAATTTTGTGTAAAAATTGACCCAAAACATTATTTGGTCTCTCTATTTTTCGGTTAAGAGAGAGGGAGGAGAAGGAAGATTTTATCTTTCTAAAATTCTTATTTTAGATGAATGGAATGAATGAATTTACACTAGATCATATGATAGTGTATATTAGGTAAAGTAATAAGAAAAACCCATGGTTTTTCTCATCACAAAACCGGGTGGAGGGGGGGAGGGGGGGGGGGGGGGGTGGGGGAGGTTTTGATGCCCAATGCATGAACAAAGTGTTCTTCACAATGACCATTAGGTTTGCATGGCTAGTTTTTAGGTAAATCATTATGCTTACCACTCACTTAATCAACATAATATATTTTCCTAATACCCCATTATTTCGGTTAACATGGATAAAATGGACTCCATTTTATCTTTGTCAAAATGTCAATTTGTCATATGTCACATGTCATATGTCACATAAAATTGTTATGTATTTTTAACATATTAAAAATCAACGTATTAATAAAAAATACGTCATATACAAAATTGACTTAGTAATTCATGATTACTTGTACCAAAATATTTTACCAATTATAAATCACAACATCTTGTATTTATAATAATTTATTCATTCAAATGTAATTGTTTCCTTAAAAAATAATTTCATCTAAGTAATAAAACAATTCTATTACTTAGACCGTATCTTATTTAATCAAATTACAATGAGACACATAAATATTACTTCCAAAATCGTCCGTCAATTTTAAGTAATTTAATTGACCCGTATCGTTATACGATCAATTAAATGATCAATTAAGAGTGTTACGCTTTAGCTATGACCTAAGGGGATCAACTGGTCGCCACCGTCTCACGACAGTAATGTCAAACTCTAGTCAGCCAATCATTACCGATATGTGTGGACCAGTTGACAGTAAAAATTACTTCCCAATTGTATTCTTTAAATGAGACTTAAACATGTGATCATCATGATCAACAGTTGTGATCGCATTATTGTCGAAGGACACATATCATTTCCTTTAAGTACTTTTCGTCGATCATACCTCGATATACCTTTTCACTAACACTCTTACCATTTTCGTCTTTGTCAAGATTAAGCTTGGCAATTATAGGTGTAGGCATAGGATTCGAGCTAGTTAACCCAAACTTACTTATCATTTCCTTTAAGTACTTTTGTTGGTGGATCATGGTTCCTTTTTCATCTTGCTTAATTTGGAGACCAAGGAAGGTCCAAGTTCCCCCATCATGCTCATTTCAAACTCAGAAGTCATAAGATCCGAAAAGTACATATAAAGAGTGTTGTTAGTTACACCAAAAATAATGTCATCAACATATACTTGCACAAGCAACAGTTCCTCTGACTGTGACTTGATAAACAATGTTTTATCGACCGAACCACGTAGAAAACCATTTTCTAACAGGAATTTTGAAAGTCTATCATACCAAGCTCGAGGAGCCTGTTTTAAACCATAAAGTGCTTTGTCAAGTTTAAATACGTGATTAGGGAACTCATTGTTTATAAAGCCCGGAGGTTGTTCGACAAAAACTTCTTCTTTAAGATAGCCATTTAAGAAAGCGGTTTTAACATCCATTTGAAAAAGTTTTATGCCAACATGAGATGCAAAAGCTATGAGCATTCGTATGGCTTCAAGTCTAGCTACTGGTGCAAAGGTTTCATCGTAGTCAATCCCCTCTTGTTGATTAAACCCTTGTACCACTAGTCTAGCTTTATTCCTAACAATTTCTCCAACATCATCAAGCTTATTGCGATAGACCCATCTCGTACCAATTACAGTACGTTGAGATGGTCTAGGGACCAGATGCCATACCTTGTTCCTCTCAAATTTCTTCAATTCTTCTTGCATAGCCGTGACCCAATATTCGTCGGTTAATGCCATTGTGATATTAATGGGTTCAATTTGTGATATGAATGCTTCAAAAGCACAGTGGTTTTGGAGTGATGATCTGGTTTTGATTCCAGAGGTAAGGTCACTGGTTAGATTTGATAAGGGATGGGAACCTTGATGCTTCCATTTCTTTGGAATAAGAGAGTTAGAGGCCTCGTTTGTTTCGTTTGGTTCTGATGCAACAGTGGCAGTGACTGTTGCATGGGGAATATTTTGTGAGGGTGTTTGTGGATTGATTTTAATTTGGTTAGTGGTTGGTTCACTGCACTCCTCATTCCCCCTGGATGAGCTAGCTCCATTTTGAGATGAGGGAGGGTTAGTTCCCCCTGGATTTTGGCCAGCCTCCTCAAGCAACAGTGGCTCCAACTGTTGCTCAGCTTCTTCCACTACTTGATCCATGTCATGACGTATCATTCCAATTTCGAAGTCAACGTCTTCCTCATCATCTTCTTCATCATTAACCTGAGTGTTTGAAACAAAGAGACTAGATTCGTCAAATATTACATGAACGCTTTCCTCCATTTTCATAGTTCTCTTGTTATACACTTTGTAAGCTTTACTATGATCGGAATAACCAACAAAAACACCTTCATCACTACGAGCATCAAATTTGCCTAGGTTGTCTTTTCCATTATTGTGCACAAAGCATTTACTACCAAAGCATTTTAAGTGTGAGATGTCAGGTTTTCTTCCTCGTAGTAATTCATAAGGAGTTTTCTTAATGATTTTTCTAATCATGACACGATTGTAGATATAACAAGATGTGTTAACGGCTTCGGCCCAAAAGTTTCTTGGCACTTTAGAGCTAATGAGCATGGTCCTAGCCATATTTTCAAGAGTTCGATTCATTTGTTCCACAACCCCATTTTGTTGAGGGGTTCTTGCGGCTGAAAAATTGTGGCTAATACCGTGCTCATTGCAATAAGACTCAAATGATAAATTCTCAAATTCGGTTCCATGGTCGGATCTCAAGGAGACAAGTTTATAACCAAATTTGTTTTGGACCTTTTTAACCCAAATTAAGAATTCATCAAAAGTTTGATCTTTAGAACTTAAGAAGAGAAGCCAAACAAATCTTGTAAAATCATCAACAATGACACAAATATAGCGACTTCCACCTCTACTAACAATACGCATAGGTCCACATAAGTCTATGTGAATGAGTTCAAGAGGTAAGGAAGTGCTAACAATCTTTTTGGATTTAAAGGAGCATTTTACTTGTTTACCTTTAACACAATCATCACAAAGTGATTTAAATTCAAATTTGATGTTAGGAATGCCATCAACTAGATCAAGTCTCTCAAGGGTATTTAGTGTTTTAGCATTTACATGACCAAGTCGTTTATACCAAAGCCAAGGGTCATTCTTTTGAACACTCATGCATGATAGTGTTTGACTCGACAATGAATATAAGTTAGTCATGTAAACATCTTTGACACGTTTACCTTCAAGAATGAGTTCTCTAGTTTTTCCATCAATTATTCTACATTCACTAGCAAGAAATTCAACGATGTTACCTCGATCACACAATTGTGATATGCTTAGAAGATTGTGTTTTAAACCTTTGACAAGCAACACTTTGTCGACACATAGTGACTTTGACTTACCAACTTTTCCAATACCAATGATTCACCTCGTTTGTTGTCACCAAAGGTCACCATGCCACCATCGTAGGCTTCTAGCGAAAGGAATTGGCTTTCATCTTCCGTCATGTGACGAGAGCATCCACTGTCTAAATACCAATTGCTGTTGCCTTTCACTAACGCCTATAAGAAATCAAACGTTTAGTTTAGGAACCCAAACAAGTTTGGGTTCCTTCTTGACAATAACTTTCTTGACTTCTTTCTTTTTAATCCAAACATGTTTAGCCACTTTAGTGTTTCTTTCTAAGTCAAGGACTCTCTTTTCACAACCATTGAGCGCATGACCAGTTTTACCACAGTAATTGCAAATAATGTACTCAAGAAGGCCATCATACTTTCTTCTTCGAAAATCTGTCACGCTTGGGTCTTGGTTTCGAGTGCAAAAGTGAGTGGAACTGTTGCATTTGAAACCAAGTCCGGCATTTTTTGCACGGTTTTCATATTCTTGAGATTGTTTTAGAAGAAACTCCAAGACATTCTGACTTCCTTCCCATTTTAAATAGAACATCTTAGCCTCATCTAGCTCTTTGGTTAGTTTTTCAATTTTAGCAAGATGATTAAGATTTAGTTGACCTACTTTGTCGAAAGCATGTTTAGCATGTCTTACTTCATCACTAAGCAATAAGCCAATTTGCTCAAGTTGCTTGTTATCTCTTTTGCACAAGGTGAGGTCAGCAAGCAGAGAGTCACGTTCTTTAGTTAGTGAAGACACATGTTTTGTGAGAGTCTCAATTTCCTTCATAGACTCAGATGCAACAGTTGCATCATCTGTTGCATGGATTTGTTCAGCCTTTTTCAGAGTTTCAATTTGAACAAGAAGATCATCATTTGATTTTTGCACTCGATCTAAAGCACTTTTAACATGACTTGACTCATCATTTAACATTTCAGCAATTTTGACAAGATCCCCTTTTTCACTTTGACATGTTGCAAGATCAATCAAAAGTTGGTCACGTTCTTTGGTTAGTGAGGACACAGTTTTGTCGAAGGACTCTTATCCTTTGTTAGACACAGTTGCAACATTGCAGTGATCTGTTGCATGTATTTCATCAACCCTTTTAGCAAGAAACAGATTCTGTTTTCGGAGTTTTTTAGTCTCCTTCTCAAGATTCGATGATGAACTAGGTTGATCTACCTCATTTAGACATTCTTTTAAACCAACATTTTCTTCGGCTATGTCTTCAATTTCAGTTTGCATAGCCTCTAATTTATCGCTTTGGACACGACACTTATCAATGAATTGGTCTAGGAGATGATAAATTTTGTCTTTAGAGAAAGATCGAACCTTTTTCTTGAGCGTATTTACCTCAATGTCAGAATCTGAATCTGAGTCCACGGAGTGAGCCATAAGATATTTGACACTTTCTTTCTTTGTTGACTTTTGAACATCATTGCTTAACTGAGATGAGATGCTATGTTTGGCATCCAATTCTTCCTCAAGGACATCGTCCTCGTCGGAATCAGACATTCCCCAAATGGCAGTCATTACTTTGCTTTTATATTCTCTTTTAGCAAACTCATGCTTTTCTTTAGATTTAATGTCGTTCCACTTTGGACATTCTTTGATTTGGTGGCTTTTGTCACCGCATTTGAAGCAACCAACAGTGGAAGTAGACTTTCTTTTGGGAAAGCGTCGTTTGCTAGTATAGTTATTAGACCTTTGTGAGTTTCGACCATTAATCATGCCAACAATGTTTTTAGTGAACATTGCAAACTCGTCATCTTCATCCTCCTCATCACTTGAGAGAGCATAGAGAGCAAGTCCTTTCCCTTTAGAGCTTTCACCGGATCGCTTCATGAGAGTTAACTCATGAGCCATGAGTGAGCCCATAAGTTCATCAAGGGATAGCAAGGAGAGGTCTTTAGCTTCCTCAATAGCCGTAACCTTCGGTTGCCATTTTTCAGATAGGCTACGAAGGATTTTACGGACTAAATCCTCGGATTCGAAGTTTCTACCTAGACTCTCGAGGTCATTAACAATACTAGAGAAACGAGAAGAAAAACTATTAATTGACTCATCTCTTCCCATGTTGAACATCTCATATTGTTGCATGAGAAGATCAACACGGTACTTTTTGACTTGTGACGTTCCCTCATAAGCAAGATTTAGGGTGTCCCAAATTTCTTTTGCCGAGTCACATCCGGATATCCGGTTAATCTCTTGTTCACCGATGCCATATTGAAGGATGGACATGGCTTTAGAGTTTTTCTCGACTTTCCTATAATCGACCTCAACATATTTGTCCTCACTTTTGAGAGACTTAGTGCCATCGGCATTAGTCACCTCAATTTTGAGGGGACCATTTTGAATGATCAACCAACATTCGTAGTCCGCACTTTTGACATAGTGCTCCATGCGATGTTTCCACCAGGCATAGTTTTCTCCCTTAAAGATGGGATACTAAGTGTGTTTTGAATCGTCCATAACTATGGGATCAAGTCCTTGGTGTTAACCAATATCAAGAGCACAAGGCTCTGATACCATTTGAAGAGTTAAGAACGATAAACACCTAAGAGGGGGAGGGGGTTAATTAGGTGTACCTTTTAAAATTTTTCTTGTTTACTTGGTTAATGACTAACACAAGTAAGATCTATTAAGTACGGGTTTGAGAAACTTAATGGATTGTGAGTTCACAAACGGTACAGCAGGTCCATGCAATAGTATGAGAGACTGTTGCACAACACTGGAAGCGAGATTAACGTATAGAAGTAAAATAATAAGAAAACGTGAAAGTAAATAAACAAACAAGACGATGTTTTAAAAATTGGTTCAGCTCCTACTCCGGAGCCTACGTCCAACCGTTATTTTATTGCTTGTTTAGAAATTTACTCAAACTTAACTAAACCATTACAATGAAATTAACTCGCCAACCTACTCCGGTTGCAATTGCTTAAAGCTACTCCGCTTCAAGAATTTCTCTTGCTCAAAGCTACTCCGCTTCAAGACTTAAGGTTCTATCTCAATGGTTTACAAAGTCAGAATCTCAGTGGTTCACTTAAGAACATGGAGATTACAATTAAGAGCTAAACACGAGAATCATTGAACATATTCTTTATGCAATAGTGAAGCGAACATAATTGAAGACTTTTGAAAAACAGAAAACGGTTTTGCAAATGATTGAAGAACAAAGCTTTAAATACTGAAAATATTTGCAAAGTGTTTACAATGAATGCTCTTTCAAAGTCTTGCAATAAATGATAAATGAAGTGGCTATTTATAGAGAAAGGAAGTGTGTAAGAGAAGGGTCTTAATACTTCTTTAATCTAAAATCCATAGGTTTGTAGTATGCATTTTCATTTAAAACTATAGAAGAACAATCAGATTTGTGAGGCTCAAGGTGGCTGCATTTTTCAGAAGCGAAGGAGTGTTTTCCATAAAATTTATGGGAACTCACAATTTTGCCACAAATGGAAAAAGCATAAGACCCATTTTTAGCATGGAATACAACTTGCATTAATAGGATTGGTATCTTTAAATTAATTTGCAAGCATATTCTTTTTGTTCTTTTTGTTCTTCAGTTTTGAAATAATGTTCCTCTTGAACATAGAAAAGCTTTTTAAAGAATTTCAAACACTTGTGAATTTTTCCGAAAATTCTCCATACGGTAGTACCAAAAACCTTGATGCAACAGTCACATGAACTGTTGCACGGTTTTGCAATCACTTATACTTAAAGAGGATATGTTTAACTACATCGTTTACAACATTCTTTCTAGACAATGGGCATGCTTGACTTGTCTTTCATCTTGATCATCTTTAAACTTCTTTGATCTATCATTGGATGCTTCAATTTGTTAAACATTTAACTAAGAGGCAAACAATTAAATCACAATGAAACTTGGCATCATCAACCAAGTGTGTTCTAACAATAATCCCTAAGAAGGTTTGGGTCCCGAAGCCAAATTGATTAGATTGTACAACACCTACAAGTCGACTTAATCCTTCCTATTCAACTATATCCATGGTCTAATGAGGCTCGAGTTGGTGTATAAGCTTAAAAGCCTCATTGAAAAGATATGTGATGGGTAAAAAATGCAAGGATTCATAGGCTCGCATTTCATCAAACATAACATGTACATAAGTTGGAATCACAAAAAGCAAGCAATTTAATTATGAAAACATATTAGATTAAGCATAGATCAATCCCCATGTTGTTTTCCCCTAATTCCCCATTAACCCTAGCTAAGGAAACTACTCACTCATGATCAAGTTTAACATGTTAATAAGGATGTCAATCATACTAACAAGGCAAAACATGATGAATAAATAAGTGATTAACAATAATTAAACAAGGTTAAGAGAGAATTATACCTATGAAGATGATTCCAAATAATAAGGCAAAGAATAATAGAAGTACTTGATGATTGATGGAAGGTTGTCAATCCTCCAAATAAACCCATATAATCTTCCAATTACCCAAAATGAAGGAAGAACAATATAGAAATTAAGGAAAGATTAAGATATGATTAATATCGAGACTAGCGGATCCTCTAGCTAGTCTCGTGTTGATCTGCTCGTCCCGTGCTGAGGCATGGGTTGTTCTGACTTGTGATCCGCTCGGATCCTGGGGAAGACGCTCGGATCCAGCTGCTGCAAGCCACTCATCCAGGGCACAAGATGCCCGGATCGTGGTGTTCAGAGACGCCCGGATCGTGGTGTTCAGAGACGCCCGGATCGTGCTCAATCCGCTCGGATTCTTGGACAAACTACTTTTCTTCTTTTGCTCCTTAACAATCCTCAAGGATCATGTCGGGGATGCAAGGATTTTTTCATCATTGCCCGTTTCACTTTATTATCTACTTAGGCCTCTAGTGTCGGTCTCTCTTTGATGATTGGTCATTAGGTGCGATCCATTTAGCTCTATTTCGCCTCATAAATGCAAGGTTAGCACTCCTTTCCTACCAAGGAGACAAAACCTCAAAGAATATGCAAAATGGGAAACTAAAGATAGTAAATGACCCAATTAGGTGCTATAAAGCATAGGAACGAGGTTAATTCGGGGACTAAATGTGCTCAAATATGAGTCACATCAAACATCCCCAAACCGAACCTTTGCTCGTCCCGAGTAAAGAGGTGACTAAAATTAGGACCTTTATTTAAACTATCCTACTAATATAGCCGATATGAGACAATTAGCGGGTCTCACTCCGCCCCTTCAACTCACAACAAGACAACCATGAGGTAGGATGCCTTCTTGCAAGGCAAGGCGGGGCTTGCCAAAATGGAGACACTGTTGGGGTTGGTGTCCTTAACAGTTAGTGCAAGGACTTATAAATCTCTAAAAGGATCAAAGGGCATACTTTTGGTATTATTATCAGTTGATCCACGTTTATCAATAACGGTTGGCTTGCTAGATAAGTTTGACGTTATTGTCATACAGATGGCGGTGATCAACTGGTCCCTAAAAGTCACACCTATAGGATACGTTCGAGAGATGTGACAGTATGAAAATACAGTCATGTAGATGCCAAATTTGACTAATCAGTTAGTCCGAGTTATTTGACTAGTAATTAGTCAAAATGTGATGTTGAGATATTATATTTAATACGGATTAAATATCATGGGCTAAGGCGAATTAACCAGTTAATTCGTAAAATTAAATATAAGCGCTTTATATTTAATTAATGTATATTGAATTAATTATACAATATCGTCTTTGTCGGACACGTTTTAATACTTCAACTAACCCGTGTTATTAGTTGATGTTTTAATAGCCGATAACCGATGACGATTTATAATAAACCACGTCATATACATTTAGTCTTTTGGGCACGGACTACGAGTTAAAATGAAGAGGAAATGGAAAAGCCCATTTCCTCCCCATGGACTCGGTTTGGCCGAGATTAGGAGATCAAAAGGGAGAGCTTCTCCTCCCTTCTGACCTAATCATCATTAGTGAAAATAATTAGGGTTTTAGAGATTAATTTTTCTCTCTGAAACTGAGATCTCACATCTCGAAAAACCTCACATCAGTTCTCCCAATATTGCAAGGCAATCGGAGAACACCATCTAGCCAAGGGCATATCTCGGACAAGTCTTGGGTGCAACAATTAGGAGGGAATCTCGTTTGATTTCTGTTCTTTACGCCGCACTATAAAGGACCCGAGGTTAATTTCTAATCTTTATCGTTTCCTTGTTATTTTGTTTTATGACTATAAATTACATATGAAATTTGCGTTATAGTCCTACAATTAAAGGGTAGTATACGGATATTAACCCACAAGTGGTATCAGAGCGAGGCCACGTAACTTTTCTATGTAATTTTCATTAAACGAAATGAATCGATGATTTTTTGTTTAAAAATTTTGTCTCGGCAGCCAAATTTTTTTTACACGGCAGAAATTTTTTTTCTGTTGTTGCTGCGTTTTTGGTTGCATTGGGAACCGTGTCCTGTTTACACGGTTGCTCTTGTTGTTGTTTTGTCTTGAAAACCGTGCCGTTTCATGTTTTACATTTTACTTTTTTGTTTCAATTTTCATATTGTTTTTACATGTTGTTATTTTATACGGAGATTATAGCAACATGTCAAGTTTTTGTCAATTGTTAAATTTGTTTTGATGCGTTTTGATCAAAATTGCAATTGATTTTGTCTCGACAAATTGTTTTCACGAGGGTTTTGAAGTTTCAGCCATGTTTGCATTCGATCGAGCGTATTTCTACTCGATCGAGTGCTATTTCTGTCTTGTTTTTGTTCGATCGAGTCCCTGTTGTACTCGATCGACCCCTTTCAAAAAACCCTCCGCTCGATCGAGTTGTCCTCGTACTCGATCGAGTAGATTCGCTGATAAAGGTACTCGATCGACCACCAGTTTAGTCGATCGAGCACTTTATGTTTGGCAACCCTCTCGATCGACTTGCGAGTTCATCGATCGAGCCCTTTGTCCTCGATCGAGCACTTATGTCCCTGGATCGAAGGATTTCGGTTTTGATGACTTTGAAAATTTATTCTTTTTGCTTTAAATTTTCTTTTGGCCTTAATATGTACTTTATACGGATATTGTACACTCGCTATGATTGTGAAACGGTTCACACACGTACCATTAAGTTATTTTAAAGCGTATTTAAAGTAACGGATTGTAATGGATTAAAATTAAATGATAGAAGCGGTTTTATCACATGAATTTTAATCATTAAAAAGTGGTTTGGATAAATTTAACATAATTACGGAATTATGTCATGAATGAATTTGTTTTTAGTTGATGCATTTTTATTTATCGTTTATCTTGAATGCCGTGAATGCCCTTTTATTACGTATTTATTTTAATTTGCAAACGGTTGTAACTTAGTGTGGCCTTAGTAGAACGTGTTACCGTAATGATGGAACACGATCTTGGTTGTATTTTGAGATCTCGTATCTCCGTTTTGGATTTTTCACTTGTAATTACAGTTTTTAATTAGAATGTAAATAGGTTTATATTTTGTAATTTTAATTGTAATTTTTTGAGAAGACCAAAGATGGAGACCAGATGCTCACTCCCGCTACTTGGATCAAGATGGAACATCAAGACAATCTTTTCGGGTCCAACGGTGGATTCCAAAGTTGTATTATGTTCTTATACTAGGATAGGCCACACTAGGAATTTTATTTACGTATTGCATTCATTTATTTATTTTTCGTAACGATAATATGCATCATATTCCGCCTAAAAACCAAACCACCTATTTATTGCATGAAAACTGACACATATAGAGGTCACGAGTTAGTTTTCATTGACATTCTCATGTCACACGTTTTAAAGCCATCATCCAAATAAATTCATTCACGATAAACGCTAGTTATTCGTTCACTTGAAATGAATTATAATTTTGTTGATGGGATCTTCCTCGTATAAACTAAAATTGAGAACGGTCTTTATAGGTCAAACTCCAATGAGTCCCTTCTTCGTCGGTAGGCATAATATGACCCCTTCTACGTCGGGTAAGTTGGAACCGATTGACCTATTTTATCTCAACACTATGGTCACTCGTACGATCCCGTGATCATGGTGGACTATAGATAGGATTTACAGAAATCTATCGACCGAGAGTTCTTACGGAAGAATTAGCTAAACAGTTGGCTTATCAATTTACGGAAATTGAGTCTTGGGATCACTTGTATCATTCTTGAGGGAGATCAATTATGCAAGTGCGAGAGTCTACATGTTAAAATGAATTTTAAAATAGACTTAAATCACCTCGATGAGTTGCTTATTTCGTTTTGTTTTTCTTTCTTTTTCAAAGTGTAGATCACGATTTTAAATCGCTAAACAACAAATGGCTGGTTCTACTGAAAACCCAATGCCAAGTGCCACATTGGACCGTGAGTCCTGGCTTCGGATCTTCATGAATCAGATGAATCAGTCTACTCGACTGAAGAATGATGGATCCAACTTCGCGGACTGGGAGGCGGCATTACGGAATGCTGCTGCTGCTGACGGGAAGCTCAAATATCTATTAGAGCCCATCCCGGCAAACCCAGGTCCCACGGCTAGAGAGCTTTGAAATCACCAAGTTTAATGATTTACGTATGGAAGCGGGTGCGATTAAAAACGTACTCATTTTTGCAATGGAACCCAATTTGCAGAAACGCTTCATAGCCCATGGTGCAAACAAGATTTTCACCACGCTCACTAAGGAATTCTCGAAAGCACCGAGAATCGTGACCTATGAGCATACCACTCGCTTCTTTGATGCGAGACTCCAGAAGGGCCAACCGGTTAGCCCACACATTCTCAGCATGATTGAGAATGTCGAGAAACCGGAGACCTTTAATCGTAACATCAGCGAGAACATTGTTATCGACCGCATTCTTCACTCACTCCACGATGGTTATTCGCAATTTAGAGCGAATTACTATATGAATGATTTGAAGAAAACTCCCCATAAACTGCACTCCCTCCTCGTACAGACCGAGAAGGACATGAAGTTCAGTGGGAGCATGAAACAGGATGTTCTCGTTGTGTCAAATAAAGGGAAGGGTAAGGGCAAAGCTCAGGCAAACCTAGCGAGAGGTAAGGCGAAGTTCAAGAAGTCGGGTTCAGGAAAGAGTGGGCTGGTGAGTCGAGCACCTCATCAGGCGTGACAAAGAGCAAGAATGAAAACATGGAATGCCATCATTGCCACAAGACTGGGCATTGGAGACGCACATGTCCTGTTTATCATGAGGACTTAAAGGCAGGTCATGTTAAACCTGTTGGTATGTCTTCCTCTTCTTCCACTTTTATTCATATGATTGAGATTAACCACGCAAGTTACGGAACTTGGGTACTTGATACTGGTTGTGGTTCTCATCTGTGTAATCATGTGCAGGGCCTCCGAAATCTCAAGCCTCTCGTAAAGGGTGAGGTTGACCTGCGTGTCGGGAATGGAGCAAGAGTAGCTGCCATCTCCAAGGGGACATATGTGATCCAGCTTCCTAGCGGATTTGAGTTGTCATTATATGACTGTTATTATGTTCCTAGTCTTTCGAAAAACATTATTTCAGTTTCTGCACTTGATAAACTTGGTTTTTCATTTGTAATAGAAAATAATTCTTGCATTTTCTCATTACACGATATGATTTCTGCAAGGCGAGTCTCCATGAACGGAATTTATGTTTTAGATCGGACCACCGAAATATTACACGTAATGAATAAAAAGTTAAAGGTTGGTGACAAAGATCAAACGTATCTATGGCATTGCCGTATGGGACACATTAATGAGAAACGCGTAAAACAGCTCATCAAACATGGAGCTATCTCGGCCTTTGATTTTCAATCATTTGGCACGTGTGAATCATGTCTCATCGGTAAGATGACTCGTATTTCCTTCAAAGGTGTTGGAATGCGCTGCGCCGACCTATTAGGACTCATACACAAGGATGTATGTGGCCCTATGTCAATCACCGCACGAGAAGGCTATAGGTATTTCATCACTTTCACGGACGACTTAAGTAGATATGGCTATGTCTACTTAATGAAGCACAAAAGTGAATCCTTTGAGAAATTCAAGGAATACCGAAATAGGGTACAGAACCTATTAGGTAGAAAGATTAAAACACTGCGTTCGGATCGTGGTGGCGAGTATCTTTCTCACGAGTTTGATCAACACCTCAAAGATCGTGGGATTGCCCTACGTTAACTCCACCTGGAACACCTCAATTGAATGGTGTGTCCGAACGGAGAAATCGAACACTACTTGATATGGTTCGATCCATGATGAGTCACACGGTTTTACCCGATTCATTATGGGGTTATGCTCTTTGTCACCGCTCTAATACTTAACCGAAGTCCGTCTAAAGCTGTTGACAAGACTCCATATGAACTATGGAAGGGAACGGTCCCTAACTTGTCCTTTATACGGGTTTGGGGCTGCGAGGCTTATGTCAAGTGGAGACACGAGGATAAGCTCGGCCCGCGATCGGTCAAGACATACTTTATAGGTTATCCTAAAGGAACACTTGGTCATTACTTCTATTCGCCAACCGAACAACGCGTTTTTGTTGCGGCTAGTGCGACATTCTTAGAGAAGGAATTTCTCGAGAATGCAAAGAGTGATAGAACCTTCGACCTGTCGGAGATTCCAGAACCAAACACCGAGCAACCATTGGAGGAACCGATTCCTTCAATCCCGGCTGCGGTGAATATTCCTGAGGAACCTAGGAGGTCGGGAAGAGTCTCTATTCCTCCGGACAGATACATCGGTATGGTCGAGGAACATGACATAGATGACGTTCTGCTCTTAACGAGTAGTGAACCCGCAACCTATAAAGGTGCCATGACTAGTTCTGACTCAAAGCTATGGCTTGAGGCCATGCAATCCGAGATGGACTCCATGTATGAGAACAACGTGTGGGATCTTGTTGACTTACCTGCTAAGGTTCGTCCCCTTCAATGCAAATGGCTTTACAAGATAAAGCATTCTGTGGAAGGTCAACGAGATATCTATAAAGCACGACTAGTTGCTAAAGGTTTCACCCAAGTGCCAGGTTTGCACTACGATGAGATTTTTGCACCCGTAGTCATGCTGCGTTCCATTCGGATTATCTTAGCGATCGCCGCTTTTCATGACTATGAAATTTGGCAAATGGACGTGAAAACCGCCTTCTTAAACGGCTTTTTGGAGGAAGAGTTGTACATGGTACAACCCGAAGGTTTCATCGATCCAGTACATCCTAAGAAAGTATGCAAACTTAAGCGTTCCATTTATGGACTTAAGCAAGCATCTCGGAGTTGGAATCATCGCTTCGACCAAGTGATAAAAGAAAATGGATTTACTCGATCTGTCGAGGAACCATGTCTATATATCAAGTCGAGTGGGAGCAAGATTGTCTTCCTAATATTGTATGTTGACGACATACTCCTGATTGGGAATGACATACCTCTCTTAACTTCGGTGAAAGTATGGTTGAAAAACCATTTCCAGATGAAAGATCTGGGAGAGGCACAAAGAATTCTAGGCATCCGTATCTATCGAGATAGATCACGACGGATGCTATCTCTCAGTCAGGAGTCTTACATAGACAAAGTCCTAGAGAGATTCAAAGATGACTAACTCCAAGAAGGGGTTCCTTCCTATGTCTCCAGGGGTGCATTTGAGCAAGTCTCAGGCACCAGAGACACCGGAAGAGAAAGAGCGCATGACACGGATTCCTTATGCCTCGGCAATAGGATCAATCATGTATGCCATGATATGCACACGTCCGGACGTGGCATATGCATTGAGTATGACAAGTCGATTCCAACAAAGAACCAGGTGAACCACATTGGTCGGGTTGTCAAGAACATTCTTAAGTACCTACGGAGGACTAAAGATTGGGCATTGACTTATGGAGGCGATCAAAAGCTATGCGCAACCGGTTACGCAGATGCTAGCTTCCAAACGGATCGAGATGACTCGAAATCTCAGTCTGGATTCGTTTTTACTCTTAATGGCGCTGCAGTCAGCTGGAAGAGTTCGAAACAAACTGTTACAAAGAGATTCTACGATCGAGTCCGAGTACTATGCCGCGTCGAAGCTACAAAGGAAGCGATATGGATGCGTCAATTCTTACATGGGCTCTCTGTAGTGCCCAGTTCGAATGACCCGATCACCATCTATTGCGACAATAGTGGTGCCATCTTCCAAGCTAAGGAGCCAAAGTCTAGCAACAAGTCTAGACATGTACAACGGAAAGCTCATCTAATCCGGGATTACGTGGAGCAAAAGGAAGTAGTGATAGAAAAGATTGCTACAGATGATAACATAGCAGATCCTCTCACTAAAGCATTACGACAAGATAAGCATGAAGGGCATGTTAATTCCATGGGAATTAAACGTGTTCCTAAGTTGTAGTACTCTTTTATGGATCAGATTCATTCTCTCTTGTACTCTATACGACATCATCGTTTTGATATTTTATATATATATTTTGTTTGTCATGTGGATTTGTACGACAAATTTTGAACACCACAAAGTGAACTGAACGAACATTATATCTTTTCGGTCCTTAATTGCCCACATGAGCTGATAACTCGGCAATTATTTTGTGACGTTGGTTGATGGTGGGTTCAACGAGCCATAAGTCAACCGGTTGACGGACCAATCACAGAGGCGATTTATACGGATATTTCGTAGGACACACTTGTGACATCGACGTGGAGTCCTAAATGTTTTATAACATTCGGTGCCCGGTCGTGGATAGGACCTCCATGGTGATCCTAAGAGTCGATTCTTTTGACTATCGACTGTCTCTTGAGACTACGGCAGATTTTGGGTGACTTTGGTTTCTTTCTCACGGTCATCCGTAACAGGGGGCCAAGTAGATTTTTTCTCGGGTCATTTCATGTCGTGCTTAGATCGGAAGGAGTCGAGTTGAAGGAAATATTCAGCCTTTATCAGTTACTCGATATTTCTCAGGGCCACTCGAGGAGTCAGAATCGAAATGCATGGCCATGCTCGGATACGGATTCGTTTTATCGGTTAAGTTACTCTCTAGTCGGGGAAACCACTCTAGATACGGATCGATTGTAAAATACGACCTTTGTGGATCCAGATCTGCAAATTGTTTTACATTGAGTGGGAGAAATTTTAAATGAATATGAGAATCGGTTATCGCACATACACTTGTACGGACAAGTGGGAGTTTGTTGGAGCTTGTGTCCTCCAGTTAGTGCGGATAACGTCATTGCACATACACTTGTACGGACAAGTGGGAGCTTGTTGGGGTTGGTGTCCTTAACAGTTAGTGCAAGGACTTATAAATCTCTAAAAGGATCAAAGGGCATACTTTTGGTATTATTATCAGTTGATCCACGTTTATCAATAACGGTTGGCTTGCTAGATAAGTTTGACGTTATTGTCATACAGATGGCGGTGATCAACTGGTCCCTAAAAGTCACACCTATAGGATACGTTCGAGAGATGTGACAATATGAAAATACGATCATGTAGATGCCAAATTTGACTAATCAGTTAGTCCGAGTTATTTGACTAGTAATTAGTCAAAATGTGATGTTGAGATATTATATTTAATACGGATTAAATATCATGGGCTAAGGCGAATTAACCAGTTAATTCGTAAAATCAAATATAAGCGTTTTATATTTAATTAATGTATATTGAATTAATTATACAATATCGTCTTTGTCGGACACGTTTTAATACTTCAACTAACCCGTGTTATTAGTTGATGTTTTAATAGCCGATAACCGATGACGATTTATAATAAACCGCGTCATATACATTTAGTCTTTTGGGCACGGACTACGAGTTAAAATGAAGAGGAAATGGAAAAGCCCATTTCCTCCCCATGGACTCGGTTTGGCCGAGATTAGGAGATCAAAAGGGAGAGCTTCTCCTCCCTTCTGACCTAATCATCATTAGTGAAAATAATTAGGGTTTTAGAGATTAATTTTTCTCTCTGAAACTGAGATCTCACATCTCGAAAAACCTCACATCAGTTCTCCCAATATTGCAAGGCAATCGGAGAACACCATCTAGCCAAGGGCATATCTCGGACAAGTCTTGGGTGCAACAATTAGGAGGGAATCTCGTTTGATTTCTGTTCTTTACGCCGCACTATAAAGGACCCGAGGTTAATTTCTAATCTTTATCGTTTCCTTGTTATTTTGTTTTATGACTATAAATTACATATGAAATTTGCGTTATAGTCCTACAATTAAAGGGTAGTATACGGATATTAACCCACAGACACATCCAAGCATTAAGCACACAAAAGCAAGTAATGGATGCATCTACAAAACTGAATAGCCAGTTTCCTCATCTAAGTGGCAGAAATTATCTATAAAGGAAGCAATCTAAGGGTACACACTCCGTCATAGATATGGTTTTTTCAAACTACTAAGCCTAGAAGGATAACAATAAATCACCTCCAAATCGTGTCAAGCTAGGGTACCTTTGTCCTCAATCTTTAAATGCTTTCGTCAAGAGTAGACTCCCTATGGTGTTAGAAACACTGGAGGATCGCGGAATTCCCCTGCTTGCCTAGACAAGAAGAAGGGTCGTCCCCTCTATACCATGCACAACATTGGATTCGATGAAAAAAAGGACCAATAGGTTTTGAGTTTCATGTGGGAGTTTGCTTTTGATGTTGTTATTCCCCCCAATTTCTTGTGGCATTTGACATTTGAGAACACTTTCTTTTTGCCATTTCTTTGATGTTTGACATTTTAATACTTGACAACTTTCAACTTTTTGCATTTTGTTTTGGACATTTTCAAAGTCACCCCATTTGTAGCGAGGGTGCTTTTATTTGAAGCATATGAGTTCTTATTTTTGGTAATCCTCTTTTATTTGATGCAAATTGCAAACTTTTTTACTTTCATTTCAATGCTTGAACTCAAATTTTGATAATTTTTGTGCCCATTACCTTTTTGTTGACAAAATGTGGTAGAATGTGGAAGATGGTTGCGTGGTTTCAAGGGTCACCTTAGAATAAACGGTAGCCAAGGAGGTATCACACCACAAGGTACTTTTGACTAGGCCTTAATCCATGGGTCAAAGGATACTAGCATGACACATACCCGAGTGTTTTACAAGTATTCTAATGAGCAAAGTCTTAAGAAGAAAAAGTATCTACAAGGGCCTTATATACACTTGTCAAACTTCCCAAATAGATGTTTTCACAAAATTTTCCTAAAATGCAACTACATGCCATGATGCAACTAACATTTATATAACCTAATGCATATGCTTCTACCAACTAGTATGCCATATAAACTAAATGCAATTACTAGAATCACATTGGTTTGTACCGCATCAATCAAAATAAAGCCACATAGTCATTAACATAGAGAGGAAGAAGGAGATTAGAAAGATCATACCATGCGGTCTTCATAATCCTCATGTCTCGGATGTGGCGTAGTCGATCAATGTGATAGAAGGACAAACAAACACAAGCAAGTATATACAATTCTACACTATAAAGGAATGAACATGTTTTTCGGTTTTTCAAATTTTTTCAATTTTTATCATTTTTGGTTTTAAAAGTCAAGTTAGAATTTCCCATCCCCACACTAGTATGGCATTGTCCTCAATGGCCAATACGATAGGAAATTATCCAAGCTAAATGAGAATGCATGATTTCTACATGTTGGAGTATGTGTCCTCAACAATAGTGCGATCACATGTTTAAATCTCATATTAAGAATACATAAGGGATGATTCATTTATATAGTCAACTGATCAACATTAATCAGTAATGATAAGCTAACTAGAGTTAGACGTTACTGTCGTTTGACGGTGGTGATCAGTTGATCCCTTAAGGTCACACCTAAAGGACAATTCCCTTAATAGACAAATTGATTAATTGTATGACGATACAAGTTAATCAATTCCTTAAAATTGAACAATTTAATTGTGAGAGAGAATATTTATATCTTATTGTAATTGGATTAAATAAGATTTATTTTAGATATTGAAATACTTTATTACTAAAATTGATTATTGTTTTTGAAACAATTGGGATAATAATGAATGGTTAATTATAATTACAATATATTGTGAATTATAATTATATGACCCATTTTATTTATGTGATCAAGTATCACTAGTCAATTTGTTGTATGTAATTTAATTAATTTATAAAATGATATTTATTTGATAAATATGCATTAAATTAATTAATAACATGTAACATACTACATGTGACATATTGTGTGAAAAATGACAATTTGACAAAATAAAATGGTAGTCAATTTTATGTGAATGGACCGAAATATTGTAGGTTGTGGAGGATAATGGGTGATTTATTTTAATGGTTAAAATTAATATAATCAAACCTACTCTACCTATTCTTACATACCTACATTTTGATAAGAGTAAAAGCAAAAGAAAGATGCCAATTCTTGACCTCTTCTACCCGGCTCCATGCTCCTCTTTTATGAGAATTTTTTGTTCTCATTTTATATATACATTCATTCATTCATCTTACATGCACACTTCTCTCCCACTTCTCTCTAAACTTGCTTTAGAAAAACAAAAAGTTGTTCATCATAAATTCTGATCACAATATAAGATTCCTAGTGTAGTAATAAGTATATTATTAGAATTAATTTTAAGGGTACTACTATATTAATCTAGTTAATTAATATAATAGTTTAAGGGACTTGTTTTGGGTGCAATCAAGAGGAGGATCTCTACATTGAGATTTTGGAGGATCATCCATTACATTTAAGCTCATGAACAAATACGGAAGGTGACCTTATTTGTGCCCATTTTTCGAGCCATACAACAATGTAAGGGACATTGTTTTTCTTTATTAATCTCTTATTTAGTTATGCATGCACTAGATCTAAAGAACAAAAATTAAGAAGTTAATTAGTTCACTATTAGAAGAGTATAATAATAGGTATATGAACCTAAAAATTGGTATCAGAGCGTAGGATGTTACATGCATAATCGGTTATTGTTTTTCCGAGTTAAAATGTTAACATATAAAACTAAGGGTTATTTCATAACAATAATCCATCCTATTGGTGGTCTGCAATAATCACTTCATCCTATCAATAATCCCAATTAAATCCAACCTAAGCACCATACCTACTAATAACGAACCAACTGATATGTTTTTAAGTTTATGTTGGAATATTTGATAGTTTTTGGACAACCTAGCTGGTATATGTGATGTTTATGTGTAATATTTTCAAGTGATGAATCAAGTACTTAGTTTATTTAATACACATAAACATAAAAAAATATCAGTTGGTTCGTTATTAGAAAGTATGGTGCTTAGGTTGGATTTAATTGAGATTATTGATAGGATGGAGTGATTATTGCATACCACCAATAGGATGGATTATTGTTATGAAATAACCCTAAAACTAAAAATTTGTGATTAATTAGAATAAGTCACGAAATCATGATACATGTTACATATTCTGGTCCTAAAATATTTTTAGTTCATTTTTATGATTTATGGTATTTTATTGCTCATTTTAATGATTTTTAGTGAAATAATTACATTTTTATGAGTAAAATGAACTTTTATTCACTAAAATAAGTTAACCTTTACTATTGGCTGTGATTTTTTAGTATTACCTCACATGTATATTTTATGTATTGTATGCAAAATTTCATATTAATGTGATTAATATTTCATGATTTATGATTTTTATGTGATAAAAATGATATAAATGGAAGTTAAATGACTAAAAATGGTTAAACTTAGTTTTTAACCTTGAAATTTTTATATGACCTCACATGCATATTTTACTTATTGTATGTAAAATCTCGTATTAATTTGATTAATATTGCATGATTTATGATTTTTATGAGTTAAAAATGGATTAAAAGAAGGTAAAATGGTTAAATATATTAAGCTTTGAATTGGGCCGTGAGATTTTAATATGTTGTCACATGCATGATTTACACACTGTATGTAAATTTTGAAATTAAATGGTTTCATTTAGCATGATTTATGAATTTTTAGTGTAAAAATGGCATAAATGGTGACTATTTTAGCATAAATAGCTAAAACGAATTACATGGCATGAGAAATTATTTTAGGTTGCATAAATATTCCAATTATCAGATATAAAGTTATAAAATTTTTTCGATTATTTTTTGTATATTTTAGATGTTTTATTTGATAAAACCGATAAATTGCAACTATATTTTTTCTCGAATTTAATTCGAAATTTTTAACCATAATTTTTGACATTATGAGTGTCATGGAATTATTTCAGAATGTTCAAAAATTTAAAATTCAAATTTTGAAATTATTGTAATTTAATTTGGATTTATTTCATAAATGTTATTATTTTAAGGTCAAATATGAGCATAAAATTAAATCAAGTTGAATTATAGTCAAAAATTGAGTGATGACTAATTTTTGAGTCCTAAGAGTGTTAGGATAATTAACTTGAGCTTAAATTTAATTTAAGTATTGATTTGTGATTTTAATAAGTTATTATCACACATTTCCATAAAATCGGGTTATATAATCTATATAAGTTAAATAGGGCGATTTGGCACATAATTTGGCATGATAGACATATATTATAATACTGCATATTTCAATTGTTGAATGCCTTTTCATTTATATAATTATGAATTATGTAATTTTATCTTAGTATAGCTTAGTTTTAATCGATATTACCCGTAATGAAAGGGAATATTGATTCGGCTGTAATTTAATGTGATCTCGTATCACTTTTATTTTTACTAGTTTTTCATATTACAAATGTATAATAGGAATAGCTTTGTATTTTTATTATTATTTGTAATCACGGAATTTCTTCAAGACGGTGCCATTCGAAAAGGCGTTCCGACAAAGACGGTATTCAAGGGAGGCGTGCCACTTGAAGATTCAAGGGACCAAAGGAGTTGGTTTCTGAATATGTAATAGTGTGACACCCCTATGCTCCAAGTGCCTTACCAGGACCACATAAGGTATGGAAACGTCACCATCTCGGTTACCCGAGACAATGATAATCATAAGACAATAAAGAAACATACTTTAAAAGTAAATACGGTTTAAGTGATTACATGTCCAAACCAAAACTGTTAAACTGAAATACAAAGTACTCAAAAATGTCTACTAGCCAAAACTGTCACAACTATAAGACATCGTCTGACACAGCGGAAGACTCTTATAACAGCCACGTGATGACTCATCCCAGCTATCCCATATGCGTCATATCATACCTGCTCAATAACTGCTCATTACCCCCGAATGGATCACCACAGTTTTTAAAACATTTAAACGGGTTCAGTACTAATTACACAACAGAAAGCCACAACGAAACAAGTACACAAACAGCTCAACAACACAACAATCCTCCAAACTCCATAATCAATCTCCACACAACTGAATACACACTAAAAGTGTGTAGTCCTGCCAGAGTACTCATCACAACAAGTAATCCACACCGCCAGTGAGGGACCGCAGCCGTTCCCACCGAAGCCCCGCTCATCTCCATCGAGCGATAAACCCATGTTCATTAATGTGCACATTCCTTCTGTGGCGGGTTCCACAGAAGACGAATCAAGGGCGTGAAGCCACTCCCGCAAATGACTCCACTCAGCCTGGGACGCACCCCGAAGATCACAGACAAATACAACAACAATTAACGATATTAATCAACAATACAACCAACAATATAACCAACAACCGTCACAACCACCAACAATATACTTTAACAATAATCACCATGAAACCATTAGACACATCATGTAATAAATACTGAGTAGGGAAACCCTACCTGGAACAGCATTCACCAAGATCGTCACAATCAGCTAATCAACATCGTCCTTCATTGAAATTACTTCCTATCAAAAATACAACCATACAATCACAATCTAACATCAACAATACTCCCTAAAACCCTCAAATCACCCAATTAGGTTTAACCAACTTTAACAAAACAGTATAAAAATTATATGTAAAGCTTACCCTCGACACAAGGATCACAACGGTGTAAAGAACGATGAAATCCGACACCTCTAGCTCCGGGATTTGATAATGATGCGATGACAAACAAACTACGTAACTCCTTTTCTCCTCACTTAGGTTTTAGAATAGATAAAAGAAACTAAGAAAAGTGACGGACAACCTTTTATACTTATCTCGCATCATTAACAAAACCCGTCAAACTCAGCTCGTAAAACTCACTTACTCGATCGAGTAAGTCACTTACTCGATCGAGTGACCCTTACTCGATCGAGTGCCACACTTACTCGATCGAGTACTCATCAGACAGAACACTGTTTCGTATAAAAATATACTTACTCGACAGAGTAAGCCCCACTCGATAGAGTACCCAAAGACATAGAAAACCGTAGTATTACAAATAGATTATTTGATTTTCTATTTTAGGAAGGCCATACTAGGAATTTATTATTATTGCTTTGCATTTATTTTAATATGTTGCATGCATTGCCAAATCGCCATAACAACACATGCATTTCATATCAAGTCATCGAGCGTGTCAATTATAATTATCGTAGTTCACCGCTTTAGTTCACATAAAACGTGATAGATAATAAATTGACAAGACCTCTCACTAAATAATAATTGAGAATTAGCCTTACCAAATAGTATAAACCATGAGTCCCAATTTCATAAGGAAGTAGGCTCGGCTCACCGGGGTGCTAAACTTGTTACGTTGGTTAAGTGGGTAATAAAATGTTATTACATCGAAATTTGGATTGAGCTCAACGGAAGTATTCGTGACCGTAGTCGCATGCGTTCCGAGCTAAAGATAAATATTAAAGTAATTTTTATCGACCGAGAGTTCTAGAAGTAGAATCGATTAAAGAGTTAATCCACCAAGTTATATTGATAAGGGATGAATCGGCTCACCATGCCCGAATTGATATGAATTTGGATCTCGGGATCCTTTATAATAGTTGGGAAGAGGTCACTATATAAATGCTTAAAACTTGTTTAAAATGTTTACAAGTATTATTAAAACAATAAATGTTTATTATTTCCTTCATTTCCATTTCTGTAGTTATTTATACGCAATGGATTCATCTAATACTCTTACACCAATCACCATTAATTCATGGCTCCAATCATTCGATGAAAAGTGCTCCGAGTATGACAATGATACGATTAGAGAATTACGCTTTGGCATTGGTCAGGATGGAAATCTTTACTACTTTACCATTTTCATACCTCCCACTCCCATATTAATGCCCACCACTTTGATAAGAGAATCTTGTGAAGAAAATCTAACTAATTCCAAGGCATCATTGTTTGTAGAAACCAGGAGAAATATTATATTCAGTGGGATTTCTAGCAAGAATGTTCTTACAACTGAAAGGAGTAATGGTATTATTAAAAGAAAGGCAAAGATGGGTGAGAAACCCAAACCTGATAATGAATTGGAAATGGTTAGTGAGACTACCACAACCAAGACCAAGAAGGGTGCCCAATCTTACGAAGAATGTCATTATTGTAATGTCATGGGCCATTGGAAGCGAAATTGTCCCAAGTATTTGGAAGATATCAAAGCTGGACTTATCACTCCGGTTAGGGTTAAGTGATTTGGAAGCACTTAGCAAGGGTAACATGGATCTCCAATTCGCAAATGGAACTAGAGTAGCCGCCATTTCAAAGGGAACCCTTGTGATTGCCATAATTAAGTGATTTTAAATTGCATCTACATAATGGTGATTACGTACCCATTTTGTCTAAAACATTATTTCCATGTTAGACATGGAAGGATTTATATTTCGCCATCAAAAACTATCGTTGTATTTTGTTGAAAATAGACATGGCTATGAGCCAAGTCACTTCTCCTAATGATATTCATGTTTTAGACACTTCCAACTCAAGCAAAGATATCTACATAATACGATCCAAAAGACTCAAACAAAGTAATCCAAATATTTTGTACATTTGGCATTGTTGATTAGGTCTCATAAATGAGAAACGCATTAAAAGCTAGTGTCGACTAGATTTATTGAGCCATTTGATTTTAAATCATATGGAATGTGCGAATCTGGTCTCCTTCGCAAAATGGTTCGTACTCCCTTTATTGGTAAAGGAACACGAGCAAGTGATTTGTTAGGACTAATACATGCCGATGTTTGTGGTCTAATGAGCTTCACCGCAAAGGAGAAATTATGACTACTTAGTCACTTTTACCGATGATTTAAGTAAATATGGGTATGTTTACTTAATCTAATATAAAAGTGAAGCATTTGAGAAATTGAAGAATTTCTAAATAAAGTAGAGAACCAATTGATCAAGAGAAATAAAGCATTACGATCCGATCGTAGTGGCAAAGATCTTAGTAATGAATTTGATTTATTAAATATGGATTATGACCTTGTGTCACTACCCATAAGATCAAACTAATATGAGTCGGTTTGAGTTATCGAACTTAATTTTAGGAATTTGCAATCCAAAACGGACACGTTATTAAAAACGAATGGTCAACCAGGAGATACCTGAAATAGAGAGTCTATTTAACAAATTACATGGATCAGACTCGGATATGACATGAATCAAGCTGCCATAATAGAGCTGGTCTTTTATGTGCTAAATACTTCAGTCTAGACAAACTTCAATTACTCCACCATATATATTTGTAAGTCACAAAGCCATCTCTTAAGAAGATAGATGTATTTCTAAGAGATAGAGAGGGAATAGATTAGATCGTTACAAACATGACTTATAGTTATTATGTTACTTTTTGAAAGTAATGGAACTATAATATATAAAGATAGAGTGGGAGTATAGTTTGTTGGAGCTTGTGTCCTCCAGTTAGTGCGGATAACGTCATTGCACATACACTTGTACGGACAAGTGGGAGCTTGTTGGGGTTGGTGTCCTTAACAGTTAGTGCAAGGACTTATAAATCTCTAAAAGGATCAAAGGGTATACTTTGTATCATTATCAGTTGATCCACGTTTATCAATAACGGTTGGCTTGCTAGATAAGTTTGACGTTATTGTCATACAGATGGCGGTGATCAACTGGTCCCTAAAAGTCACACCTATAGGACACGTTCGAGAGACGTGACCGTGAAAAATACTTGTCATGTAGATGCCAAATTTGACTAACCAGTTAGTCCGAGTTATTTGACTAGTAATTAGTCAAAAATGTGATGTTGAGATATTATATTTAATACGGATTAAATATCATGGGCTAAGGCGAATTAACCAGTTAATTCGTAAAATTAAATATAAGCGTTTTATATTTAATTAAATGTATATTGAATATTAATTATACAATATCGTTTTTGTCGGACATGTATTAATACTTCAACTAACCCGTGTTATTAGTTGATGTTTTAATAGCCGATAACCGATGACGATTTATAATAAGAAACCGCGTCATATACATTTAGCGAGACGAGTCGGATCAGTCGGATCACGAGTTAAATGAGGAGAAAGTGGAAAGTATACCCTTTGATCCTTTTAGAGATTTATAAGTCCTTGCACTAACTGTTAAGGACACCAACCCCAACAAGCTCCCACTTGTCCGTACAAGTGTATGTGCAATGACGTTATCCGCACTAACTGGAGGACACAAGCTCCAACAAACTCCCACTTGTCCGTACAAGTGTATGTGCGATAACCGATTCTCATATTCATTTAAAATTTCTCCCACTCAATGTAAAACAATTTGCAGATCTGGATCCACAAAGGTCGTATTTTACAATCGATCTGGATCAAGAGTGGTTTCCCCGACTAGAGAGTAACTTAACTGATAAAACGAATCCGTATCCGAGCATGGCCATGCATTTCGATTCTGACTCCTCGAGTGGCCCCGAGAAATATCGAGTACCCGATAAAGGCTGAATATTTCCTTCAACTCGAACTCCTTCCGATCTAAGCACAGCATGAAATGACCCAGAAAAAATCTACTTGACCCCCTGTTACGGATGACCGTGAGAAAGAAACCAAAGTCACCCAAAATCTGCCGTAGTCTCAAGAGACAGTCGATAGTCAAAAGAATCGACTCTTAGGATCACCATGGAGGTCCTATCCACGACCGGGCATCGAATGTTATAAAACATTTAGGACTCCACGTCGATGTCACAATAGTGTCCTACGAAATATCCGTATAAATCGCCTCTGTGATTGGTCAGTCAACCGGTTGACTTATGGCTCGTTGAACCCACCATCAACCAACGTCACAAAATAATTGCCAGAGTTATCAGCTCATGTGGGCAATTAAGGACTAAAAAGATATGATGTTTGTTCAGTTCACTTTGTGGTGTTCAAAATTGTCGTACAATTCCACATGAAAAACAAAATATATATAAATATCAAAACGATGATGTCGTAGAATGAATCTAATCCATAAAAGTACTACAACTCAGGAACACGTTTGATTCCCATGGAATTTACGTGCCCTTCATGCTTATCTTGTCGTAATGCTTTAGTGAGAGGATCTGCTATGTTATCATCAGTAGCAATCTTTTCTATCACTACTTCCTTTTGCTCCACGTAATCCCGGATTAGATGAGCTTTCCGTTGTACATGTCTAGACTTGTTGCTAGACTTTGGCTCCTTAGCTTGGAAGATGGCACCACTATTGTCGCAATAGATGGTGATCGGGTCATTCGAACTAGGCACTACAGAGAGCCCATGTAAGAATTGACGCATCCATATCGCTTCCTTTGTAGCTTCAGACGCGGCATAGTACTCGGACTCGGTCGTAGAATCTCATTGTAACAGATTTGTTTCGAACTCTTCCGGTGATCGCAGCGCCATTAAGAGTAAAAACGAATCCAGATCGAGATTTCGAGTCATCTCGATCCGTTTGGAAGCTAGCATCTCACAGAATCGGTTGCGCATAGCGCTTGAGAGCCTCCATAAGTCAATGCCCAATCTTTAGTCCTCCGTAGGTACTTAAGAATGTTCTTGACACCAACCAATGTGGTTCACCTGGATCTTTGTTGGAATCGACTTGTCATACTCAATGCATATGCCACGTCCGGACATGTGCATATCATGGCATACATGATTGATCCTATAGCCGAAGCATAAGGAATCCGTGTCATGCGCTCTTTCTCTTCCGGTGTCTCGGTGCCCGAGACGGCTCAAATGCACCCCTGGAGCCATAGGAAGGAACCCCTTCTTGGAGTTAGTCATACTGAATCTCTCTAGGACTTTGTCTATGTAAGACTCGATCGAGAGATAACATCCGTCGTGATCTATCTCGATAGATACGGATGCCTAGAATTCTTTGTGCCTCTCCCGGATCTTTCATCTGGAAATGGTTTTTCAACCATACTTTCACCGAAGTTAAGAGAGGTATGTCATTCCCAATCGGGAGTATGTCGTCAACATACAATATTAGGAAGACAATCTTGCTCCCACTCGACTTGATATATAGACATGGTTCCTCGACCGATCGAGTAAATCCATTGTCTTTTATCACTTGGTCGAAGCGATGATTCCAACTCCTTGATGCTTGCTTAAGTCCATAAATGGAACGCTTAAGCTTGCACACTTTCTTAGGATGTCCTGGATCGATGAAACCTTCGGGTTGTACCATGTACAACTCTTCCTCCAAAAAGCCGTTTAAGAAGGCGGTTTTCACGTCCATTTGCCAAATTTCATAGTCATGAAAAGCGGCAATCGCTAAGATAATCCGAATGGAACGCAGCATGACTACGGGTGCAAAAATCTCATCGTAGTGCAAACCTGGCACTTGGGTGAAACCTTTAGCAACTAGTCGTGCTTTGTAGATATCTTGCGACCTTCCACGAGAATGCTTTATCTTGTAAATCCATTTGCATTGAAGGGGACGAACCTTAGCGGGTAAGTCAACAAGATCCCACACGTTGTTCTCATACATGGAGTCCATCTCGGATTGCATGGCCTCAAGCCATAGCTTTGAGTCGAAACTAGTCATGGCACCTTTATAGGTTGCGGGTTCACTACTCGTTAAGAGCAGAACGTCATCTATGTCATGTTCCTCGACCATACCAATGTATCTGTCCGGAGGAATAGAGACTCTTCCCGACCTCCTAGGTTCCTCAGGAATATTCACCGCAGCCGGGATTGAAGGAACAGGTTCCTCCAATGGTTGCTCGGTGTTTGGTTTTGGAATCTCCGACAGGTCGAAGGTTCTATCACTCTTTGCATTCTCGAGAAATTCCTTCTCTAAGAATGTCGCACTAGCCGCAACAAAAACGCGTTGTTCGGTTGGCGAATAGAAGTAATGACCACGTGTTCCTTTAGGATAACCTATAAAGTATGTCTTGACCGATCGCGGGCCGAGCTTATCCTCGTGTCTCCACTTGACATAAGCCTCGCAGCCCCAAACCCGTATAAAGGACAAGTTAGGGACCGTTCCCTTCCATAGTTCATATGGAGTCTTGTCATGAGCTTTAGACGGACTTCGGTTAAGTATTAGAGCGGCTGACAAAAGAGCATAACCCCATAATGAATCAGGTAAAACCGTGTGACTCATCATGGATCGAACCATATCAAGTAGTGTTCGATTTCTCCGTTCGGACACACCATTCAATTGAGGTGTTCCGGTGGAGTTAAGCGTAAGGCAATCCCACAGTCTTTGAGGTGTTGATCAAACTCATGAGAAAGATACTCGCCACCACGATCTGAACGTAGTGTTTTAATCTTTCTACCTAATAGGTTCTGTACCCTATTTTGGTATTCCTTGAATTTCTCAAAGGATTCACTTTTGTGCTTCATTAAGTAGACATAGCCATATGTACTCAAATCGTCCGTGAAAGTGATGAAATACCTATAGCCTTCTCGTGCGGTGATTGACATAGGGCCACATACATCCGTGTGTATGAGTCCTAATAGGTCAGCAGCGCGCATTCCAACACCTTTGAAGGAAATACGAGTCATCTTACCGATGAGACATGATTCACACGTGCCAAATGATTGAAAATCAAAGGCCGAGATAGCTCCATGTTTGATGAAATTTGTTTTACGCGTTTCTCATTAATGTGTCCCATACGGCGAGTGCCATAGATACGTTTGATCTTTGTCACCAACCTTTAACCTTTTATTCATTACGTGTAATATTTCCGTGTCCGATCTAAAACATAAATTCCGTTCATGGAGCGCTTGTCAGTAAATCATATCGTGTAATGAGAAAATGCAAGAATTATTTTCTATTACAAATGAAAAACCAAGTTTATCAAGTGCGAAACCGAAATAATGTTTTTCGAAAGACTAGGAACATAATAAGATCATATAATGACAACTCAAATCCGCTAGGAAGTCGGATCACATATGTCCCCTTGGAGATGGCGGCTACTCTTGCTCCATTCCCAACACGCAGGTCCACCTCACCCTTTACGAGGGGTTCGATGTTTTGAGCCCCCGCACATGATTACAGATGAGAACCACAACCAGTATCAAGTACCCAAGTTCCGTAACTTGCGTGGTTAATCTCAATCATATGAATAAAAGTAGAAGAAGAGGAAGACATACCAACAGGTTTAACACGACCTGCCTTTAAGTCCTCATGATAAACAGGACATGTGCGTCTCCAATGCCCAGTCTTGTGGCAATGATGGCATTCCATGTTTTCATTCTTGCTCTTTGTCACGCCTGATGAGGTGCTCGACTCACCAGGCCCACTCTTACCTGAACCCGACTTCTTGAACTTCGCCTTACCTACTGCTAGGTTTGCACGAGCTTTGCCCTTACCTTTCCCTTTATTCGACACAACGAGAACATCTGTTTCATGCTCCCACCGAACTTCATGTCCTTCTCGGTCCGTACGAGGAGGAGTGCGTTCATGCGGAGTTTTCTTCAAATCATTCATATAGTAATTCGCTCTAAATTGCGAATAACCATCGTGGAGTGAGTGAAGAATGCGGTCGATAACAATGTTCTCGCTGATGTTACAGTTAAAGGTCTCCAGTTTCTCGACATTCTCAATCATGCTGAGAATGTGTGGGCTAACCGGTTGGCCCTTCTGGAGTCTCGCATCAAAGAAGCGAGTGGTATGCTCATAGGTCACGATTCTCGGTGCTTTCGAGAATTCCTTAGTGAGCGTGGTGAAAATCTTGTTTGCACCATGGGCTATGAAGCATTTCTGCAAATTGAGTTCCATTGCAAAAATGAGTACGTTTTTAATCGCACCCGCTTCCATACAGAAATCATTAAACTTGGTGATTTCAGCAGCTCTAGCCGTGGGACCTGGGTTTGCCGGGATGGGCTCTAATAGATATTTGAGCTTCCCGTCGCAGGCAGTGACATTCCGTAATGCCGCTTCCCGGTCCGCGAAGTTGGATCCATCATTCTTGATCGAGTAGACTGATTCATCTGATTCATGAAGATCCGAAGCCAGGACTCACGGTCCAATGTGGCACTTGGCATTGGGTTTTCAGTAGAACCAGCCATTTGTTGTTTAGCAGTTTAAAATCGTGATCTACACTGAAAAAGAAAGGAAAAACAAAACGAAATAAGCAACTCATCGAGGTGATTTAAGTCTATTTTAAAAAAAATTTTAAACATTTAGACTCTCGCACTTGCATAATTGATCTCCCTCAAGAAAGATACAAGTGATCCCAAGACTCAATTTCTGTAAATTGATAAGCCAACTGTTTAGCTAATTCTTCCGGAAGAACTCTTGGTCGACAGATTTCCGTAAATCCTATCTATAGTCCACCATAGTCACAGGATCGTACGAGTGACCATAGTGTTGAGATAAAATAGGTCAATCGGTTCCAACTTACCCGACGTAGAAGGGGTCATATTATGCCTACCGACGAAGAAGGGACTCATTGGAGTTTGACCTATAAAGACCGTTCTCAATTTTAGTTTATACGAGGAAGATCCCATCAACAAAATTATAATTCATTTTAAGTGAACGAATAACTAGCGTCTGTCGTGAATGAATTTATTTGGATGATGGCTTTAAAACGTGTGACATGAGAATGTCAATGAAAACTAACTCGTGACCTCTATATGTGTCAGTTTTCATGCAACAAATAGGTGGTTTGGTTTTTAGGCGGAATATGATGCATATTATCGTTACGAAAAATAAATAAATGAATGCAATACGTAAATAAAATTCCTAGTGTGGCCTATCCTAGTATAAGAACATAATACAACTTTGGAATCCACCGTTGGACCCGAAAAGCTTGTCTTGATGTTCCATCTTGATCCAAGTAGCGGGAGTGAGCATCTGGTCTCCATCTTTGGTCTTCTCAAAAAATTACAATTAAAATTACAAAATATAAACCTATTTACATTCTAATTAAAAACTGTAATTACAAGTGAAAAATCCCAAAACGGAGATACGAGATCTCAAAATACAACCAAGACCGTGTTCCATCATTACGGTAACACGTTCTACTAAGGCCACACTAAGTTACAACCGTTTGCAAATTAAAATAAATACGTAATAAAAGGGCATTCACGGCATTCAAGATAAACGATAAATAAAAATGCATCAACTAAAAAAAACAAATTCATTCGTGACATAATTCCGTAATTATGTTAAATTTATCCAAACCACCTTTTAAAGATTAAAATTCATGTGATAAAACCGCTTCTATCATTTAATTTTAATCCATTACAATCCGTTACTTTAAATATGCTTTAAAATAACTTAATGGTACGTGTGTGAACCGTTTCACAATCATAGCGAGTGTACAATATCCGTATAAAGTACATATTATAGCCAAAAGAAAATTTAAAGCAAAAGGAATAAATTTTCAAAGCTGTTAAAACAAAATCCCTCGATCCAGGGACACAGGTGCTCGATCGAGGAACAAACAGGTCTCGATCGACTGAACTGCAAGTCGATCGAGAGGATTGCCAAACAGAAGGTGCTCGATCGACTAAACTGGTGGTCGATCGAGTACTTTTATCAGCAAAGCTGCTCGATCGAGTACGAGGACAACTCGATCGAGCAGTAGGGTTTTAAAAGGGGTCGATCGAGTACAACAGGACTCGATCGAACAAAACAAGAGAGAAATAGCACTCGATCGAGTAGAAATACGCTCGATCGAATGCAAACATGGCTGAAACTTCAAAACCCTCGTGAAAACAGTTTGTCGAGACAAAATCAATTGCAATTTTGATCAAAACGCATCAAAACATATTTAACAATTGACAAAAACTAGACATGTTGCTATAATCTCCGTATAAAATAACAACATGTAAAAACAATATGAAAATTGAAACAAAACAGCCGTGTAAAACATGAAACGGCACGGTTTTCAAGACAAAACAACAACAAGAGCAACCGTGTAAGCAGGACACGGTTCCCAATGCAACCAAAAACGCAGCAACAACAGAAAAAAAAATTTCTGCCGTGTAAAAATTGGCTGCCGAGACAAAATTTTTAAACAAAAAATCATCGATTCATTTCGTTTAATGAAAATTACATAGAAAAAATTACGTGGCCTCGCTCTGATACCACTTGAGGGTTAATATCCGTATACTACCCTTTAATTGTAGGACTATAACGCAAATTTCATATGTAATTTATAGTCATAAAACAAAATAACAAGGAAACGATAAAGATTAGAAATCAACCTCGGGTCCTTATAGTGCGGCGTAAAAAATGTAAATCAAATGAGATTCCCTCCTAATTGTTGCACCCAAGACTTGTCCGAGATATGCCCTTGTGCTAGATGGTGTTCTCCGATTGCCTTGCAATATTGGGAGAACTGATGTGAGTTTTTCGAGATGAGAGATCTCGGTTTTTCAGAGGAGAATGCTCTTCAAAACCCTAGTTTATTTTTCCAAATGAATTTAGTTTCAAAAGGAGAAGAAACCTCTCCTTTTGATGACCTCGGTCCGCGGGTCACTAGAGGGGGAAGTGGGCTTTCCACTTTCTCCTCATTTAACTCGTGATCCGACTGATCCGACTCGTCTCGCTAAATGTATATGACGCGGTTTCTTATTATAAATCGTCATCGGTTATCGGCTATTAAAACATCAACTAATAACACGGGTTAGTTGAAGTATTAATACATGTCCGACAAAAACGATATTGTATAATTAATATTCAATATACATTTAATTAAATATAAAACGCTTATATTTAATTTTACGAATTAACTGGTTAATTCGCCTTAGCCCATGATATTTAATCCGTATTAAATATAATATCTCAACATCACATTTTTGACTAATTACTAGTCAAATAACTCGGACTAACTGGTTAGTCAAATTTGGCATCTACATGACAGTATTTTCATACGGTCACGTCTCTCGAACGTGTCCTATAGGTGTGACTTTTAGGGACCAGTTGATCACCGCCATCTGTATGACAATAACGTCAAACTTATCTAGCAAGCCAACCGTTATTGATAAACGTGGATCAACTGATAATGATACAAAGTATACCCTTTGATCCTTTTAGAGATTTATAAGTCCTTGCACTAACTGTTAAGGACACCAACCCCAACATAGTTTAGTGGGAGTATAGAACACATGTCTTATTGTTAAAATGTTGCTTTTCGAAAGTAATCGTATTATTAGTATCAATGACCTTGTCCCAAATCGACCTTGTTGCATACGAGCCGTAGCATTCCAAATCCAAAGATTGTTACTCAAGAGTAGATTTACTTTAAGGCGAGGGTCTCTTTAAAAGTAAATAGAGCTTTAGAGTACCTAAGTACAGAGATTGACATGAAGATGTTAATCAAGATAAATTATCTTATGAATTGTCGCATTTCATTTTAATGAAGAATGGCAAATGATATTAAAAATTCGCTTTTCTAAAATGGGAATTTAGAGAAGGATGTGTTTGGAACACAAAACCTTAGATAAAGATCTAAGAATCCTAACGTATTATACGTAGTTTTCTTAAGTGATCCTAGAATGGTCTTAAGCAAGCATCAAAGGATTATATTTTTCGTTCATGTGATAATTGAGAATGGTTTCATTCACATGATTGAAGAATCATGATTATACATGTAGTTAAGTGGGAGCAAGAATTATTTTTCCATGTCTTATATATTGATAACATATTACTTATTGAGAATAATGTACCAATGCTCTCTTCTTTGAAAGAGTGATTGGGAGACTAGGAAAAGGTGCGATGTATTCTAGAATTCTGAATCTATGTGAGAGAATATTGGCATAGAGTTGAGAGTCTTATGATGATATGATCTTTCATATTTGTTTAACATCAACAAGGTTGAGTAGGTTATTCATGTTGATGAAAGTGGAATTGCTATGATGGAGTCATAGTCATTCACTGAACATATTAAGTTGTCGATCACATGAAATCGTTTGTTAATGTTTCCGCCATTAGAACGATCATGTATGCCAATAGACGCACATGCCATGATGTAACATATGCTTAGAGCATAATAAGTGATGTGACTCTTAATTGCGCACATTTAGTCCCCTAGTTGAGCCTATTTTGCATACTATTATAACATTCCATAGCCATTTTATCCGTCAAATGCTTTCTATTTTGCTTTTCTAGTGCATTTCATATGTTTTGTAGGAAAGAAGATAATTAGGCGGAAATTCCCGTCTCCCATGCATATTTAGAAGCTTTTTTATGATCTTGGATGGACTAGTATGAAGAGGAGGCAAGAACGATGACCAAGGATGTAGGAATAAAGAGTATATAGAAGGATCATAAGCTTAAAGGTAAGGATGACGAGAAGGAAGTCATTGCAAGAAGAAATTTCCCGGAACCCAAACCAAGATTTGATCCTTTGGCTCTGAAACTATTCTAGATGAAACGGCGTCGAAAAATCAAGTGGTCTAGGCTTTTGAATCATTCCAATAGGAGTTCGAATGAGGAAATGACGTCCGTTTTACAATCCGAGCTCAAATAGACAAGCTGTCCGCCAATCCGCGCGTCCCGAAACTCAAGACGCTCGTCCCCAGACCCAAGACGAGCGTCTCCCCTTCAAGACGATCGTCGTCCTTTCCTATTATCCGAGCGTCTCCCCTCCAAGACGAGCGTCTTCTCCCCTCATAATCCGAGCGTCTCCTCCTCGATCCGCTCGGATCACAGTCCAGGAAGCCCGTGCCTATTCTGCAGACGCTCGGGACGAGCATATTGTGGCGGGACTAGCAACGTGATATGCGCATCTCCTTCGAGAGGAGCATTTCCCTACTCAACACTTAGTAATGCTATTTACTAATCTACCCTTGCTTAACCTAATGATGTACTACTATATATACTCCAATTGTAATAATCAAAAGGGGCAAGTCTCCTTAGATTAGATAAAATCCTTCCTTAGATTAGATTAACCTTTCATTAGGAGTAGATTAGAATAGATTACTCTTTAATCTTTCCACAAATCATACATTAATCTTTCTTTAATTATTGTTCAAGTTTATTATTGGGTAATTGAAGATTATTGGGTTATTATTGGAGAATTGACAACTCTTCATCAATGAATCAAGTTCTCTTCTTTTGTTCTTTGCTTTATTATTTGGAATCATCTTCATAGGTATAATTCTCTTTCACCCTTGTTTAATTATTGTTAATCACATCATTTATTCATCATGTTTTGCTTGGTTAGTATGATTGACAACCTTATTAACATGTTAAACTTGATAATGAGTGAGTAGTCATTTAGCTAGGATTAATGGGCAATTAGGGGAAACAAACATGGGGAATGATTCATGCTTAATCTAATATGTTCACATAATTTATTTGCTTGCTTGTTGTGATTTCAACTTATGCACATGTTATGTTTGATGAAATGCGAGCCTATGAATCCTTGCATTTTCACCCATCACCTATCTCTTCAATGAGGCTTGTAAGACATAAACCAACTCGAGCCTCATTAGACCATGCATAAAGTTGAATAGGAGGAGACTAAGTCGACTTGTATGTGTTGTACAATCCAATCGATTCGGCTCCGAGACCTAAATCTTCTTAGGGATTGTAAGATATACACTAACTCGATCCCATCACAACAATAAGTGCTTGCTATATAATTGAGAACATGTTTGTATGATCAACCCCCATAAATCCTTATGATCCCATGACATCCTAGTATCCTTTATTATTTGTCTACACCTTTATATTTTATTTTACTTCATGGCTTGCATTAGTTTAGACTCACCAACTGCAAACCCAAATCAATTGTGACACTAGCATAAATTGAGATAGATAGACTTAGAACCCAAAGCACACCGTCCCATGGATCGACCTCGACTTAACCACTAACTATTTGTTTGTTGAGAATATAAATGTGTTTGATTGGGAGACACGACGACAATCACCAATCAAAATGGCACCGTTGCCGGGGACGGTGTTATGTGATTAAGTTCTTACTTGTTTGTCTATTTTGATTGTGCTTTAACCTTGAGGAACTTATTCCTCAAGGTTCGTTTTTACCGATTTATTGTAGTTTCCATGTTTGTTATTATATCATTATCTTGGCTATGATGATGACCCAAGACTTGGTACATGGAGTATGTGGTGGATCTTTTGAGTATGACTATGGGTATGGGGAGTTTTAGGAGCAAGTCAACACAAACCTACCTTACTATTCATACAATGAAAATCCTAACTACTACCCCAAATTTTCCCACCAAAATCACCACATCCAATATCCACAACAACCACCCACCCAACACCCACTTCATGATGAATTTCAATTGCCACAATACAACAACTTTCACACCCACCCACAACAAGAAGATGAACCCATTCAAAATGTGATTCTCCAAATGATGGGAGATCAAGAAAAGTTCTTCAAACAAATGCTAGAGGAGAGCCAAAATAGGAACAATGTTCTTCAAGGCATTGTTACCCAAGGTGAGGAGTTGGAGATTCAAATTGCCCAATTGAAGGAAGCCCAAATAACTACCTCTCACCATTCCTTAGATCATGAATGCAAGTTTGAAGGAGTTGCCTTTGATGACAAGTGGGAAGAGCCAATCCTCTTGAGCTCTTGTGAGTATGAAAGTGTGGTGTTTGATGAAGAAGATATGAGGGTGTGTCATTTGATGTTAACATTGAGGTGTTGAAGGAAGAATTAATGAAGAAAAGTGAAGCCCCTATTCATGATTCATATGGAGAAAGCGATGATGACGCATCTATAGAAGAAGATGATGAGGGAAAGATGGACTCAAATGATGAATGGAGTTATGGGATTAGCTTTCTTGAGGAACCCATCCTTGAGAAGTTTGAAGATTGCTTCGATGAAGAGGAGGAATCCCTTAATGAGAACCTCTTCGCACCCACTACGGAGCTCATGATAGTTGGAGATGACATTATGGACCTTCTCACGAAAGTCAAACCGTCATACAAGAACTACTTAGTGGAGAAGCTCAAACACATGGCTAAGAAGGAGCCTACATGTGGAAATTTGGCACCCACTATCCCAACTCCTAAGACACCCCATCATCAATTCCATGAAAGTTCACCTTCTATCCTTGGAGGATTGACTAGTCCAAATAATTTCGTCATCAACTTTGGAAGAAATAGGAGCAACCGAAAAATACCCCATGATAAGAATCTCAAGTTTGATAGTTTCAAGAGTCGGGAAGGCGATCATCACAAAGCAAAAGCGAAGGGGAAGGAATTCCAAGAGAGATCCCTCATGGATTGGCCCTACTCGACTTTCAAATGGTTCAAAACCTACTCATGCTTACTCGAGGACCATTCACAAGCATTTGAACAACTATTGAGAGCATTGAGCTCCATGGATAATGGAATTTGCCATTTAACCGAGTTTGGTGGAGTCCTCCCTCAAACCACCATTTGTAAAATATCCTTTCCTTTGACTTTACATTACATTTACAATTGCATTTAGTTATATACATATACATTTAGCTTGCATTTGTATTATATTTCATATTGCATTTACATTAGTTAGTTCATATAGTTTAGTTTGCATTGTCATATATCTCACATGATTCATGCAGTTAGTTGCATATAGACTAGCATTCATGCATAGTCACTAATGACCAATCCTATTCTTGTCTACGCTAGAAATAGTGTTTAAATCGGTTTGGGGAGGTTTGATTAGAAGTGATCATAGTTTAATAGAGAGCATGCATCATTTAGTATAGTTTAGATTGCATACATTTGTTATATATGTCATATAGGATTGCATTTAGTTAGAGCATGCATTCATTCATATCATTGCATTTGTACTTCATTTCCATAAAGCTTTAAAAATCCAAAAACATGTATTTCTTTTTCATTCCTACTCCTACATGTACATTGAGGACAATGTCCAAAATAAAGTGGGGGATGGGAATTTATATTCCAAAATGATAAAAATTGAAATTTTTTGAAAAATACAAAAACATGTCCTTTTTATTTCATAAACATAAAAACCACAAAAATTTGAAAAATCGAAAACTCAAAAACCATGTTCATTCCTTTATAGTGTAGAATTGTATATTTTGTATATACTTGTTTGTTTGTTTGTTTGTCTATCCTTTTTCACATTGATCGACTACGCCACATCCGAGGCATGAGGATATTGAAGACCGCATGGTATGATCTTTCCAATCTCCTTTTTCCTCTTTATGTTATTGACTATGTGGCTTTATTTTGGTTGATGCGGTATAAACAATGTGAATTTAGGAGTTGCATTATTTGGAATAGTAGTTGGTAGAAGCATATACATTAGGTTGTATAAATGTTAGTTGCATCATGGCATGTAGTTTGCATGGTTAGAAATTTTTTTTTTGTGAAAACGTCTACTTGGAAAACTTGACAAGTGTATATAGGCCCTTGTAGATACTTTTTCTTCTTGAGACTTTGCTTGTTAGAATACTTGTAAAACACCCTAGGATGTGTCATGCTAGTATCCTTTGACTCATGGATTAAGGCCTAGTCAAGAGTACCTTGTGGTGTGATAACTCCTTGGCTACCGTTTATTCTAAGGTGACCTTGAAACCATGTAACCATCCATCATCCATGTTCTACCACATCTTGTCATCAAAAAGGAATGGGCACAAAAATTGTTCAAAATTTGAGTTCAAGAATTGAAATGAAAGTAAAAAAGTTTGCAATTGCATCAAATGAAAAAAAAGGGAGCAAAAATATACTCCTAAGCTTCAGAAATAAGCACCCTCCCTACAAATGGGGTAGGTTTGAAAATGTTCAAAAGAAATGTAAAAAGTTGAAATTGTCAAGTATTGAAATGCTAAACCTCAAAAGAAATGGAAAAAAGAAAATGTTCTCAAAATGTCAAATGCCACAAATTGGGGGGAATAACAACAACAAAAGCAAACTCCCACATGAAACTCAAAACATATTGACCCCTTTTTCCATCGAATCCACTTTTGTGCATGGTAGAGAGGGGACGACCCTTCTTCTTGTCTAGGCAAGAAGGGGAATACCGCGATCCTCCAGTGTTTCTAACACCATAGGGAGCATACTTTTGATGAAAGCATTTAACGATTGAGGACAAAGGTACCCTAGCTTGACACAACTTGGAGGTGATTTATTTGTATCCTTCTAGGCTTTGTAGTTTGAAGAAACCGTATCTATGATGGAATGTGTACCCTTAGATTGCTTCCCTTATAGATAATTTCTGCCACTTAGATGAGGAAAGTGGCTATTCTTTTGTAGATGCATCCATTACTTATTTTGTGTGCTTAATGCTTGGATGTATCGCCATTTTGGCAAGCCCCACCTTACCTTTCAAGAAGGCACCCTACCTCATGGATGTCTTGTTATGAGTTGAAGGGGCGGAGTGAGACCCGCTAATTGTCTCATATCGGTTATATTAGTAGGATAGTTTAAATAAAGGTCTAGTTTTAGTCACCTCTTTACTCGGGACGAGTAAAGGTTCGGTTTGGGGATATTTGATGTGACTCTTAATTGCACACATTTAGTCCCCTAATTGAGCCTTTTTTTCATACTATATATTATAACATTACATAGCCATTGTATCCGTCAAATGCTTTCTATTTTGCCTTCCTAGTGCATTTCATATGTTTTGTAGGAAAGAAGATAATTAGGCAGAAATTCCCGTCTCCCGTGCATATTTGGAAGCTTTTTTATGATCTTGGATGGACTAGTATGAAGAGGAGGCAAAAATGATGACCAAGGATGTAGGAATAAAGAGTATATAGAAGGATCATATGTAACACCCCCATACTCCAAGTGCCTTACCAGGACCACTCAGGTATGAAGACATTACCATCTCGGTTACCCGAGGCAATGATAATCAAATAAACAATGAAGAAACAACGTTTAAATATAAATACTTAGTGAAGAGTACAATTCTCAAAACCAAACCAAAATGCAATACATGTTCTCAAACTGACTGTTCTAACTGAAATGTAAATAAACTATTAAGCTACAGCGGAAGACTCCTATCATCATGTCGTGGCCATCCCAGCTATCCCAGTACTCATCTCAATACCTGCTCAATATCTGCTCACCATCCCCGAATGGATCACCGCAGGTTTACAAAACAACACCGGGGTCAGTACTAATCACACAATTCAATATATATCAACAATAAGATAAACAGACAGCTTAACTGTCACACACACACAATCACGCCAAATCCAATCATCTCAATCACTGACTGTCCACTGGACCAGCTCTGCCAGTGGGGGACCGCAGCCGTACCCACCAAATCCCCGCTCCACATAGTGAGCGATAACCCTGTCCATTAATGTGCACATCCCTTCTGTGGCAGGTTCCACAGAAGGCGAAACTAGGGCGTGAAACCACTCCCGCAAGTGACCCCACTCAACCGAGGACACGCCTCGAGAACCACAGACAACAACCACAAACACAATCGCAATTACAACCGTCACAATACAATTACTATATCAACAAACAATCTCAACACATCAACCAATATCCCATTATGGGACTAATACTGAGTAGGAAATCCCCCGGTAAGCACACAATCGACGGTCTCTCTTCTTTGAATCAAAAGCTTCCTCTATGAACCTTCCTCCTATCATACAACACATAGAGGCCACCAAATCACATACTACACATAAAACCCCCAAATCTCTAAATTAGGGTTTAACCAAATCAAAGGAAAGACAATAAAAAGGGTACACAGATCTTACCCTCGACGCAAGGAACTCAACGGTATAATCAACGCTAAGGACTGACCTTCCAAACTCCGGGGATTGCTAATAATGCGATTAAGAAGATGAACTTGCTTGCTTTCTCTCTTAAACAGTAATTTAGGTTTTGCAAAAGTGATTTAGAATAATGACGACAAAGCTTATATACCCTAATCGCATAATTAACAAAACCCGAGAAAACTCCCCGTAAAACCGGCTACTCGATCGAGTACCCTAGGTACTCGATCGAGTACCCCCTTACTCGATCGAGTGCCCCAGCTACTCGATCGAGTACCCAACAGTCGAAACTTTTCTAAAACGCAACTTACCCTTACTCGACGAGTAAGGCCTACTCGATAGAGTACCCCAAGACTTATAAATACGGAGTATTACAGTCTTCCCTCCTTAAAAGGAACTTCGTCCCCGAAGTTCAAACCACTACTAAACAAAGGTACTCCCATAACATTCCCGACTCAACAATCAAAGAAAATTCAACATAGAACATGTTACTAACCCAACTCATCCCGACAAACATCCCAACACAACATATAAAAGGGGTATAAAACTCTTAAAAACTGTTCGCGATCATCTCCTACCCCCCTAAAAGAAACAAGGTTACGTCCCCGTAACCATACATACCTGATCAAAAAGAAAAGGGTAACGCTCTTTCATAGCCTCCTCTGGCTCCCATGTAGCTTCCTCGGTCTCGTGGTTAGACCAAAGGATCTTGAGCAGAACTGTCTCACCACTCCTAGTCTTTCTAACCTTTCGGTCTAGAATCTGTTTAGGCACCTCAAGATATGATAAGGACTAATCTAGCTCTAAGGTCTCGGCCTCTAACACATGTGACGGGTCACTCACATACTTCCGTAGCTGCGATACATGAAACACATTATGCACTCTCTCTAATGCAGCTGGTAAAGCCAGACGATATGCAACTTCCCCAACCCGCTCTAAGATCTCATACGGCCCTATAAACTTCTGACTTAGCTTGCCTTTCTTCCCAAATCTCATAACCCCACGCATAGGAGACACTTTCAGAAGAACCTTATCCCCAACCTGAAACTCTATATCCCGGCGATGTAGATCGATCTGCATAACTCTTTTGTCGATCTGAGTTGCTCTCATCCTTTCCCCGATCATCTTAACTGTTCCACCATCTCATGCACCATCTCTGGTCCTAAACCACCCTTTGCCTCAAAGACTATCGTCCCAACAGATTGGACTCCTACATCTTCTCCCATACAAAGCCTCAAACGGTGCCATACCAATACTAGTGTGATAATTTTGTTATTGTAAGAAAATTCTATCAAGTCCAACCTCTCGCTCCCGCCTACCATCAAAATCCATCACACAAGCTCGCAACATATCCTCAAGAGTCTTGATTGTTCTCTCGAGTCTGCCCGTCGTCGCGAGGATGAAATGTACTCATCTTCAAAGTTGTTCCCAACGATTCTGCAACTCCTTCCAAAACCTCGATATAAACCTCGCATCTCTGTCAGACACTATGTCCTTAGGGACTCCATGTAACTTAAGCACGTTCTTTCGATAGGCCATAGCCAGTTGTGCCTTAGTCTATGTATCTTTCATTGGAACAAAGTGAGCTGACTTGGTCAGTCGATCCACTATTACCCAAATCATGTTGTTACCTCGTTGACTCTTTGGCAAACCCACAATGAAATCCATGGAAATGGATTCCCACTTCCACTCAGGTACCTCTAAAGACTGAATCTTACCTTGTGGTCGTCGCTGTTCCCCTTTAACTCTATGGCATGTCAAACAACGGGACACAAACTCAGCTGTCTCTTTCTTCATCCCAGGCCACCAAAACGTTTTCTTCAAATCCTTATATAGCTTGTCACCACCCGGATGTACTGAATATGGTGTGCAATGCGCCTCTGTCATGATTGTCTTTTTCAACTCCTCATCATTAGGAACACACCACCTACCATCAAACCTCAAACTACCATCTATATGAATAGAAAACCGAGACACTGTCCCTTTCTCTACTCCAGCTCTCCACTCCACTATCTTAGGATCCAACGCCTGCTTACCTCGAATATCATCATAAAACTCCAGCTGTACTGTCATATCACCCATGACATCTCCTTTCTGCATCATATGTATCCCAAAGCTCGCTACCTCATCTCTCAGCCTCATCAAAGATAGAGTTGTACACAGATAATGTACACTCTTCCTACTCAAAGCATCAGCTACAACATTGGCCTTCCCTTCATGGTAGATGATTTCCATGTCATAATCACCAATCAGCTCCATCCACCTCCTCTGCCTCATGTTCAACTCCTTCTGAGTGAAGATGTACTTGAGACTCTTGTGATCAGAAAATACCTTAAAGATTGCTCCATAAAGGTAATGTCTCCAAATCTTGAGAGCAAACACCACAGCCCCCACCTCCAGATCATGAGTAGGGTAGTTCTCCTCATAAGGCTTCAATTGCCTAGAAGCATAGGCAATCACTTTACCATTCTGCATCAACACACATCCCAACCCATTCTTCGAGGCATCTGTATAAACCTCAAAGTTCTCGGTCCCTTCAGCAATGCTAAGACAGAGCGTGGTCAAACGCTCCTTTAATGTTTGGAACGCCGTCTCACAACTCTCATCCCAACGAAACCTGTTCTCTTTCCTCATCAACGCTGTCATAGGTCTAGCTATCTTGGAGAAATCCTTCACGAACCGTTTGTAGTATCCCGCTAAACCCAAGAAACTCCTAACCTCGGCAACATTCTTTGGTGCTTCCCACTTTGTCACTGCTTCTATCTTCGCCGGATCCTGACTACCCCATCTTTAGAGATCACATGCCCCAGAAAAGCAACTTTCTCTAACCAGAACTCACACTTGGATAGCTTAGCATAGAACTCGTGATCCCTCAAAGTTTGCAACACGATCCTCAGATGCTCCTCATGCTCCTCCTTAGTCTTAGAGTAGACTAAGATATCATCGATAAATACCACTACAAACTGGTCCAAGAACTGTCTGAAGATTCTATTCATCAAATCCATAAACACTGCCGGTGCATTAGACAACCCAAACGGCATCACCACATACTCATAATGGCCATACCTCGACGTGAAAGCTGTCTTTGGTATGTCCACCTCTCTAATCTTCACCTGATGGTACCCCGACCTCAAATCAATCTTAGAAAAGACTGATGCACCACTCAACTGATCAAACAGGTCATCTATCCTTGGCAAAGGATACTTGTTCTTTATCGTCACTCGGTTCAGCTCCCTGTAATCTATGCATAACCTCAAACTCCCATCTTTCTTCTTCACGAAAAGAACTGGTGCTCCCCACGGCGATACACTAGGTCTAATGTATCCCTTCTCTATTAGATCATCCAACTGCTTCCTAAGCTCCTCCATCTCCTTAGGACCCATACGGTACGGTGCCTTAGAGATTGGTCCCGTCCTGGTTTCAACTCAACGGTGAAATCTATCTCCCTCTTTGGTGGCAACCCCGGGATCTCCTCTGGAAAAACATCTGCAAACTCTCCCACCACTGGTATCACATCAACTGTCGGACTCTCTATCCGGTCATCTCTCACATGGCACAAGATCAAAGGACATCCCTTCCTCAGATAAGACTTCAAGGTGACAGCTGCAATCAACTTAACTTTGGGTTTGACTAGAAACCCACGATAAGACACACAAACACCCTTAGGACCTCTTAAAGACACTTTCTTTTGATGACAGTCTATCTTAGCTTTATACTTTCCTAACCAATCCATCCCGACTATCATCTCAAAACCGTCAAAAGGAAACTCTAGCAAGTCTACGGGTAGATCAACTTGCCCAACTATCATAGATACATCTCTAAACAATTTCCCACATGATACAGACTCACCCGAAGGTATAAAAACTCGCTCACTAACAGACTCATATACCCTCAAACCCAACTGTTTAACATGACTCGAAGACACAAACGACTGGGAAGCCCCCGAATCAAACAAAACAAAGGTAGGAATACCATTTACAAGAAAAGTACCGGTGATAACGTGCGCATCTTCCTCAGCTGCTTTCTTCTCCATCATGAATAACTTGCCACTGGTCTTCTGCCCACCTCCCTGAACAGTACTGGCTGATGTGGTCGGCTTAGCACCCGACCCTTGATTGTTGTTGTTGTTCGTTGGTGGTTTCTGATGAGAATTACCGCCGTTGCGGTTGCCTCCACTCGGTAACTCGACTTCCCGGTTTGGCCATGATCCGATCCGGTCATGTTGCTCGCGAAGCTCGTGCGAGGTCTGGAAAGATCCTGGTGCACTTGTGCACTCATGTCTCTTGTGGCCTACACCACCCACGACTATAGCAGGTCACTCCCCAACTATTACTCACACTTCCACGGCCACGCCCAAAGGAAGCCCCAAAGATCGAACCACGACCCGGAAGAAAAACCCTTAGACTGATTGTGGTTGCCTTTCTTGTGATTAGATTGGCCACCACCCTCACTCTCAGACTTCCTCTTCTGCCCACCTAACCTCTCCTGAGCCATCTCCACTAACCTCTCAGCTCTCCCAGCCCTCTCATAAGCTTCCTTAACATCAGTAAGGATCCCCACGGGTAACTTATCCATAATCTTAGGGGTCAACCCCCTCTCAAACCTCAATGCCAGATTCTCCTCACTCAAACCCATGTCCTCAGCATACCTAGACTTCTCATTGAACTGCCTGTAGTACTCGGCCAGACATCTCGGCGGTCATCTTAAACTGTCAAACTCTTCCTCAACTTACTCCTCACATGTTCCGGTACAAACTCCTTCCTCATGACCCCCTACGAAACTCCTCCCAAGGTATAGCGGGTAACCCTTGGTTTGTATATATCTCCTTAGCACTCACTTTCATTGTATCCCACCACTTGCCATTTGCCTCCCTCGGATAGAACACACTGTTCCACCCTCATCTCATCGGGACGGTGAACCAAATCTAATATGTTCTCCATCTCTCTCACCAACTATCAAGAAGGTTAGGCTCCCCAACTCCCTTGTACTCTTTCGGGTTAAACCTCGCGATATAGAGGCTGATTTTAGAATGATCAACCTCCTTCTCCTTATCCTTATCCTTATCCTTCCCCACAGTCTTTAAAGCCTCAGTGAGAGCATCCTGATGCTCCAACATCTTAACGATGTCATCTATATTCATAAGCTCAGCTCTCGCATACAAAGCAGTCTTCTTGGGCGGCATCTTGAAACTATATATAAGAAAGGGTAGACATAAACACACGTACTAAACCTCAAAACATGAAAACACGCTGCCCAGAACCTACTCGATCGAGTTCCCAAACACACTCGATCGAGTAACGGGCTACTCGATCGAGTGCCCAACATACTCGATCGAGTACCCAAACATCAGACCCCAAACAGACCTTCTGATCTCTTACATACTCGACCGAGTAGCTACTCGATCGAGTGACCCCCTACTCGATCGAGTACCCCTAGTTACTCGATCGAGTACCCAAAAACACGATTCTGGACTCAAAATCGTCAAAAACCCACCCGATCGAGTCAGTCCCACTCGATCGAGTCATGCCAATTCATAAAAGCTACCCGCATGCTACGTCATGTGCTAACATGCTAAACTTTATAAAACCACATTATATCATAACTAAACATGCTACGCATCTTTTCATACGATCTACGAGATCACTTCATCATGTTATTAAATGCCACATTGTAAAACATTCAACATGCTATCATACCATCAACAGTTTCCACACATCTTCAATTTTTTCTTTCACATTCTTAACTTTCTACTTCAACATCCAACAATCACACATTTCATCACATTCTTACACAAGTTAACCAAACACACATACGACTCGACAAACACTCCCCCCATGTGACCGGTTTAAAATTGTAGGGCGACTTCGCGACTTTAGGACGTCTCCCAAGCCTTTGCATTAGCTCCTACAACTTTTACCCTGGGTTCATTTTAATTGACTCCCTACGTTCATTAGGTTCATTGGTTACGAGGTTTCGGGATCGTCGCTCGATACCATTTGTAACACCCCATACTCCAAGTGCCTTACCAGGACCACTCAGGTATGAAGACATTACCATCTCGGTTACCCGAGGCAATGATAATCAAATAAACAATGAAGAAACAACGTTTAAATATAAATACTTAGTGAAGAGTACAATTCTCAAAACCAAACCAAAATGCAATACATGTTCTCAAACCGATGTTCTAATCGAAATGTAAATAAACTATTAAGCTACAAAGCGGAAGACTCCTATCATCATGTCGTGGCCATCCCGGCTATCCCAAGTACTCATCTCAATACTGCTCAATATCCGCTCACCATCCCCGAATGGATCACCGCAGGTTTACAAAACAACACCGGGGTCAGTACTAATCACACAATTCAATATATATCAACAATAAGATAAACAGACAGCTTAACTGTCACACACACACAATCACGCCAAATCCAATCATCTCAATCACTGACTATCCACTGGACCAACCCTGCCAGTGGGGGACCGCAGCCGTACCCACCAAATCCCCGCTCCACATAGTGAGCGATAACCCTGTCCATTAATGTGCACATCCCTTCTGTGGCGGGTTCCACAGAAGGCGAAACTAGGGCGTGAAGCCACTCCCGCAAGTGACCCCACTCAGCCGAGGACACGCCTCGAGAACCACAGACAACAACCACAAACACAATCGCAATTACAACCGTCACAATACAATTACTATATCAACAAACAATCTCAACACATCAACCAATATCCCATTATGGGACTAATACTGAGTAGGAAATCCTACCTGGTAAGCACACAATCAGACGGTCTCTACTGCTGAATCAAAAAGCTTCCTCTATGAACCCTCCTCCTATCGTACAACACATAGAGGCCACCAAATCACATACTACACATAAAACCCCCAAATCTCTAAGTTAGGGTTTAACCAAATCAAAGGAAAGACAATAAAAAGGGTACACAGATCTTACCCTCGACGCATGGAACTCAACGGTATAATCAACGCTAAGGACTGACCTTCCAAACTCCGGGGATTGCTAATAATGCGATTAAGAAGATGAACTTGCTTGCTTTCTCTCTTAAACAGTAATTTAGGTTTTGCAAAAGTGATTTAGAATAATGACGACAAAGCTTATATACCCTAATCGCATAATTAACAAAACCCGAGAAAACTCCCCGTAAAACCGGCTACTCGATCGAGTACCCTAGGTACTCGATCGAGTACCCCCTTACTCGATCGAGTGCCCCAGCTACTCGATCAAATACCCAACAGGTCAGAAACTTTTCTAAAACGCAACTTACCCTTACTCGACAGAGTAAGGCCTACTCGATAGAGTACCCTAAGACTTATAAATACGGAGTATTACATCATAAGCTTAAAGGCAAGGATGACGAGAAGGAAGTCATTGCAAGAAAAAATTGCTCGGAACCCAAACCAAGAGTTGCTCCTTTGCCTCTGAAAGTAGGCTATATGAAACGGCGTCGAAAAATCAAGTGGTCTAGGATTTTGAATCACTCCAATATGAGTCCGGATGAGAAAATGACGCCTGTTTTATAATCCGAGCTCAAATAGACAAGCTGTCCGCCAATCCGCGCGTCCCGAGACTCAAGACGCTCGTCCCCAGACCCAATACGAGCGTCTCCCCTTCAGGACAATCGTCATCCTTTCCTATTATCTGAGCGTTTCCCCTCCAAGACGAGCGTCTTCTCCCCTCATAATCCGAGCGTCTCCTCCTCGATCCGCTCGGATCACAGTCCAGGGAGCCCGTGCCTATTCTGCAGATGCTCGGGACGAGCATATTGTGGCGGGACTAGCAACGTGATATGCGCATTTCCTTCGAGAGGAGCATTTCCCTACTCAACACTTAGTAATGCTATTTACTAATCTACCCTTGCTTAACCTAATGATGTACTACTATATATACTCCAATTGTAATAATCAAAAGGGGCAAGTCTCCTTAGATTAGATAAAAGGGAAAATGCACGCGGTGCCCTTGAACTTTCGATTTTTGCCCGAAATACCCAGTTTTTTGTTCCGGAAAACTTAAAGAGGCTATAAACCGTGTTTACGAGCTCAGAAAGTGACGATTTTTTTTTTCAAATTGATTATCTTTTCGAGAACTACGACTTGAAAAAAAAAATTGTCGCGTTTGGAATTCGTGACGAAGAGAGATGGTCACTCAAAGTTTGTTCGGTAAATAAAACTTTGACGTACAAAAACTCCTAGCTACGGGATCCAAATACGACAATTTTTTTTTTTTTTCAAATCGTAGTTCTCGGAAAGATAATCGATTTGAAAAAAAAAATTATCACGTTCTGAACTCGTAGACACGGTTTATAGCCTCTTTAAGTTTTCCGGAACAAAAAATTGGGTATTTCGGGCAAAAATCGAAAGTTCAAGGGCACCGCGTGCATTTTCCCTAGATAAAATCCTTCCTTAGATTAGATTAAGCTTTCATTAGGAGTAGATTTGAATAGATTACTCTCTAATCTTTCCAAAATCACACATTAATCTTTCCTTAATTATTGTTCAAGTTTATTATTGGGTAATTCAAGTTTATTATTGGGTATTGAAGATTATTGGGTTATTATTGGAGAATTGACAACTCTTCATCAATCAATCAAGTTCTCTTCTTTTGTTCTTTGCTTTATTATTTGGAATCATCTTCATAGGTATAATTCTCTTTCACCCTTGTTTAATTATTGTTAATCACATCATTTATTCATCATGTTTTGCTTTGTTAGTATGATTGACAACCTTATTAACATGTTAAACTTGATAATGAGTGAGTAGTCATTTAGCTAGGATTAATGGGCAATTAGGGGAAACAAACATGGGAAATGATTCATGCTTAATCTAATATGTTCACATAATTTATTTGCTTGCTTGTTGTGATTTCAACTTATGCACATGTTATGTTTGATGAAATGCGAGCCTATGAATCATTGCATTTTCACCCATCACCTATCTATTCAATGAGGCTTGTAAGACATAAACCAACTCGAGCCTCATTAGACCATGCATAAAGTTGAATAGGAGGAGGCTAAGTCGACTTGTAGGTGTTGTACAATCTAATCGATTCGGCTCCGGGACCTAAATCTTCCTAGGGATTGTAAGATATACACTAACTCGATCCCATCACAACAATAAGTGCTTGCTATATAATTGAGAACATGTTTGTATGATCAACCCACATGAATCCCTTATGATCCCATGACATCCTAGTATCCTTTATTATTTGTCTACATCTTTATAGTTTGTTTTACTTCATTGCTTGCATTAGTTTAGACTCACCAACTACAAACCCAAATCAATTGTGACACTAGCATAAATTGAGATAGATAGACTTAGAACCCAAAGCACACCGTCCCATGGATCGACCTCGACTTAACCACTAACTAGTTGTTTGTTGAGAATATAAATGTGTTTGATTGGGAGACACGACAACAATCACCAATCAATAAGTTAATAACAAGTTAATTCCAATGATGGGCTTAAGAAAGCCTTAAAGAACATCTTTGAGATTCTTGAGAAGAAGTAAGGATTCGTTCATATGTTTGGATGATAAACTACGTTGTGTGTTGAAGGGTTGCACAAACTTTAGTTTCCAAACCAATTAGGATTTGTTGAAATCCTAGGCTGATTTTATTGACTTAAGAGTAAGAGACTAGAAAAGTGTTTTAGTTTCGTACATTGCAAATTCTACAAAAGAAATCTAAGTAAATTGTGATAAAGTGGTCAACGTAGGGAATGAGAGTAGATTCCTCTACCAAAGACTTTATCACAAGTTATGTGATAACAGTGGGAGCATCTTTCAAGTTAAAGAGCCCAAGTCTGGTAAGAAGACTAGACATATACTTAGATAAATTCATGTTATTAGAAATAACATTGAAAAGAAGGAAATAACAATTAATAAAGTTGGAATATATGGATATTTGCTATATCCACTTACCAAACTTTTATTGCATTTCAACTAGTGTAAAAGGTACACTAAAGATTATAAGATATGAAGTAGTAATAGTGTATTGACTATTCATATATGATAATCGCATTTATCATTTGAGTTTCTTTAACTCACCCTTTACTTTGTTATATCCAAATGGGTTGTAGAGACAAATTGAACCCCATTAAAGTGAACTGGATTGACATAGTATTCTCCCCTAGTTACTTAGAAGAGGTGACGTCTCGAAGTGACTAGAGTGTGATGCGATTGATGGCAAGTCCAAGTGCCATAGAGTCATATGGGACAATTCCCTTAATAGACACATTGATTAATTGTATGACTATACAAGTTAATCAATTCCTTAAAATTGAACAATTCAATTGTGAGAGAGAATATTTATATCTTATTGTAATTAAATTAAATAAGATTTATTTTAGTAATTGAAATACTTTATTACTAAAATTGATTATTGTTTGTGAAACAATTGAGATAAGAATGAATGGTTAATTATAACTACAATATGTTGTGAATTATAATTATATGACCCATTTTATGTATGTGATCAAGTATCACTAGTCAATTTATTTTATGTAATTTAATTAATTTATAAAATGATATTTATTTGATAAATATGCATTAAATTAATTAATAACATGTAACATACTACATGTGACATATTGTGTGACAAATGACAAATTGACAAAATAAAATGGTAGTCCATTTTATGTGAATGGACCGAAATATTATAGGTTGTGGAGGATAATGGGTGATTTATTTTAATGGTTAAAATTATTATAATTAAACCTACTCTACCTATTCTTACATACCTACATTTTGTTAAGAGTAAAAGCAAAAGCAAGATGCCAATTCTTGGCCTCGTCTACCCGGCTCCATGTTCCTCTTTTATGAGAATTTTTTGTTCTCATTTTATACATTCATTCATTCATTCATCTTACATGCACACTTCTCTCCCACTTATCTCTAAACTTTCTTTAGAAAAACAAAAAGTTGTTCATCATAAATTCTAATCACAATATAAGATTACTAGTGTAGTAATAAGTATATTATTAGAATTAATTTTAAGGGTACTACTATATTAATCTAGTTAATTAATATAATAGTTTAAGTGACTTGTTTTGGGTGCAATCAAGAGGAGGATCTCTACATTGAGATTTTGGAGGATCATCCATTACATTTAAGCTTAAGAACAAATAAGGAAGGTGACCTTATTTGTGCCCATTTTTCGATCCATACAACAATGTAAGGGACATTGTTTTTCTTTATTAATCTCTTATTTAGTTATGCATGCACTTGATATAAAGAACACAAATTAAGAAATTAATTAGTTCAATATTATAAGAGTCTAATAATAGGTATATAACCTAACACTACACTAATATGCAAACTATATGACATATACACAAGTGATGCAATCTATACTACACTATATGATGCATGATTTTATTTGTTGGAGAGCTAATTTAGATTAACTCCCAATGCTTGTGCTTGAACTTCCCCAAACCAAGTAAGACACTATTTCTAGTGTAAAAAATAGGGGAGTTCATGCACGAGTATGCAATGCATGAAACTAATTGTCATTTTGGATTTTCAAAAGTGGGAACAATATGAGACACCTCAATGAGACCGAGGTGGGAGTCCTCTAAGTGTTGCTAGGACTCAAAACAATTGATCAAGATAAAAATTTTTGAAAACAAGAGAAATAAATAAAGCTAGAGGAGGTGTTGGAAACTCTCAATGGGATATGTGGTATCCCCAAAAAGCTTATCAATCCTCAATTGTCGATCATGGCGACATCCTCATCACTATCATTGCTATCATCATCTTCCTCATTATCATAATCATCATCATCATCATCATCTACCTCCATGGACACGGAGGCTTCACCATTTTCATCATCACTTGAACCTTGCACTTCTTCCTCTTCTTCCTCATGGCAAGAGTCACTACCTTCCCCGCTCTTAACAACAATATCCTTCCCCTTAGTAACTTGACTATCCACGGTGGCATCTCTAGGAGCACTCGGAAAGAATACTTCCCTATCCGCCAAACTAGGAAAACGACATGAAGGATCAAGTAATCCTTGCCTAGCTAAGTGTAGGAGGGGCGGATATTGAGCTCGGTAAGCATTGACCCGATCCTCATGAGCTTCCTTATGCATATGTTGCATTAATTGAGTCAAATAGTCGTTACCTACCACAACATTAGTGCCAATTGGTGTGAATTCACGGTAGGCAAATGGATATGGTGGAGTCACAATAGAGGAGGAGGAGGGCTTGGCATGCGATTCCCTATGTTGCTTCATAATCATTTCGTCTTCATCGGAGACGGGTAGAAGGTAGCTTGGACTTCGGACATTGATGCGACATATCTTGTTAGGCAAGATGAAGGACTTAGCTTCTTTAGTGACCCACTCATACTTGTTGTCAAGATTATCATTCCTGACCCAATGAAACTTGTTGATCATAGTGGACAAATCAAGAAGGTTGCCTCCTTTAACCGGTTTATATGTCTTTTCTTTGTTGAAATCCCGGTTAAAGTGTTTGGCTAACCATATTACTAATCCTCCATTCACAATAAAAGCCGCTCCATCTTTACCATGGTCAATTGTAAGCCACCGATCAAGTAAGAGTTGAAGTATGTTGTATCCCTTGGTGAACTTTTTGTTGATATTCATGGTGGATTCAAGGTAGACAAAGTCGAGCTCGGTAAAGTGATTGGTGCCCTTTCTTGAAATTAAAGTGTTGCCTACAAACTTGTGCCATACCCTTATACTCGGATGTTGGACATAAAGAACATGGCACTCATGGCAAGACTCAAATTTTCGCCCGGTTATAGGCAATCAGCAGCGAAAGACGAGCGTCTTGGACTGGGGACGCTCGGATCCTTAGTCAGTCAGCTCAAGAATTTCTAACCCGTGCTGGGACGCGCTGATTCTGCTGGAGACGAGCGGATTTCTGCAGGGGACGCTCAGATTCATAGACAATATGAACTTTAAGTTTTTGCACAAGCCTGGACACGCAGATCCTTGCCAAGACGAGCGTCTTAAGGACTAGGATGGGCGTCTTCTGTGTAATTTGCCTAGATTTTTAAACAGACTAAAGTTTTCAATTTCAGCTCTCCCAAGATGAGCGTCTTAGAGCCAGGATGCTCGGATCAGAGCCAGCTCGAGCGGATTCCCTCCTGAGACGCTCGGATCTTCTCCTGTACCCACGAGTTCAGTTCCACCCGTGGGGATCTTCATTTCCCATTTCATTCTTTCTTCATTCCTTTGTTCATTGGTGTAGGTGCACTATGAAGGCTCGCTTAGCCTAGTTAATTGCTATCCCCACACTAGATCAAACACTACACATCAAAATACATTAAAATACCTCCCTCACTTTCTCTCATGATAAAAATCTTGATCAAAGTATGAAATTGCAAATCCAAAATTGACAAAAATGCAATACAAGAAGTAAAATGCAAGTTAAGGGTTAGAATATTTACAAATGGTGGTTTAGGGAGGACTCCACCAAACTCTCACTCTTGAATGAGATTACAAGGAGGCATAGCCAAGGTGTTGTTAATATTGCTCAACACCTTGTAGAAGTAGTCGAAGGCTTGTTCATTTTCATTGTAAAGATATTGCATAGAACTTTCCACATTGTGTTCTTTATGATGATGATTAGAGTCAAGATGGTCACCAAAGCCTTGGTCTATAGCATTGTCGATGTAGGGATTGACTAATCCTTCAAATTCGTCATCCCATAGACCATACACTTCACTAGCTTTCTCCCCAATGATGTCATGAGTTGATGAATGCAACTCGTCTTTCTTGTTGTCATGGCCAATGAGGCCTTCTTCCTTACTTGTCATGATTGGTGGTGAGCTATTCAAGCTCCCATTGTTGTTGAAATTTCCTTTCTCTCTAGATAGAGCATCTTTAGAATTATCCACTTTCTTCTTCCATATGGGTGGTGATTCTTTACCCATAGCTTGGTCTTTGCATTGAGATGCCAACTTCGTCCTATCACTTTCTCGGCTATAATGATCGACCATGAAGTATGGCTCATGTAGTCGGGGAGCTCTCATTGTTTTGTCAAGGTTGAAAGTGATTGTCTCATCTCCCACTTCAAGTGTAAGTTCTCCATGTTTCACATCAATTACCGCTCCCGCGGTGTGCAAGAAAGATCTTCCTAGGATGATAGGAATGTTGGAATCCTCCTCCATGTTTACAATGACAAAATCTACCGGGATGAAGAATTTGCCAATTCTCACGGGCACATCCTCCTATACCCCTAAAGGTATCTTTGTTGATCGATCCGCCATTTGAAGAGTAATGTTAGTGCACTTGAGCTCTCCCATTCCTAGCCTCTTGCATACCAAGTATGGCATGACACTTACACTTGCTCCAAGGTTGCATAATGCTTTGTTGATTGTAGTGTCGCTAATGGTGCATGGAATAGAGAAGCTTCCCGGATCTTTGAGTCTTGGAGGTGAAGTTCCTTGAAGAATAGCACTACTCACTTTGGTAAAGGCAATAGTCTCTAGCTTCCGGATGGATTTCTTCTTGGTAAGAATATCTTTCATGTACTTTGCATAGGCCGGAACATGATTGATCAATTCCGTGAATGGGATTGAGACTTCTAAGTTCTTCACAATCTCCATGAACTTTCCAAGTTGTTCATCAAACTTAGGCTTATCTTGACGAGTTGGGAATGGAAGTCTAATCACAATAGGCTCTTTTTCCTTAGCCTTCTCTTCATTCTTCTTCTTTGAAACCTCTTTGGTGGTGGGTTCTTCTTCTTTAGAGTTCTCCATAACTCCTTGCTTGTTACTAGCATCCAGAATGTCTTCATCAATCGGCTTCTTTGGCCCTTCATACGTTGTACCACTCCTCAAATGGATGGCACTAACCAACTCATGTCTTGGGGGATTACTTTGAGGTGGTAATTCCCCTTTTGTCTTTGAGAGCTAGAAGATGCTAATTGAAACATTTGGGTTTCCAACATCTTGGTGTGGGCTAGTATGTTGTTGATGGTGATGTCTTTGGCTTGGCTATCTTTTTGCATTTGGGTGAAAAATTCTTGTTGATTCTTTTGCATTTGGAGGACCGCTTTTTGAACATCAAAGCCTTGGTCATTGGATTTATTATAAGAGGGTTGATTTTGTTAACCTTGGCTTTGGTTATAAAAGGGTCTTTGAGCTTGATTTCTCATTGGAGGTGGGGTGTATGTTGGTTGAGGGTTTTGAACATTTTGGCTCTTGTATGAAAGGTTTGGATGGAATTTGGTATTCTCATTGTAATAGTTTGAATAAGGGGTGCCAATCTTGTATGCTTGGAAAGCATTCACTTGTTCACTTGTTCCCCTATATTCACTTTTGTCATGTCCCAAAGTTCCACAACTCTTACATACTCCATTTGGAATTGAAGATGATGCCACCATAGCATTAACATGTTGTTAGGGTGATTTGGAAGCTTCATCAAGCTTAGCCATGGCCTTCTCAAACTTCAAATTGATGGTGTCAATATGAGCACTTAGTTGAGTACCCAAATGTGTGATGGAATCTACCTCATGCTTTCCTCCTCTAGTGGCCTTTCGAGGCCTACTATATTGGGAATTATGAACCACCATCTCTTCGATTTTGGCCCATGTTTGATTGTCATCAACTTCGGTAAACAGACCATTGGATCGCATATTGAGAATGTTGCGGGAGTCTTCATATAGACCATTCCAAAATTGTTGCACAAGGAACCACTCGCTAAGTCCATGGTGTGGACAAGAACGACAAGTGTCCTTAAATCTCTCCCATGCTTAATACAATGATTCCTCATCCCTTTGTTTGAACCCGGTGATTTGGGCTCTAAACATATTGGTCTTCTCCGGAGGATATAATTTCTTATAGAAGGCAAGTGCCAACTTCTTCCATGAGTCAATACGAAGGGTAGCCTTGTCTAGGCTCTTCAACCATTGCTTTGCGGTACCAATCAAAGAAAAAGGAAATAATACCCATCGGATTTGATCTTGAGTAACTCCGGTTTGAGAAATCACATCACAATAGTCACAAAAAGTCTCCATATGTGAATGAGGGTCTTCACTAGGCATCCCTCCAAATTGACTTCTCTCAACTAGTTGTATGAATGCGGATTTGGCAATGAAATTACCGATTAAATGTGGTGGTGTAGCAGTACCATTTGGTAGGTTCTCCTTGGTTGGTATGGAATATGATGAAAATTTAGGCATTGTGGGTTGATTTTGTGGTGGATTTTGTATTGGGTTGTCCTCTACTTCTCTTGCAAAAGGGTTGGTAAGCTCAATGTTATTTGGTTGAATGTCTACAATCTCTCCAATACCTACAACTCTCGAAGTACCTCTAGCAACTCTTCTATTGTTGGTTCAGATTCTTTCAATTTCAAGATCAATAGGTAATGGATTACCTTGTGATCTCCTAGTCATGCAAAATATCAAACAACTCGAAAACAATTAGAACAACCTTGAGGAGATTAACTTCCCCAAGGTAAAGAAAGACACAACTAAAAACAATTAACTAAAATCAAATCAATTTAACACCGTCCCCGGCAACAGCGCCATTTTTGGTCCGGTTTAAACTCGTCGTCAAAAGCTACCAACCAAAACAATATTTATAACTTCACAAACTACTCTTTAGCAAAGAGGCGAGTAAAGGTCGGATCCCAAGGGACATATATTGATGTAGGATTATCAATTGCAGATGGTTGTATTTTAGGGTGTCACAATTTGGGTTGATGTAGGAGATAAACTAAACTAATCAACAAGATGAATAAAAACAAAGTAAAGCAAATAGAGGGGTTGTAAACAATTAATTAAAGGCAATAGGGTGTCATGGGTTCATAGGGGATTCATGGGAGTTGATCATACAAACATGTTCTCAATTATATAGCAAGCACTTATTGTTGTGATGGGATCGAGTTGGTGTATAAGCTTACAATCCCTAAGAAGGTTTGGGTCCCGGAGCCGAACCGATTAGATTGTACAACACCTACAAGTCTACTTAATCCTTCCTATTCAACTATATGCATGGTCTAATGAGGCTCGAGTTGGTGTATAAGCTTATAAGCCTCATTGAAAAGATAGGTGATGGGTAAAAAATGCAATGATTCATAAGCTCGCATTTTATCAAACATAACATGTGCATAAGTTGGAATCACAACAAGCAAGCAATTTAATTATGAAAACATATTAGATTAAGCATAGATCAATCCCCATGTTGTTTTCCCCTAATTCCCCATTAACCCTAGCTACGGAAACTACTCACTCATGATCAAGTTTAACATGTTAATAAGGTTGTCAATCATACTAACAAGGCAAAACATGATGAATAAATGAAAGTGATTAACAATAATTAAATAAGGTTAAGAGAGAATTATACCTATGAAGATGATTCCAAATAATAAAGTAAAGAATACTAAAAGTACTTGATGATTGATGGAAGGTTGTCAATCCTCCAAATAAACCCAAATAATCTTCCAATTACCCAAAATGAAGGTAGAACAATATAGAAATTAAGGAAATATTAAGATATGATTAATATTGAAAATTGCATTATAACTAAATTAAGACTAATTTGAGAGTATTTAGAGATGATTACAACTAGATTAAGGATGGATTAAGAGAGCATTAAGATTGGATGCTAATCTAGGTAGTACAAAGGGGTATTTATACTAAAGATTAGGTACAAGGATTAGGGTTACTAAGGGCTTAAATGACTATTAAGACCCTAAGAAAAGTTGAGGAAATGCTACTCCCGAAGGAAATGAGCGGATCCTCTAGCTAGTCCCGTGTTGATCTGCTCGTCCCGTGCTGAGGCACGGGTTGTTCTGACTTGTGATCCGCTCGGATCCTGGGGAAGACGCTCGGATCCAGCTACTGCAAGCCGCTCGTTCTGGGCACAAGACGCCTGGATCGTGGTGTTCAGAGACGCTCGGATCGTGCTCAATCCGCTCGGATTCTTGGACAGACTACTTTTCTTCTTTTACTCCTTAACAATCCTCAAGGATCATGTCGGGGATGCAAGGATCTTTTCATCATTGCCCGTTTCACTTTATTATCTACTTAGGCCTCTAGTTTCGGTCTCTCTTTGATGCTTGGCCATTAGGTGCGATCCATTTAGCTCCATTTCGCCTCATAAATGCAAGGTTAGCCCTCCTTTCCTACCAAGGAGACAAAACCTCAAAGAATAAGCAAAATGGGAAACTAAAGATAGTAAATGACCCAATTAGGTGCTATAAAGCATAGGAACGAGGTTAATTCGGGGACTATGTGCTCAAATATGAGTCACATCAGAGAACCTACCAAACGGTACTCCTACACCACCACATTTAACTAGTAATTTCATTGCCAAATCCGCATTCGTACAATTAGTTGAGAGAAGTCGATTTGGAGGGATGCCTAGTGAAGATCCTCACTCACATATGGAGACTATTTGTCATTATTGTGATGCAATTTATCAAACCGGAGTTACTCAAGACCAAATCCGATGGGTATTGTTTCCTTTTTTCTTGATCGGTACCGCAAAACAATGGTTAAAGAGCCTAGACAAGGCTACCCTTGGTATTGATTCATGGAAGAAGTTAGCACTTGCCTTTTACAAGAAATTTTATCCTCCGGAGAAGACAAATATGTTGAGAGCCCAAATCACCGGGTTCAAGCAAAGGGATGAAAAATCATTATATGAAGCATGGGATAGATTTAAGGACACTTGTCATTCTTTTCCACACCATGGACTTAGTGAGTGGCTCCTTGTGCAACAATTTTAGAACGGCCTATATGAAGACTCACGCAATGTTCTTAATATGGGATCCAATGGGAGGTTTACCGAAGTTGATGACAATCAAACATGGGCCAAAATTGAAGAAATGGCGGTTCATAATTCCCAATATAGTAGGCCTCGAAAGGCCACAAGAGGAGGAAAGCATGAGGCAGACTCCAACACTCAATTGGGTGCTCAACTAACTGCTCATATCGACACCATCAATTTGAAGTTTGAGAAGGCCATGTCTAAGCTTGATGCAGCTTCCAAATCACCCAAACAACAAGTTAATGCTATGGTGGTATTATTCTCAATCCCAAATGAAGTATGTGAAATTTGTGGAACTCTGGTACATGATCAAAATGAATGTAGGGGAACAAATGAACAAGTAAATGCTTTCCAAGCATACAAGAGTGGTACCCCTTATTCCAACTATTATAATGAGAACACCAAATTCCATCCAAATCTCTTTCATATAAGAGCCTAAATGTTCAAAACCCTCAACCCACATACACTCCACCTCCAATGAGAAACCAAGCTCAAAGACCCTTTTTCAACCAAAGCAAAGGTTATTAAAATCAACCTTCCTACAACCAATCCAATGACCAAAGCTTTGATGGTCAAAAAGCGGTCCTCCAAATGCAAAAGAACCAACAAGAATTCTTCACCCAAATGCAAAAAAATAGCCAAGCTAAGGAAATCACCATCAACATATTCTTGCCCACACCAAGATGTTAGATACTCAAATGACCCAATTGGAATCTTCTAGCTCCCAAAGACAAAAGGGGCAATTATCGCCTCAATGTAACCCTCCAAGACATGAGACGGTTAGTGCCATCCATTTGAGGAGTGGTACAAGATATGAAGGTCCGAAGAGGTCAATTGATGAAGATATTGTGGATGCTAGTGACAAGCAAAGAGTTGCGGAGAATTCTAAGGAAGAAGAACCCACTACCAACGAACTTTCAAAGAATAAGAATGAAGAGAAGGCTACGGAGCCTATTGTGATTAGACTTCCATTCCCAAGTCGTCAAGCTAAGCCTAATTTTTATGAGCAACTTGGAAAGTTCATGGAAATTGTGAAGAACTTAGAAGTCTCAATCCCATTTACGAAATTGATCAATCATGTTCCGGCCTATGCAAAGTATATGAAGGATATTCTTACCAAGAAGAAATCCATCCGAAAGTTAGAGACTATTGCCTTTACCAAAGTGACTAGTGCTATTCTTCAAGGGAGTTCCCCTCTAAAGCTCAAAGATCCGGGAATTTTTTCTATCCCATGTACCATTGGCGACACTACAATCAACAAAGCATTATGTGATCTTAGAGCAAGTGTAAGTGTGTTGACGTAGCCACCTGCGCACCCCAGCCGATCTGTGGGACATGCAGCGGTGTTTTTAAAGCCACGCTCGACGGCGTAAAAGTATGCTTTCGACCAGATCGTTTTAGATCGGCCGGTTTCGTCTCGGTAAGGGTCTCGAAACGATTAGAGATGTTCGGAGTCGCCAGCAAGCATTTGTGGGAGGCTTGGAACCCGTTCGAATCCACTTTATACCTCGGTCAAACGAAGCACAAAGCAGTGTTTGACATAGGTACTAAAGATAAGGAATCGTCCCTCTTTAGCATCCTATCTCTAGAATGACTCTCGTACGCCCTGGATAAGGTCGTCCACAATCTAAATTTTCTGAGTAAGGGGTGAGGTACGTATTGGGAAGCCCTTTAATCAGACACCCAATACCGCCCGCGGTAGCGGCCTCTACTGATCGATCTTGGTTGGTTGAATGCAAAAGTTGATAAAACGCTTTAAATGCATGAATGCGCATCCAATAATTTAAACTTAACATGTGAGAGCTTTCTAAGTCGGTTGATTTAATCCAAGTATCCAGTATAAGATATCGATTTGGATTTATGGTTGATTTGCATGCAAGACGGAAATGAAGCATCCATTTACCAAATTAGATTTATGGTGCATAACGTGATCCATTTGTCTTAATTGGACGTTTTGCAAATACGGTTTTTGAATGAGCAAATTAGTCGTCTGATCCGTCCTATATCCGGGTTAGCCGAAGTCGGGATCGTCCTAGACTAATGCTGAAAAGGGAACAGACCCTGCACCAGGCAGCCAAATGAGGCGTGAGCCTATTGGCGATGTAAGGGGGTCTCCTCTGGTTTGAAAATAGGAAACGAAATGGCTTGTTTAGGCGCGGGTCAGTCAACGGTATAAGACGCGTTCTGACCATTGAAAAACGTATCAAAAATGGGTATTTGGACCCGTTTTGGTTTGAAAGGACCGTTTAGGTCGTATTTGTGTTGATTTGAGGAACGAGACTTGAAAAATCATCATTGTTTTGATGATATTCGATGTCGGGTTCGACTCTATAAGCTTGACATGAATAGTTTTGAAAATAATTATGAACTAATTGTTTTAAGTTCATTTGAATATAATTAGTCGATACTCATCATCGTACCCGGGTTAAAATCCGGCATGGTATGTGGAACCAAGGATGACTTTGTGTTGATGACTAATATGTTTATTTTGGAAATGTAAAGAAATGATGAAAGGCTTTAAAATACCTCTCAAAATGTAAAGAAATGAAATAAAAGGCTTTAAAATACCTTTTAAATGTTATTAACCAAATATTATCACCGAAACACGGATTAAACCGTCATGGTATTAAGAACCAAGGGTGAAAAATGCTTTATGGTTAAAACTTGTAAAAGAAAATAAAATGGGTTTGAAAATACTTGAAATGGTAAAAACCGATTACAAATATGAAAATGAAAAATAGAGGAAAAGAAGAGACCAAACACGGATTGGACTTAAGGCTGGGGAAGCTACTTTAGGCGCGAGCCTGTATGCAATGTAAGTAGCCTCTGCCTCAACCAAAAAGTCCGGTTTTGACTCATTCTTCCCATGTTTTGGACCATGTTATGCATAATTAGCATGTTATCGTCATGAAACAAGTAAAGACATGATAAAAGAAGGATTTTTACAACCTCATACTTACATGCTTGGTTTATGGCGAGAAACCGACGTAAGTGTATCAACTCGTTTGGTCGGAAAAGACTCGGTTTAAAACCGTTTTAGTATGTAAATGAGTGTTTTATTAAGTTTAGTGATGGTTTAGTGGTCGAAATGGTCGGTCAAGTGATTTAATGCACGACGACGGTACCAAACAATGTGTAAGGCTTGTATTTACGATCGGTAGGTCGTAAATAAGCGTCGGATTGTGACTTAGGAAGTCGAGTCGAGAATTTTAAAGGAGAAAAGAGGGGGCAAACACTCGCGTAAGTTCCCAAATGGGGGCATTTGAGGGGTATTTATAGGAAAATGAGTGGTTGTGTGAGTTTTGAGCGACGTGGCCACCGGGGCTGCTCAAAGAGGCGCGAGCCACGTCGCACGTCTTCGAGGTGTCTTGTCGCTTTCACACAATTACAATCATGATTTGTTCTATCCCAGGATTTATATGCACATGTTTGGTACTTGACCATACATGAATCCGGGAAATCTTTACATGGAAGCATTTGAATGGTTTGTTTTTTTTGTGTTTGACTCGTTTTTGGAGTCGGGATCTGAATTTTTGAGTCGGTTTTTGGTCCGGTGTCGGTTTTGACTCTAGTTAGTGTCATTGCTGTTGGAATATGTGTCCTCCGACAATAATGCGATCACAACTGTCGATCATGATGATCACATGTTTAAATCTCATTTTAAGAATGCATGTGGGATGTAATAATTTTACAGTCAACTGGTCCACACATATCGGTAATGATTGGCTGACTAGAGTTTGACATTACTGTCGTGCGACAGTGGTGATCAGTTGATCCCCTTAGGTCATACCTATAGGGAAATACTCTTAATTGATTATTTAATTAATCGTATGCCGATACGAGTTAATTAAATTGCTTAAAATTGACGGATGATTTTGTGAGTAAAATTAACGTGTCTTATTGTAATTCGATTATATTAGATACGGTCTAAGTAATTGAATTGTTTTATTACTTAGATAAAATTTTTGTTTACGAAACAATTTGGAATTGAAATTGAATGAATAATTTATTATAAATACAAGACGTTGTAATTTATAATTTGATAAACCGTTTTGGTACAAGTAATTACGAATTACTAGTCGATTTTGTAAATGACATATTTTATGAGTATGTTGATTTTTAATATGTTAAAAATACATTACAAATTCACATGTCAAGTAACATGTCACATATGTCACAATTGACAAATGACAAAATAAAATGGACTACCCATTTTATCTCAAGTGTACCGAAATTTAGAGGGTATTAGTGCATAAATTGTGTTGATTATTTTAATAAGGGAAACACACAATTATTACACTCTATATGTAGCCATGCATGCCTAGTTGTTCTTGGGAAGAAAGTTGGCCTCATGCATTGGCTACCTTCCCTCCTCCAACCAGTTTTGCCAAGTTAAATGATAGAGTTTTTCTTCTATCATTTTCATTCATACACACTTCAACTCATATTTTTCTAGTGTAGTAAACAATTTATTTTCTCTACAACTTGTGAAATTTTAGAGAAAGAAAAACACACAAAAAATCCTCTCCTCTAAACTGAAATAGAGGAGAACAAAATCAATATTTTGGTTCAAATATTTATGCTAGATTAATATTATTACTAGATCATAATAATATTAGTTATTAAGAGGTTTCCTTGGGTATATGCTTTTGGGAGAGATTCTAAACTTGAATCTTGTTCATCCATTGTTGGAAAGCTCAAGAACTAACAAGAAGGAGATCTTGTTGGTGCCCATAAAACCGAAATCATATAGTAAGAAAAACGATTTTCTTATCTCTTCTTATTTAGTTTGCATGCATAAGATCAACATTTTATTTTATGATTAAATAAATTGATTCATATATGAATATGTAAATTAATGAGATTAATTATTTCTAACAAGTGGTATCATGAGCCTTAGGTTGTTTGAATGCAAATCGGTTTATAGTTTTTCCGAGTTATATGATTAACATACAAAACAAATTAAATTCGTTTTATGAAGAAAAACCTTAAAATAAATTTTCATGTTAAAAGTTTCTGGTCCTAAGTGATTTTTAGGATATTTTGGTTTATTTATGGATTTTTATTGTTCATTTTATATAATAATGGCATTAAAATGTGATTTTTATGATAAAAATATCATTTTTGGACTAAAAATAGCCAAACTTCGATTTTTCCAGTGGGTTTTGGATATGTTTTCACATATATTATCTACTGATGGCCTGTAAAGTTTCATAATAAAATGAGTTGTTGTGCTCGAAATATGGATTTTTTAAGTTAAAATCGTATTTAAATGGTTAAATAGATTAATATGAGTTATATTTCGAATCTGGTCATGGAAATTTACTATGTTGTCACATGTAATTTTACAAGATGTGTGTAAAATATTTGGCTATAATGAAGTCTTTATGCATGATTTATGAATTTTTGATGAAAAATCACATAAATAGTGACTTTAATTAGTAAATATGCTAAAACATACTTCATGACTAAGGAAAAACGTCACATGTTGCATTTTATCTTATATTTCAGATCTAAAGGTGAAAAGTTAATAAAAATAATTTTTCTCATATTTTTATGGAAATAATTGATAAATCCGATAAACCGCAAATTTGTTTTTCTCGATAAATTTTCGAAATTTTTAACCTAAGTTTTTGAATATTATGAGTGTCATGGTATTTTTCCAGAATGTTCATGAGTTTAAATTTCAAATTTTGAAATTATTTGAAATTTTTATGATTTAATTTGAAGTTTATGATATAATTTTGTATTTTTGAGTCCATTAATGAACAATATTAAAAATATATGTTAATTATTGTCAATATGTTAGTGGAGACTAATTTTGAGTCCTAAGTTGGTTAGGGTAATTAACTTGTACATAAATATGAATTTATGTAATTATTGTGATTATAAAAGGTTAAATCACGCAAAGCCGTAAAAACCGATAATATACGATATTGGCTCCTTAAAGGCGATTTAGCATAAAATTGGGCATGTTCATACATATTATAATGCTGCATTTTATTTATGATTGTCATATTTTAATTTTATGTATTTTTTGAATTATGTAATTTTACTTAGTATGGCCTTAGTTTTTAATTGATATTACCCGAAATGTATGAGAATATCGATTCGGTTGTAATTTATTGTGATCTCGTATCACCGTTTTGTAATTTAATAGATTTAAATTTTAATTACAAATGTATAATAGGAAATTATGTAATTTATTTATTCCGGAGTACCTTGAAGACGGTGCCACTCGAGAAGGCGATCCATTAAAGAAATTATTGCCTTGAAATGCGTGCCAAGACCGAAGTTCAAGGGACCAAAGGAGTTGGTTTCCGAATTTGTAATAGTTTATTAGATTTACTATTTTAGGAAGGCCATACTAGGATTTTATTTATGCTTTGCATTTTATTTATATGTTGCATGCATCGCTAAATCGCCATAACCAAAACATGCATTATCATTTTAATCGAGTTTATCGACCGTGTCAATTACAATTATCGTAGTTCACCGCTTTAGTTCACTTAAAACGTGATAGATAATAAATTGACATGACCTCTCGCATAAATAAACAATTGAGACTTAGCCTTACCAAAAAGTAGAAACCATGAAAACCTATTTCGTGAGGGAGTGCACTCGGCCACACCGGGGTACAAACCTTGTTACGTACGGGAAGTGGGTGATAAATGTCTATCCACCGAATTTATGTTAATAAAGGGTATTTCGGCACACCGTGCCCTAAGTTAATATGAATTTGGATCATGGATACATTTATTCGAAATTTGGATTGAACTCAACGAAAGTATTCACGACGATTTCCGGATGTGTTTCGGGCTAAAGATAAATATTAATGTAATTTTATCGACCAAGAGTTCTAAAAGTAGAATCGATTAAAGAGTTAATCCACCGAGTTATATTAATAAAGGGTATTTCGGCACACCGTGCCACAAGTTAATATGAATTTGGATCTTGGAATCATTTATCATAGTTGGGTAGAGGTCACTATGTAAATGCTTTACTTGATATTTACAAGTATTATTATAACGATGAATGTTTTGTTTTCATTATTCCGTTATCATATTGTTCTATTTCTTTACCACAATTCATATACGATATCATTTCGATTTTTTATTCAAATCTCCATTATAACATCGTAACTAAAGACAAATATGAATTTTCTTCTAAAACCTCGAATTAGCCATTGTAAGGATCTCTTGTGAAGAGTATAGATAAAAGTTATTCGTGATCAAAAGGGTTTTTGATTTTTGACTAACAGATCTACTTACAATGAATTGTTTCTCATAAGCTTAATTGAGTTAAGTACTTTGAAACGTTAAATTATTTTGGTAACTAGATTTGTTGGAAATCAAAATTGACCAAAATACCGCAACCACTTCAATGAAAGTTTTAAGACTAAACAAATGAATGAAGAGTAGTCTTCATGAATTTCAATTTGGCTTCTCTTAGCAAAGACTCATTGAAATGAGTGGGAGCATTCTCTTAAACCGTTAAGAAAAGGATAAGGTTTTAAAGAAGTAAAATTAGAATGAAATTGATACAAGGTAATGTTAAAAGTAAAGTTATTGAGAATAACGATACTAAACCTATCAATCCCGACCGATATAGTTTCCATTGTCTTAATTGTTGGACGATAGAAAGGAAACTACCCCAAATTATTTAAGAATCAACAAGTTAGTTGTGGGACATCTAACGAGACCTTCTTCTTTATATGTTTATTTGATTGACATAAATTTTGCTAGTACTACTTCGCCAATATTAGAAACCGGTGGTGGTTTTCATCATTGTACTTGATACATATGATGATTAGAATATGACGACTAGCAACAATGATGTTGAGAGATAGAGTCATTGTGTAATCAATCTAGTTTTGGGTTTATAGTTGTACTTAATTATGACTATTAAGTGCATAAACTCTAAATAAGAATATAAACTTGTTAAGATACAAAAGAGGTTTCACTTTTGTGACCCTATACACCACGATTTGATGTATGACTAGCCCATTATCAAGGTGATTATATTCTAAACCAAACTAGAATGATATATCATGTAGATGATGCAAGACTCAAATTGGTAACCCAAGATTAAACCTTAAATTCTGGAACGATAAACTCAAAGTGTTATCGAGTACTCTTGGAACCATTAGATTTTTAATCTAATGGTATATGCGTATCTTGTATTCAAAGCAAGATGTCTCGTGCTTTTTGGTTGAAAAGGAGATCGAGGTTGTAAATCATTGATCCAGAATAGGTTAATCATTTTCTTTTACCAACAATTTAAGTTGACACTAATGTGTTCACTTAATAAGGTAAATAGAGAAATCACGATTTAGTCGTGATGGGATTATCAAAGTGAAGACTTTGATATAAGCCAAAGGAAATGTGATATAGTATCACAAGTAGATCTCTCTTACCATACATTATGGGATAATGTGTGGTTGGATAAAGAATTCAAACGCTATTCGATATGGTTTGGACTTAAATCAAGTTACTTTGAGTTACTTGATCCTTTTGGGGAATTTATCATTTTTGTCTAAATTATTTTTTCACTAAATCTAAAACGAATCATATGAGATATGAAATGGTAGGGTACCATGTTTGTAAGTTTTCAAAAGAAACAAATGCTCATTTTTCCTTATTATAATCACGAGTACAACGGGTTTGTGGCTCGTGAAGCTGTCTTTCTAGAATACAAGTTTATTTCTAGAAGACAGAGTGGGAGAAATTATTCAAAAGCCACCAAAAGCCACAAAGAATGTTATGTCGCAAGAAACTGGTCTTTCTTGGCTACATGAGACGTTTTGTGTAAGACGTTGTACGTTTTGTGTAAGACGTTGTTTCTTCAAAACCTAGGAGGTTAAAGCCATCACTTGTTGAAGATGATGAATTAGTGTTACTTTTAAGAAAGTAAAGAGCTTAAAGTAAAGAGCTTACAACTTACAAAGAAATTGTTTGATTCAAGTTACTTCTGGAAAGTAATGAATATATGACTTACATAAGAGTGTTTAAGTCACAACTCAATACAAGGCTTAGAGCCATGAAAATCCGAAATAAATTCCGAATGGAATTGTTGGATATCATAGAGAGATATCAAGCAAAGTGTTTTGCACTATTCGGATCTTCTTAGGGATTGTATTTCATTATGATGATATACATATAACGAGTGAATCTAAAACCCACTTCTTCAATTAGAAGGAATGTATTCAATACATGTCATGAGTTTTATAGATTCTTACAATCCTAAGATAATGTGCAACTTAAGAGATTGTCTTAAGTAGGACATCAATGAGTTGGAATCAATGTTTTGATCATGTTATAAAACTTTTCTCGATAGGTCGAGAAGTTGTGTTTATACATAGAGTTTAGTGGGAGTTACGGAAATTTTAATTAGTCTAATATGTGGATAACATATTGATCATTGGGAATGATTTAAGACTTTTGGAGTAATATAATACATCTTTAATATCCAGATTTATGTAGATAAATCCACATGATATTAGCATCAAATAAGAAGTCTTATGTTGATAAGATTCATGATTAGTTCAATCGAGTTGAACATATTTGATTGATTCCATTTGTTTCCGCTGCCGAATCAATTAAATAGGAAATGATGTATAACACTTCATATACTTTAAGTATGATGAATTGTTTCAAATCGAATTTAAGTAATAGTTACCAAGTAAGCCATAAATATTACCCTTAAGTGCTTGCAGAAGCATTAAGGATGTAATGCAAAGTGTTTTTGATGCAATTTTGTGTAAGGGTGTTTCACAAGTGACAATTGACAATTGAGATTGCGCATGGTTTTCGACAAAACCATAATCAAAATACATTAGGATGGTTAAGATACCATTGTGGCTATGTTATTTAAGAAATAGATTTTCTAGAATCGTTTTAGGCAATAAAGAACAATGAGAGATATTTACAACGGAAATTGAGTACACTTGCAATCATGAGATGTGCAAGAATGAAGAGTCCCGCACACTGTGAAAACAGTGGGAGCTATTCTAAGGCTAGAGAGCTTATGTCTAGATTGGATCTAGACACGTACTCAGAAATTTTTGTAATGCAAATGTATACATTACAAAGGGAAACGAGTATGTAGTAAGGTTGAATAAGGTACAAGAAGTTGATAAAACCTGCAAACTAAAGCCTTCTCATGGGCTTAACATGATGAGTCATGTCAGATGTCATTTCAATTGCATTGAGATGAACAACTACATATAAGATGAAAATGGATTATAAAATTATGAAGTAGTAATCAGGTATTGACTATTCATATGTGATAATCACATTTGTCGTTCGAGTTTTTAAAATCTGAAAACTCCTTTATACTTTGTTACATCCAAACGGGTTGTAGAGACAATATTGAACCCCGTTAAAGTGAACACGGATTAGCATTGTATTCGCCCATAGTCACTTACATGAGGTGACGTCTCGAAGTGACTAGAGTGTGATGCGATTGATGGCAAGTTCAAGTGCCATAGAGTCATGTGAGATGACTAGTCGATCACATAGGCAGACTGTTAGGAACACTTTGTCGGGCCTTATGACCGCTTATAGAGTTCTGGAAAATTTATATAACCTGGTCCTGGCGAGAGCTACTATAGTATTCTAATGAGTCGATTCTTTTGACTAAAGACTGTTCGCCCAAGGTGGCACAGTTTCAGATTAACTTTGATTTATGTTACTACGACCTTCGTAAATGGGGTCAAATGGGCATATTTTGGGTTATGATGGCTGTGGCTAGTCGAAGGGAATAAGTGCGATAGGAATTGTCCACCCCTTATCAGGGTTAAAACAATATCTCAGGGCCACTCGAGGAGTAATGAACTAGAAATGCATGGCCACGCTCGGAAGGTATCTCTGGTAGATGATTCCGGTCAATCAGTTATTCTCCAGATCGAGGAAACCACCCTCGATATAATCACTTGCAAGTACGACCTGAAAGACACCTTGCATTGAGTGGGAGATAGTAATAGGACAAAAGAATTGGTGACGCACACTTGTCGAGGACAAGTGGGAGATTGTTGGAATATGTGTCCTCCGACAATAATGCGATCACAACTGTCGATCATGATGATCACATGTTTAAATCTCATTTTAAGAATACATGTGGGATGTAATAAATTTACAGTCAACTGGTCCACACATATCGGTAATGATTGGCTGACTAGAGTTTGACATTACTGTCGTGCGACGGTGGTGATCAGTTGATCCCCTTAGGTCATACCTATATGGAAATACTCTTAATTGATTATTTAATTAATCGTATGCCGATACGAGTTAATTAAATTGCTTAAAATTGACGGATGATTTTGTGAGTAAAATTAACGTGTCTTATTGTAATTCGATTATATTAGATACGGTCTAAGTAATTGAATTGTTTTATTACTTAGATAAAATTATTGTTCACGAAACAATTTGGAATTGAAATTGAATGAATAATTTATTATAAATACAAGACGTTGTAATTTATAATTTGATAAACCGTTTTGGTACAAGTAATTACGAATTACTAGTCGATTTTGTAAATGACATATTTTATGAGTATGTTGATTTTTAATATGTTAAAAATACATTACAAATTCACATGTCAAGTAACATGTCACATATGTCACAATTGACAAATGACAAAATAAAATGGACTACCCATTTTATCTCAAGTGTACCGAAATTTAGAGGGTATTAGTGCATAAATTGTGTTGATTATTTTAATAAGGGAAACACACAATAGTTACACTCTATATGTAGCCATGCATGCCTAGTTGTTCTTGGGAAGAAAGTTGGCTTCATGCATTGGCTACCTTCCCTCCTCCAACCGGTTTTGCCAAGTGAAATGATAGAGTTTTTCCTCTATCATTTTCATTCATACACACTTCAACTCATATTTTTCTAGTGTAGTAAAAAATGTATTTTCCCTACAACTTGTGAAATTTTAGAGAAAGAAAAACACACAAAAAATCCTCTGGTCTAAACCGAAATAGAGGAGAACAAAATCAATATTTTGGGTCAAATATTTAAGCTAGATTAATATTATTACTAGATCATAATAATATTAGTTATTAAGAGGTTTCCTTGGGTATATGCTTTTGGGAGAGATTCTAAACTTGAATCTTGTTCATCCATTGTTGGAAAGCTCAAGAACTAACAAGAAGGAGATCTTGTTGGTGCCCATAAAACCGAAATCATATAGTAAGAAAAATGATTTTCTTATCTCTTCTCATTTAGTTTGCATGCATAAGATCAACATTTTATTTTATGATTAAATAAATTGATTCATATATGAATATGTAAATTAATGAGATTAATTATTTCTAACAATTGCGACCCCATCGTCATGCATTAAACACTCCAGGTACTTTTGAAAAGTTTTTAAATGTTTTATTTTCGAAATCGTTTTAAGTTTTCCGACGTAGAGTTGTACACGAACTGTCGATCAAACGCCGCGATTCCAAAGCATGTTGTAGTCCGATAATCATCGGGTGTTTGTTGGAGTCTCAGTAGATACTTGGTATCTTTAGAGCCCCCACTTTGACCGAGGCTTGTACAGGGCGAAAGTCAAAGTAGAGCCCCCAGGTTAATCGAAAAATACAACTTGGAGACCAAAGTGACGTCAAGGCGGCTCGAAAAGATTTGGACAAAGGACCTGCTGTCAGGAAGGGCGACGCCATGGCGACTCGAGGGTACGAGCCAAGGACCTGTCGTCAGGAACAGTTTAGAGTCTGTCGACTATCCGTGCCGGTCGTTTAAAGTCCGTTAGACTACGTACAAAGGCTCGCCAGCCATAAGAAGGAGTCATACCTGAGGCACCTTCGGATATGTCCTTGCGTGTTTGCGGACAAAGGCTCGCCGGCTGTGGTGCGTACATGAGGAGGGCTTGCCAGCCGCAGCGCGTAGTAAGGCTCGCCAACCATGGGGCGTATATGAGGAGGGCTCGCCAGCCGCGATGCGTTGTAAGGCTCGCCAGCCATGGGGCGTATATGAGGAGGGCTCGCCATCTGCGATGCGTTGTAAGGCTCGCCAGCCATGGGGCGTATATGAGGAGGGCTCGCCAGCCGCGATGCGTTGTAAGGCTCGCCAGCAATGGGGCGTATATGAAGAGGGCTTGCCAACCACGATGCATTGTAAGGCTCGCCAACTAGGGGGCGTATATGAGGAGGGTTCGCCAGCCACGGTGCATTGTAAGGCTCGCCAGCCACGGGGCGCATTTGAGGAGCGCTCGCCAGCCGCAGTGCGTTGTAAGGCTCGCCAGCCATGGGGCCTATATAAGGACGGCTCGCCAGCCGCGATGCGTTGTAAAGCTCCCCAGCCATGGGGCGTATATGAGGAGGGCTCGCCAGCCGCGGTGCGTTGTAAGTCTCGCCAGCCATGGGGCGTATATGAGGAGGGCTCGCCAGCCGCGATGCGTTGTAAGGCTCACCAGCCATGGGGCGGTCGGTTGATCGACCGTGAGAATAGCCGCGTTAGATGGGCTTGTTTTGGAAATGGCGGACTCTTGATGCCGCAGTGGAAATAGTGAATTTGAATTTCACTATTATTGTTTTTGAAATAAGCGGGTCCCACGAGGAAGCCCCCTGTTGACATTTGAAGGAATAGTGAATTTTGAATCTTCACTACTCGTTTTTGAAGGGGCGGTTTTAATCGCCGTTTGTTTGAATTTTGAAGAAAATAGCGAATTTTGAATTTTCGCTATTACGTTTGGAGTGACGGTTTGAATTTTCCCTATTTCTCTTTAAAACACGCGAGATTGGTTTGCATACCATTCTCACCTCATCTTCTTCATCCTCTCGACAAAACAAACAAAACCGCCAGTGTTGGTCTTCTAGATTGCTCTCATTCGTGCCATTTTCAACATGCCATCTCAAGGTATGTATTTCCTCTTGAATCCATTTGAACTTGTTGGTCTTTTTGATAGATTGAATTAGGGCGAAATGTTTACCCTTGAAAATCAATTTGGGCGTTTTTGATTGAGCCCATTTCGAGTGAAATTGTTGATTGCATTAGGTTAGAAACCTGTTTAGGAGTATAGGGGTGCTTTTAGTTTGCATTTTGGTCCCCATTTGCGTCCCCTATGCTCGAAAAACGTGAGTGAGGCGAAGAAACCGTCTCATTTCATGATGCCAAGTTTATTTGCTTGGGTAATGGGCCCGACTAGGTTGCATTGTAGTTGGGAAAGACCGTATTTGCCATTGTGGACCTTTGTTGAGTATTGTGGGTAAAATTGGAATTTTTGCCTTTTGCGACGGTCTTATGTCTGACAAAATAAGCGTCCGTTTAGGGCTTGAATTGAGTCAGTTTGCCTTGAAATGGACCTTATTGGTAGTTTAGGTCACTTTGAGGCGTGATAAAATCACGTTGCCTTGTTGTGGTCGTATTTTGAAATTTTGACCGGTTTACGCTTAAATTGGCGTAAGAATTGCCTTTTTTGAGTTGTATAAAAATACCCCGTTGCATCGGGAACGTATTTTGGTTTGTTGGCGGACGTTGTACGGGTCTTGGGTTGCCGTTTTTGTGTTGTGGTTGTTTTGACTCGTCTTTTGCTTGAAATGAAGGGCGGGTCGTTTTTTTGTGCGTTTTTTGTAAATTGTTTTTGTTTGGTTGGATTTGGGCGGGATTGCCCTTGTTCTGCTTTGCAGGTTCTTTTTTGGGTTTGTCCATTTTACGCTGTCGTAATGCCGAAATTTCGGCTGACGTTCTTTGTTTGTAGGAGAGTGTTCGGGACCTACTGGGTCCCTTGCCACGACTTTAGAGGACCTGTTTGGGACAGGGTCAGGTAGTACTCCTGCCAGTACGCCTGACGTGACAGTGGAGGACGCTTCCGAGGAGGAGGGGCCCTCCGAGGAGGCTGTTAGGGCTGAGAGAGCCTTGGAGGTTCGTGAGGGGCCCGTTGTTGGGGCAGCTTGTACTTAGGGAGCCGTTGGGGCTCGGGAGGAGCCTGTTGTTGAGGCTGCTCACGTTGAGAGAGCTCAGATAGGGTCTGAGGCTGGTACCTCTGGGAGGAGGGTTACTAGCAGGAGGCGAGCTCCTCGACCGACCAGACAGACGTTACATAACGTCACTAGGGTCATCGAGATGCCTCCCATCCGTCACGTTGAGTCCCGTGGTCAGAAGAGACGGAGGGTGGAGACGGTTGAGGACGACGCTCACGTCGCGGGTTGGGAGGCCAGACGGGTTACAGCCCCGCGAGGGTTGAACCTGCGGGCGGCGCTTGCTTGGGCCGAGGGTTTCGACGGTAGCCAGTTGTTGCTTCGACTGGACATGCACGTCTCCTACCGTGCACACGAGGGCTTGGTAAGTCGTGTCACCTAGTTGAACTTCCGTCACTTTTTCGGAGTATCATACCTAGGTAGGTGTTCTGACGTTTATTTTTGATTTCAGGAGATCGGCACCATGAGGACTTTCTCGGGCTTCACTACCTTCTCGGGCTTTTACGACGTTCTCCGAGCCGGTACGAGGGCGTTGATAGAGAGGTCGGCCTTTGGGCCGTTGGTGGCCGCTTGGCGGGACATTCACAGGTCTTCGATTAGGTCGAACCTGTGTCTGATTCGTGCCATGTTGGATCGGTACTGGGATACGACGTCGTCGTTCCACATGGAGTTCGAGGAGGTCGGCGTGACCTTTGAGGATTTTGCCATAATATCCAGCCTCCCTTGTGGCGAGACGCCTGTTGAGTTCACCGAGACACCGGAGAGGGTGTCTTCTCCTGCGGTTACTCGTCTGATCGGTACTGTTTTGCCTGAGCCTTCTGACGTTACTCCGTACCTGATCGGGAGCTCGTACGTGAGAGACCACTTCAGAGGCAGAGCGGTGGGTTATGCTCCGGTGCCGTTGGAGAGTTCGGAGGCTGAGGCTAGAGCTGACGCGTAGGAGGCGCGGTTGTGGTTGTGGTACTTCTTGGGTGCCACGTACTTTGGTGACAAGGGTGAGCGCTTGTCGACCAAGGTACTTCCTCTCCTCGCTGACCTTGACACTTTGGGTCAGTTTGACTGTGTCACGTCGGCTTTGGCGAGTTTTACCCGGTATATGCATGCAACGGTGCGTCCGGAGGCAGTGGGGGATGGTAGTGTTCCTGCTTTGGTTGGTTCCGGCCTCATATTGGAGGTACGAGCGTTTTTTTTTGTAGTTTTGAGTTTGATTTTGATATTGATTTTGGCAATTCTTTGGAAAGATTGGCTAATTTGTGTTTTTTTTGTAGTCTGGGGACTACCGGTGGCGTCCCTTCGACCTACCCTGCTGTGAGGGCCTGGATGATGGCTCGGAAGAAGTCGACCAAGTCGACTTACAAGGACTGCAGGCGTCGTGTGAACGCCCTTCGAGTTGCTGACGTAAGTTGTTGTCCCTTACTCCTCTTCTTTATAGAAATAGATAGAGATAGGATGAATAGGTACTTAGGAAGTCCCCAGTCGGTTGAGTAGCTTTGTCTTGAATCCAGTTTGTCGGGTGGCCTTGGGAGCACTATACAGAGGTGCCAGCCGCTGTCAGGGAGCGTCTGCGGCCTCGCAGCTCCCAGCGTTTGTACCTGGAGACGGCGATCGAGCCGGTTTGGTACCTGGGCGAGCGTTTAGCTCGTCAGTGCTTTACTGAGACTTTCGTGGTACCGGTCGACCCGCCTAGAGTGTTGTTCCAGGAGTCGACTCCCGACGAGGTTGAGGAGCACCTTCACGGTCAGGGAGGTGAGGAGCTGTTGCTGCGGGAGGTCGACTACGACACCTTCCGGTTGTCGAGGCTTGCCTGGTACCCGATCGAGGTATGTTTTCCTCTGTTCTTTCGTTTCCACTGCCTCTTTGATATGAGGGTTTTTTACCTTTGATGTGGACCCAAATTGCAGGGAGTCGACATGCTGATGAGGACTCAGCCCCCAGTTTTCCCGGCGGAGACCACCTTTCAGGGGCCGGGTGGCGAGGAGCTACAGCTGCACTTGCCAGAGCCTGCGGTTGCTGAGGTGACCGACGTTGGCATGGATGGGAGGTTGGTCGTTCTGAGGGTGAGTTCTTGACCTGAACATTTTTCCTCATTTACGTTTTGCCTTGCATTGTACTGAAAGACCTTCTTGGCTGTAGGTGACGACCATTAGTCTCCAGGCTTTATGGCGGATGGCTAACCGCTGGAGGGCGCTTGCTGGTGACCTGGCTGCGAGGGAGGCTCGGCTTTCTCAGGTACTTTTTGTGTGTTGTTTTTGTGTATTTTGTGTTGTATTTCACGTTTTTAGATCTTGATGACCTGTATTGTGTTTTTTAGGGTACTGCGGATCTAGCGGAGCTTGCTCGGGTCCGTGCTGAGTTGGATATAGCCAGGTCGACGATCGAGGCCCAGGGATGAGGATCACCCGTCGAGACCAGGAGCTGAAGTGCCACAAGGACGCGTTGCGGAGCCGAGATGCGGAGATTGCCTCTCTCAGGGCTTAGTTGGCTGCGGCGGAGGAGCTTCGCGTGACGATGGAGTACGAGAAATTGGAGAGTTCTCCGGAGAGGGAGCCTGAGCAGATGGTGGTGTCTGCCTTGGCTGCGACTCCTCGTGAGACCCAGACTGGTCCGACGGGAGGTGCTGGGTAGTTGTAGCTTGTCCGTGTCTTGGACTCTTCCTTGTACACATTTATATTTTGCGTGAGGCGGTTTGTATATATGTGTTTTTGGATTGTGGTTCATTTTGTGATTTTTGGCTTTTTTGTGTTGTGTTTCGGAGGAGCGCTGTCGGCTATCAATTCCCCTTTTGCTTTGCATCAGTTCCTGCATCGTTAGTGTAGAAAACAGGCAACAAGTAGTACCTATGCGTAAACGTAAACACGTAAAAGGCACTCGATTAAAGACAAAATTTAACCGCGATGACACGAACTTAAAAATTGAAAATAGAAATTTGAAATGATTTTTTTGAAAATTTGCGACAAATCGTCGCGTTTGGATTCCAAAAGGAATTGATTTGAACATTTTTGAGAAACTAGCTCTTGTCTTTAATTAAATTGCATCGAAATTATTGAAATTGATTTGTGACTCGGAAAAAATTCAAACTCAAACCGTCATGGATGAATTTTAGAAAAGATTTTTACGAGTGTATTTGATTTGATTTTTTTTGTGAGATCAAGACTCGAATTTGTGAGTGCTTGAAATTTTGAGGAAAACTGACGTCGTGTTATCAATTTTCAATTTTTTTTTTGCTGGGAAATTGCGAAAAAGCGAAAAAATTTTGGAATTTTGTTTAACATGGAAACGATCCGTCGCGGATCGGGGCGACTAGCCCTTCCCCCTTTTAAAAAAGAAAGAAAAATCCGTATGTTTAAAGCTGCGTCAAGGAAACCGTGTCAGATTTCGTAAAACGCGAAAACAAGGAAATGTGAGTGTGAGGAAACACAAAATGTCCTGGACCATCCCGAAGAGGCGCGAGTATTCCGGCGGGAGATTTGAGGTGTCAGGAGAAAACACAACTTGAAAGGGACAATTCAAGGTGGGCATCCTGAGAACAGGCCCAAAGAGGCGTGAGCTGCTTGGCGATAGGAAGTAGCTCTCCCTTTTTTCTGAAAAAACGCGCTGATTGTTTTGTATAAATAGTGATGTTTGTGCTTCATTGTTTCATCATCCGAAACACAAAACATCTTTACAAAACTTCTTCTTCTTCTTCCACAAAAATATTTCATGGATGCCTTTGAGAATGCGTTGCGACAATGGTGCCGGGATTTGTCACCTCCCGAAAAGTATCAACTCATTTGCATGGGAGTTGGTCAATTGTTGGTGCTCCGTCAAGTCAAGGTGCAATCCTCATTCCTTGAAGCATGCTCTCGGTTTTGGGATTTGAAACATCATGTTTTCGTTTTCCCGAAAGGCGAAATTTATCCTCTTGCCGAAGAACTTGGAGCCATTGGTGGGTGGCCGGGTTGTGTCTCGGTGCTTCCTCCGACTCGGTTGTGCTACAAGGGGAAATTCCGTTCAATGTTGGGTTTGTCGACAAGTCAAGTCAACTTCCTTCTTGCTCCACATGGTGTGGATATGTTGGCTCTTATCACCATCTTCTCGAACCGATTGGATGCCAATGTTTCGGAGGTGGCTAGGAGAAGGGCTCTTGCCTTTTTCCTTGTCCATGTATACCTCTTTGTTGATGCTTTGAAGAAGGAGGGGCCAAAATGATATGGTAGCATGGCCCTTGTACATGTGGTTGAGCAAATGGAGCATGGTAGAGATCCATCATGGTTGGTGCTTGGCGAGATCATCCAAGCTTTGGACAAGGAAAGCTCTTGTGGAGAAGGTCCCTCGTTTGGATCTCCATGGATCCTCGAAGTGTGGCTATTGGGGAGGCTAAGGTATGTAGATCCTCCGGTTGATTCTTCTTCTTATTCTTTCCGTCACCTTACCATGAGGAAGAAATTGTACTCGAATAGCTTTGTTTCCACCGAGGCTTATTGGGCCACAAGATTGGCGGAGGAGGGTGGTCCTTACATCCGTTGGGTTGTGCCATGGCGGCCCTTGAGTTCCTTCACGGGGTTGCCCGCTTTGGGTGCTAGTCCTCGTTCTTTGATGGTGGTGGGTTTGAAGGTCGCTTCCTTCATTTATCCAAAAAGGCTCATGAGGCAAATGGGGCGTTAACAAAAGGTGCCCGCTCAAGATACTCTCGTCCAAGAGAATGTTTTCCGGAACTCTAAGCTTGTGGAGGTCTTCGAAAGATGGTGGGCCACTCGGCTGCTTTGGGAGGTACCAAACCCCGTTGCCACGACATGAGTGACTCTCGCTTATGTCAAGTGGTCAAGAGCTTCGTTCTTGGAGGAGATGTCCAAATTCCGTAAGGACGAGGTTGTCGATTTGAAGTATCGAGAGGTTGGCAAGGCCAACCGTGCCTTCTTTGAGGATTATGTTGATGGGGTTAGCCCGGATGTGATGAGACCACCAAAGAGGAGAAGCTAGGGTCCCAAAAATGTAGTGGGCCGTGCATGGGCTCGTTTCGGGCCGAACATGGGGTCTTGCACTAGACCGGAGGCCGTTGTCGTTGTAGATCCGTTGAGGATCCGTTCCGAAGACGAAGTCCGTGCTAGGCGGGCCAACAAGAAGAACAAGGGGGAGATATACCCCGAGGGAAAAGGCAAGGGTAGAATGGAGGAGTGAAGATTTCTATTACCCACTTTATTATGTTGTATTAGTGTTGCGAGTTTTTTTTATTATGTTGTACTTGCTATGTTTTGTGTGTTTTGTGCTAGTTTTATTATGTGAGGTGTTTTAGTCGACACCTTAGCCTTGACAAGTTGTAGACCCGTCGAGATTTATTTGTTGTTGAAAATGTAATCCCTCTTATTATTAATTAAATAAGAGGATTACTCGTGTCGAAATTGTGAACGCTTGTTTCTTCCATCCATTTTGTAAAGGTAATTCGATTTGAATCGTCCTAAACACTTGCACTTAGGAAATGGGATTTTTGTGGGAAGGGAGAAAGGCTCATTTTTGTATTTTTGGGGAAAAGGGAATGTTTTTCCCTTTCTTTTTTTGAAAGTTGATGTGGATGATTTTTTTTTATTATGGGGATGGTTGTATCCTTCTCGTGTAAGAAAGGACCGCCTACGTATTCTCCTGAGGAGGTGAAATCAAACAATGCTTGTAGTTCGAAATGTTTTGTAAATTTTGATTGGGTTTTGTGGTTGTATCCCTCATGTATAAGAGGGACTGCCTACGTATCCACCTGAAGAGGTGAAATCAAACCATGCTCGTAGTTCAGGGTTTTTTTTGTTTTAGTTCAAGTGGATGTTGCCTTTGTCAGATCAAAGGACATTCGAAACGGGCAAGGCGCCGCACCTTAGATTCGATAAAACATGCAATTTCAAATCAGAACGCGTTGAGGAAATTGACTTGAAAAGGGTTGAGGTGGTTGTTAGTTTTAAAACTAGAGTTGAGGTTGTTGGTTGCTATGGTTCAAGGGTAGTATTTCTTGAGTTGGTGCAGGTTGGTCGGGTTTGTAAAATCCTCCCCATCTAGGTCACTCAGTCTCACTGCGCCCCCCGAAAGTATTTTCTTAACCAGGTATGGCCCGGCCTAGTTGGGTTTTTAATTTTCCCCTCGGAACGACGGGTAGTGGTGCTCGGACTGACTTGAGGACCAAGTCACCCTCCTTGATGTTCCTGGGTTTAACCTTCTTGTTGAATGCCCGTTGTATACGTCTGGACGTTGTGCAAAGCGTTGAGCTGCCGCTCGTCTAGAAAAGTGAGTTGCGCGTACCTTCGTTGGGTCCATTCCGCCTCGGGGACCTGACTCTCTGGTAGGATGCGTAAGGAAGGGACCTCTAACTCTACCGGTTGAACCGCCTCCATACCGTATGTTAAGTAGAAGGGTGTGGCGCCTGTCGGTGTTCGAATGGAGGTTCGATATCCCCAGAGTGCGAACGGGAGTTTGCTCGGCCAATCGCGGTAGTTGTCTTGCATTTTCTTGATAATGGTTACAAGAGTTTTGTTAGCTGCCTCCACCGCTCCGTTGGTTTGGGGACGGTAGGGGGATGATCGATGTCATTTGATCTTGTATTTGTCCAGCAAGGCCTGGATGATTTCATGGGGTACCCCATATCTGCAGATGATGATGTTTTGGATGAACTTGGCCACTTGTTTGGCGGTCAAGACTGCATATGACTGTGCTTCTACCCACTTGGTGAAATAGTTGATGGCGACGAGGATAAAGCAATGCCCCTTGGTGCCTATCGGGTTAACTTTCCCGATGATGTCGATTCCCCAGGTTGAGATAGGCCAGGGTGATGTCATGGTGTATAAAAGGGATGGTAGTATGTGTTGTATGTTGGCGAAGATTTGGCAATTGTGGCAATGTTTGACGTAGTTACGGCAATCGGCTTCCATGGTGGTCCAGTAGTAACCCAACCGCATGATCTTTCGGGTAAGCATCATCGCGCTCATGTGAGGGCCACATTCTCCGTCGTGGACCTCTCCCAGGACTTTTTTGGCTTTGTGATGGTCAATGCAAAGGAGGAGAATCCCTTGGGGTGTTCTTTTGTATAGTTGATTTTGGTTCATCACGAATTGTGACGCAAGTAAGCAGATGGCTCTTTGTCCTCTTGGGTCAGAGTTAGGAGGGAATTCATTTTTGGTTTTGTAGTTGAGGATGGCTTGGTACCAAGGCTCGGCATGGTTTTCCTCGTCGTTGTTGATGGCACATATGTGAGCTAGCTCGCTCCTTCTCTCGACACATAGGGGCATCGATGTCATGTCGTTAGGTATATTGACGAGCGCGGCAAGTTTTGCTAGGGCATCAGCAAATTGATTTTCCTCTCGTGGCAAGTGGAAGTATTCGACTTGGTCGAAGAACTCGGCCTCTAGATTGATTTTCGCTCGGTAGGGAGCTAAGCTGTCACTTTGGATTTTCCATGATCTGGACACCTAATTGATGATGAGCGAGGAATCGCCGTGGACCCTCAGTCTCTTGATGTTAAGTGTTATGGCTGCTTGTAGGCCGATGAGGCATGCTTCATATTCAGCGGCATTGTTGGTGATGGCGAAGTCTAGTTTGACTAAGATCGGAACATGTTCTCCCTCTGGTGATATTAGAAGGATTCCTACCCCGAAGTCTCTCAGATTAGATGCACCTTCGAAGTATAGGTCCCATGCGTCGGAGTCAGCACAAAGGATGTCTTCGTCAGGAAGTGACCATGTGTCGGTCGTTGGATCCTCGTTGACGGGATTCTCTGCTAGGAAATCGGCGACTTCTCTTCCTTTGATAACCTTGAGGGGTAAAAACTTGAGATCAAACTCGGACAACAACAGTGTCCATCCAGACAGCCTTTCGTTTAGTACGGGTTTATCGAAGATGTATTTGACCGGGTCCATCTTGGAATAGATGTGGACCATATAGCTGAGCATGTAATGCCACAACTTCTTTGTTGACCATACTAGTGCAAGGCATGTCTTTTCCAGTTGGGTGTACCTTGTCTCATACTCAATGAACTTTTTGCTGATGTAGTAGATGGCTCGTTCTTCACCCTCAACTGTTTGTGCTAGCATTGCTCTCATGGCTGTGTCGGTGACAGCCAGGTATAGGGATAAAGGAGTCCCTTGTTGAGGTGGCATGAGGACAGGAGGTTTGGATCGGATTTCCTTTATCTTGTCGAAGGCCTTCTGATAGTCGTCGTCCCAATCGGTGTGATCGGAGGCGCGGAGTTTCTTGAATATTGGTTCACAAATCATGGTGAGCTTGGCAATGAAGCGGCTGATGTATTGAACCTGATCGAGAAATCCCCGAATCTCCTTCTCGTTCTTAGGCCGAGGCATTGGTTGGAGGGCTTTGATTTTGGTTGGATCAATTTCAATGCCTCTTTTGCTGACGACATGTCCCACGAGTTTTCCGGAGGTGACCCCGAATGCACACTTCTGAGGATTTAGTCTCTTGTTATATTTCTGTAGAAGAGCGGAAAATTTTCGGAGGGCGCTGATGTGGCCGTCCCGTTCTTTTGATTTGACAATCATATCATCGACATATACCTCTACCTCCTTGTGCATCATATCATGTAGGAGAGTGGTAGCGGTTCTTTGATAGGTAGCTCCGGCGTTGATGAGACCGAAAGGCATGACCGTGTAGCAATATGTACCCCACTGTGTAGTGAATGCAGTCTTGTGCATGTCCTCCTTAGCCATTTTGATCTGGTTGTACCCGGAATACCCGTCCATGAATGATAGGAGAGCATGCTCGGCGGTGTTGTCCACCAGAATATCAACATGTGGCAAAGGGAAGTTATCTTTTGGACTTGCCTTGTTCAGATCCCTGAAGTCGACGCAAACCCGGATTCTCCCGTCTTTCTTTGGTACAGGAACAATGTTGGCCACCCAGTCAGAATACTCAGACACTTTGATGAAACCAGCCTTGAACTGTTTATCCACTTCTTCCTTGATTTTTAGGGCCCATTAAGGACGCATCCGGCGCAGTTTTTGCTTCACGGGTTTAGCTCCGGGCTTAATGGGTATCCTCTGCTCTGCAATTTCCCTGTCAATCCCAGGCATATCTCTGTAGGACCAGGCGAATACGTCCTTGTATTCGTGGAGGAGGTCAATGAACCGTTGTCTTTCTAAGGGGTCGAGGGTTGTCCCTATCCTAAGTTCTTGAGGTGTGTTGTCGGTTCCTACGTTAATAGGTTCGGTCTCCTCAATGATGGGGGTTCTGGTTTCCCGTTTGTTAAGTCCTTTGGCTAGGTGAGGTGGGTAGTCACTCAAGTCAAATTCGTCATAATCATTCAGAATTGCATTGCAGTTAAATTGAGACGAGTCATAAGCAAACTTAGTGTTCATTAAGTTGACACGAGCGAAAAGCTCGGAGAGGACAGACATCTCATGGTCAGTCAGAGGCGACACATCAGAGGAGGTGGCCCCTGGAACAGGCTCCAGGTTGTCACCTTCCATGGGAGTGGGGGTGACCCTAGTAGACTTAGCCTCTGAATCAGCCACAAGCTTGTGATAAAACAATGGAAATGGGACCTTGACGGGGTCAGCAGGAGTGTTAGGAGCTATGACAGACTCTGACTCTGGCTCCGACTCAGACTCAGATTCTTCTTCACTTCCCCCTTTGAACATTGAGCCTTTTCTAGTTGTGATCTTGAGAATGCGGCCTTGGCGATCGGTCCATTTGACGGTTTTCCTCCAGCCTTGTGTAGCTTTCTCCGGGTCAGTGTCGGAGATCAAGGCGGTGGGGTCAAATTGGTTGTCCCTTAGAGCAATATTGATGATGTCCTCATTGTCGAGGTGCTTGATGTTATCCTCTCCAAAGAGAAGAGTGACAGCTTGTCCGTCGAGGCATGAGGACGACTTAGACTCGGTTGATGCAGCTTCGGTGTTGTTGGGGATGAAGTAGCAGTCCTGGAAAACTTCTACACCCGGCTACCTGACCTTGGCCACAGAGTCATAGATCGGCTCAGGAAAGCCATGGTAGAGTTCAGACTCTCCCTCGAGGACAAAGTATCCATTGAGGGTCAAATGATAGGGACGGAGGATAACTCCGTGCTTCTTGCGCTTCCGAACTAGGAGGTTCATCTCCTGGATATCCTCACTGGTAGGTTCATAGCCCAGCCCAAAGGGGATGTTGGGGACCTTAGCCTGTTTCAAGGGAGGTAAGGTGCTCTTCAGTGGATTGAGGGGTAAACCCGAGAAATAACCCTAGCGCATCAGAATGCGGTTGACTGTGAGGTTGGTGTTGGAATATGTGTCCTCCGACAATAATGCGATCACAACTGTTGATCATGATGATCACATGTTTAAATCTCATTTTAAAGAATACAATTGGGAAGTAATATTTTACTGTCAACTGGTCCACACATATCGGTAATGATTGGCTGACTAGAGTTTGACATTACGTCGCGATGACGGTGGTGATCGGTTGATCCCCTTAGGTCATACCTAAAGGGTAACACTCTTAATTGATCATTTAATTGATCGTATGAAGATACGGGTTAATTAAATTACATAAAATTGACAGACGATTTTGGAAGTAATATTTACGTATCTCATTATAATTTGATTAAATAAGATACGGTCTAAGTGATCGAATTGTTTTATTACTTAGATGAAATTATTGTTTAAGGAAACAATTGCATTAGAATGAATGATTTATTATAAATACAAGATGTTGTGATTTATAATTGGAAAAATATTTTGGCACAAGTAATTATGAATTACTAAGTCGATTTTGTATATGACGTATTTTTATTAATGCGTTGATTTTTAATATGTTAAAAATACATAACAATTTTATGTGACATGTGACATGTGAAAAATTGACAAATTGACAAAGATAAAATGGAATCCATTTTATCTCAATATGACCGAAATAATGGAGTGTTTTAGGAAATTATTATGTTAATTATATTAGTGGTAAACATAATCATATTTGCCTAAAACTAGCCATGCAAGCCTACTTGTTCTTGTGAAGGCAACCTTGCTCATGCATTGGCCCTTTGACCCCCTCCCTCTACCTGGTTTTGAGAAGGAGAAAACCATGGGTTTTTCCTCTAATTTTTACCATATACACTACATGAAATGTTAGGGTATTCATTCATTCATTTAACAATCAAAAATAGAGTTTTTAGAGAGATAAAAACTTCTTCTTCCTCTTTCCTTCTCTTAGCCGAAATTAAGAGAACCAAAATTAATATTGGGTCATTTTATTTAAATTAATATTGTTCTAGTAATAATAATATTAATTTTGTTAAGAGATTACCTTGGGTATAAATCCTTGGGAGGGATTCTACACTTGAATCCTTGTTCTTCCATTTTGGAGTGCTCAAGAACAAGTAAGAAGGAGATCTTACTTGTGCCCATAAAATCCGAAATCTTCAATGTAAGATGATGATTTCTTATTTAATTTTATTATTGTTTGCATGCATAGGATCAACATTTAGTTTTATGACTAAATTAATTCAACACATATATGAATATGTCAAGTAATAAGATATAGATTTCTAACAAGCGGTATCAAGAGTCTTTGGCTGTTTGCATGCAAATCGGTTATAGTTTTTCCGAGTTATACGATTAACATATAAAACTCATAAATTTGTGTTATTATGATATATCACGAAATAAATTATGCATGTTAAAGTTTATGGTCCTAAAATGTATTTAGGATATTTTGGTTAATTTATGGATTTTTATTGTTCATCTTATATAATAATGGCATTAAAAATGTGATTTTATGATTAAAATGTCATTTTCGGACTAAAATTAGCTAAACTTCGAATTTTCCAGTGGTTTTTGGATATGATTTCACATATATTATTTTTAGATGACCTGTAAATTTCATAATTTTTGGAGTTCTTATGCTCGAAATATGGATTTTTCATGATAAAAATCGAATTTAAATGAAAAATAGGTTAATATGAGAAATATTTCGAATCTGGTCATATAATTTTAGTATGTTGTCACATGCAATTTTACAAGATGTGTGTAAAATAATAGGCTATATTGAAGTCTTTATGCATGATTTATGAATTTTTGATGAAAAATAGCATAAATAGTGACTTAATTAGTGAATAATTTCCAAAACATACTTCATGACTAAGGAAAAACGGCACATGTTGCATTTTATTACCTATTTCAGATCTAAAATTGAAAAGTTGATAAATATAATTTTTTCTCATGTTTTATGATTATATTTTATAAATCCGATAAACCGCAACATAGTATTTTTTCCGATAAATTTTCGAAATTTTAACCTAAGGTTTTTGAACATTATGAGTGTCATGGTATTTTTCCAGAATGTTCATAAGTTTAAATTTCAAATTTCAAATTTATTTGAAATTTTTGTGATTTATTTGAAGTTTATAGCATTTTATTGTTATTTTGGGTCCATTAATGAACAATTTTAAGAAATATGAGTTAATTATAGTCAAATAGTTAGTGTAGACTAATTTTGAGTCCTAAGAGGTTAGGGTAATTAACTTGTGCATAAATATGAATTTATGTAATTTATTGTGATTTTAAAAGGTTGAATCACGCAAATCCGTAAAAACCGTTTAATATACGATATTGGCTCCTTAAAGGCGATTTAGCATAAAATTGGGCATGTTCATAGATATTATAATGCTGCATTTTATTTATGATTGTCATAATTTTATTTTATGTAATTTTTGAATTATGTAATTTTACTTAGTATGGCCTTAGTTTTTTAATTGGTATTACCCGAAATGTATGGGAATATCGATTCGGTTGTAATTTATTGTGATCTCGTATCACCGTTTTGTAATTTAATAGATTTATTTTATTTTATTTAAATTACAAATGTATAATAGGAAATTATGTAATTTTTTATGTAATTTTATTATTCCGGAGTTCTTTGAAGACGGTGTCACTCAAGAAGACGATACATAAAGACGGTGTTACCTCGAGATGCGTGCCATAACCGAAGTTTAAGGGACCAATGGAGTTGGTTTCCGAATATGTAATATTTAATTAGATTTTCTATTTTAGGAAGGCCATACTAGGATTTATTTTATGTTTTGCATTTTATTTATATGTTGCATGCATCGCTAAATCGCCACGACTAAAACATGCATTGTCATTTTAATCGAGTTTATCGACCGTGTCAATTAGAATTATCGTAGTTCACCGCTTTCGTTCACTTAAAACGTGATAGATAATAAATTGACATGACCTCTCGCTAAAATAATTAATTGAGACATAGCCTTACCAAAAAGTAGAAACCATGAAAACCTATTTCGTGAGGGAGTGCACTCGGCTTTACCGGGGTACAAACCTTGTTACGTAGGGGAAGTGGGTGATAAATGTCTACCCACCGAGTTTATAAAGATGAGGGTTGTTTTCGGCTTTACCGATGCCCAAGTTGATGTAAATTTGGATCATGGACACATTTATTCGAAATTTGGGTTGAACTCAACGAAAGTATTCTCGACGGTTGCCGGATGTGTTTCGGGCTAAAGATAAATATTAATGTAATTTTATCGACCAAGAGTTCTAAAAGTAGAATCGATTAAAGTGTTAATCCACCGAGTTATATTGATAAAGGTTTGTTTTCGGCTTTACCGATGCCTAAGTTAATATGAATTTGGGTCTTGGAATCATTTATAATAGGTAGGTAGAGGTCACTATATAAATGTTCATATCTTGTTAATTTATTTACAAGTATGATATTAAAAGACAAATGTTAATATTTCCTTTTCCTCCATACTTGTAGTTCATTACAATGAACTCCATCAAACGCCACCACACCGATAACTATTGAGTCTTGTCACAATGTTTTTGACGACGTTTGCTTCAACAATGATTTCGACACTACTAGAGAACTTCATTTTGGGATAGGATCGGATGGAAACCTTAACTTCATCACTTCTTCTAGACCACCTACTACTACTAGATCTCGTGTGAGCCGGTCTCGGGAAGACCGCCTCATAAAATCTATAGGATCTTTGTCTCTGGAAGATAAAGATGCCAAAACTAGTGGGAGCTCAAGCAATCAAGTTCTTGCTTCAAAGGGCAAAAAGTTCAAGAAGAAGGGAAAGAAAGTGAAAAACTTCAAGCAAGTTGATGATGAGTGCCATTATTGCTATGGCATGGGACATTGGCTTAGGAATTGTCCCGTATATTTGCGAAATATAAGGGAAGGAATCATCGTTCCAAAAGGTAAAATTCCTAAGGAAATTTATGTTATTGATATAAATTATACTTCCACTACGACATGGGTACTGGATACCGGTTGTGGTTCTCACCTTTGTAATCATTTACAGGGTTTAAGAGACGTGAAGAGGCTTAGCAAAGGAGATGTGGATCTACGCCTTGGAAATGGAGCTCGAGTAGCGGCCGAATCCAAAGGAACTTATGTATTAGCTTTGCCTAATGGATTTGAGTTGTATTTACATAATTGTTTTTATGTGCCTACACTCTCTAAAAACATTATTTCTATCGCTATGCTAGACATGGATGGATTTTGTTTTGTCATTAAGGACAATCGTTATACTAATTCGAGGAATGATTTGGTTATAGGCCAAGCTTCTTCCATCAATGGCATTTATATTTTAGAAACCTCGAATCCGATAAACGATATCTATAACATTCAATCAAAGAAACTCAAATCAAGTGACCCAAATGAATCGTTCATTTGGCATTGTCGATTAGGTCACATAAACGAGAATCGCATCAAAAGATTAATTTCGACTAATGTGATTATTCCATTTGATTTTAAATCATATGGAACATGCGAATATTGCCTTCTTGGCAAAATGGCTCGAAATCCTTTTAGTGGTAAAGGGACACGAGCAAGTGAACTATTAGGACTCATACATACCGATGTGTGTGGACCAATGAGTATCACCGCTCGTGGAAATTATGACTACTTCATAACCTTCACCGATGACTTGAGTAGATATGTGTATATCTATTTGATGAAGCATAAAAGTGAAGCGTTTGAGAAATTCAAAGAATTTCAAAACGAAGTTGAGAACCAATTGAACAAAAGGATTAAGGCACTATGATCCGATCGTGGTGGAGAATATCTTAGCCTTGAATTCGATTCACACTTGAAAAGTCGTGGTATTATATCACAACTTACTCCACCCGGAACACCACAACTCAATGGTGTTGCCTAAAGGAGAAATCGAACCCTACTTGATATGGTTCGGTCCATGATGAGTCAAACCGAGTTACCAAACTCGTTTTGGGGATTTGCGATTCAAACCGCAATAAGATCTTTGAACAATTGTCCCACCAAAGCCACCGAGAAAACTCCACTTGAGATATGGAAAGGAAGAGTTCCTAATCTATCCTACATGAAAATTTGGGGTTGTAATGCTTATGTCAAAACCAAAAATGACAATAAGCTAGCCCCACGATCTGAAAAATGCACCTTTGTAGGCTATTCTAACACCCGAGGTTATTACTTCTATAAACCTCAAGAAAAAAAAGTGTTTGTGTCTTCTGAGGCTGTCTTCTTAGAAAGAGATTTTATTTCTAAAAGACAGAGTGGGAGAAATTTTGAACTTGATGAAGTTCAAGAGCCACAAACCGAGATAGAGACGCAAGAAGATGTTCCTTCGTCGTCTAACACGGTTGTCTCTTCTCCACTTAGAAGAACGGGCCGTGTTATCCGCCATCCCGATCAATATGTGGGACTTATCGAAGAAGATGGAACACTCGATGTGTTGCTTTTAGAAAGTGACGAGCCCGCCACCTACAAGGCCGCAATCTCTAGTCCAAATTCCTCCTTATGGCTTGAAGCCATGAAGTCCGAATTGGATTCTATGCATGAAAACCAAGTCTGGAACTTAGTAGATTTGCCTAAAGGGGCAAGACCTCTTCAATGCAAATGGATTTTCAAAGTCAAGAATGGCATAGAAGGACATGATGATGTCTACAAAGCTAGGCTAGTGGCAAAAGGATTTACCCAAGTCCAAGGTCTCCATTATGATGAGACCTTCGCCCCCCTAACCATGCTAAGATCCATACGGATTTTGTTAGCGATTGCCGCATTTCATGATTATGAAATATGGCAAATGGATGTCAAAACCGCTTTTCTAAATGGGCATTTAGAAGAGGAGGTGTACATGATACAACCCGAAGGTTTTGTTGACTCTAAAAATCCTAACAAAGTGTGCAAGCTTAAGAGATCCATTTATGGTCTTAAGCAAGCATCTAGAAGTTGGAATCATCGATTTGATCATGTGATAAAAGAGAATGGTTTCACTCGAAGTGTTGAGGAACCATGTTTATACATGAAATTCAGTGGGAGCAATGTTGTGTTCCTAATCTTATATGTCGATGACATACTACTCATTGGAAATGATGATCCAATGTTGTCTTCTGTTAAGAAGTGGTTAGGTAACCACTTCCAAATGAAGGATTTAGGAGAAGCACAACGCATATTAGGTATCTGGATCCATAAAGATAGATCCAAGAGGATATTGGCACTAAGTCAAGAGTCTTATGTTGATAAGATTCTTCGACGGTTCAGCATGGACAAATCAAAAAGGGGTTTGGTACCCATGGTAACTGGGACAATATTGAGCAAGTCTCAATCTCCCTCCGAACCCCATGATGTTGAACGCATAAAATTGATCCCTTATGCTTCCGTTGTTGGATCAATCATGTACGCCATGATATGCACACGTCCTGATGTCTCGTATGCCTTGAGCATGACGAGTAGATATCAAGGAAATCCAGGTGAGAGTCACTGGATAGCCGTCATGAACATCCTTAAGTACTTGAGAAGGACTAAGGATTCTATCTTAGTGTTTGGAGGAGACACCGAACTCCGTGTTAATGGTTACACGGACTCAAGTTTCCAAACGGATAGAGATGACATGAAATCACAAGCTGGTTTCGTTTTCATGCTCAATGGTGGTGCCGTTAGCTGGAGAAGCTTCAAGGAATCCGTGACTGCGGATTCAACAACGGAGGCTGAGTACATTGCAGCATTAGAAGCTGCCAAGGAAGCTGTATGGATCAGGCAATTCACGGAAGGTTTAAGAGTAGTACCTACCGCCAATGATCCCATCACTCTCTATTGTGATAATAGTGGAACGATCTTCCAAGCTAAAGAGCCTAAGTCTAGTAATAGATCTAGATATGTACTTAGAAAATATCATGTAATTAGAGATTTCATTGAACGAAAGGAAATTGCGATATGTAAGGTTGGGACGGATGACAACATAGCCGATCCGCTCACCAAGCCTTTATCGCAAGCCAAGCTGATGGACATGTTGCGTCCATGGGACTTAAACGTGTACCAAGTTTCTGTTAGATTTTGAAATGAAATAAAAGTGTTGTTTTTGTTAATGTTCATAATCACATTTGTCTTTTATCTTTTCTTTATACATTTTTACATCCAAACGGGTTCTAGTGACAATTGAACCCCGTTAAAGTGAACACGGATTAACATAGTATTTGCCCATAGTCACTTGTATGAGGTGACGTCTCGAAGTGACTAGAGTGTGATGCGATTGATGGCAAGTTCAAGTGCCATAGAGTCATGTGAGATGACTAGTCGATCACATAGGCAGACTGTTAGGAACACTTTGTCGGGCCTTATGACCGCTTATAGAGTTCTGGCAAATTTATATAGCCTGGTCGTGGCGAGAGCTACTATAGTATTCTAATGAGTCGATTCTTTTGACTAAAGACTGTTCGCCCAAGGTGGCACAGTTTCAGATTAACTTTGATTTATGTTACTACGACCTTCGTAAATAGGGACAAATGGGCATATTTTGGGTTATGATGGCTGTGGCTAGTCGAAGGGAATAAGTGCGATAGGAATTGTCCACCCCTTGTCAGGGTTATAACAATATCTCAGGGCCACTCGAGGAGTAATGAACTGGAAATGCGTGGCCACGCTCGGAAGATATCTATGGTAAGATAAATCCGGTCAATCAGTTATTCTCCAGATCGAGGAAACCACTCTTGATATGATCACTTGCAAGTACGACCTGAAAGACACCTTGCATTGAGTGAGAGATAGTAATAGGACAAGAGAATTGGTGACGCACACTTGTCGAGGACAAGTGGGAGATTATTGGAATATGTGTCCTCCGACAATAATGCGATCACAACTGTTGATCATGATAATCACATGTTTAAATCTCATTTTAAAGAATACAATTGGGAAGTAATATTTTACTGTCAACTGGTCCACACATATCGGTAATGATTGGCTGACTAGAGTTTGACATTACTGTCATGCGACGGTGGTGATCAGTTGATCCCCTTAGGTCATACCTAAAGGGTAACACTCTTAATTGTTCATTTAATTGATCGTATGAAGATACGGGTTAATTAAATTACATAAAATTGACGGACGATTTTGGAAGTAATATTTACGTATCTCATTATAATTTGATTAAATAAGATACGGTCTAAGTGATCGATTTGTTTTATTACTTAGATTAAATTATTGTTTAAGGAAACAATTGCATTAGAATGAATGATTTATTATAAATACAAGATGTTGTGATTTATAATTGGAAAAATATTTTGGCACAAGTAATTATGAATTAGTAAGTCGATTTTGTATATGACGTATTTTTATTAATGCGTTGATTTTTAATATGTTAAAAATACATAACAATTTTATGTGACATGTGACATGTGACAAATTGACAAAGATAAAATGGAATCCATTTTATCTCAATATGACCGAAATAATGGGGTGTTTTAGGAAATTATTATGTTAATTATATTAGTGGTAAACATAATCATATTTGCCTAAAACTAGCCATGCAAGCCTACTTGTTCTTGTGAAGGCAACCTTGCTCATGCATTGGCCCTTTGACCCCCTCCCTCTACCCGGTTTTGAGAAGGAGAAAACCATGGGTTTTTCCTCTAATTTTTACCCTATAAACTACATGAAATGTTAGGGTATTCATTCATTCATTTAACAATCAAAAATAGAGTTTTTAGAGAGATAAAAACTTCTTCTTTCTCTTTCTTTCTCTTAGCCGAAATTAAGAGAACCAAAATTAATATTTTGGGTCATTTTATTTAAATTAATATTGTTCTAGTAATAATAATATTAATTTTGTTAAGAGATTACCTTGGGTATAAATCCTTGGCAGGGATTCTACACTTGAATCCTTGTTCTTCCATTTTGGAGTGCTCAAGAAAAAGTAAGAAGGAGATCTTACTTGTGCCCATAAAATCCGAAATCTTCAATGTCAGATGATGATTTCTTCTTTAATTTTATTATTGTTTGCATGCATAAGATCAACATTTAATTTTATGACTAAATTAATTCAACACATATATGAATATGTCAAGTAATGAGATATAGATTTCTAACAAGTGGCAAACGGGTCACAATCAAAGGGCGTTGGTTCATCGGTTATGGCATTCATGGCTTGGAATCCCCACATTTCATTGTCGTCCTCCTCAATGGCTTGGAAGGCTATTCCCTTTTTCATGACGGCTTTGATCGGGGAAGCAGGAATCGTGATCGTTTTTCCGTTGAAGGGGACCCTGATTTTCTGGTGAAGAGTTGAAGTAACTGCCTTGACGGCGTAAATCCAGGGACGTCCCAGTGGTTGGGTTGCGACAGTTAGAGTGATAAGCCCTGTGACCTTACAACGAGTGCCGTCATAAGCGCGTACTCCTTGATTAGTTGGGACCAAATCAACTTCTTTGATACCCAGTTTATGAGCCATTTTGAGGGGAATGACATTCACCGTGGATCCGTCATCCACAAGGACCATAGGCACATTCTTTTTGAGGCGTTATACGGTGATGTACAGGGTCAGGTTGTGGTTGGCTCTGAAGGGAGGGATATCTTCGTCAGAGAAGATGATAGGGTTGCTCAAATCAGGGAGATCCCTTGTCATGTGTGCCACCACTTCTTCCGGGGAGGAGGTAGAGGGCACAGTCAATTTTCTCAAGGTTGTAGTAGAGCCTGCCGATGCTAGAAGGATGTGGCAATCAGTTGCCAAATTGAGATTTCGGCTTTTTCTTTCTGCAGTTGTTTGAGGATCGAATTCTCGGGAGCCTTGGGTTGAGTGTCTACGTTCGGGACAACTTGGTCATTCGTTGTTGGAGCGACCATTGAATTGTTCAGGTTTTGATAGGGGCGTCCGGACCGGGTAAGGTGGCCAATCTCTTCCGCCTGTTTCACTTTCCCTGGGACAATATAGACGTCTTCAACATCATCTCTCCAGAAGCCATTGATTTCGGGATCTCGAGGGTACCTTGGAGGAGTATTCCTCGGTGGGCAGTTATCCATCTAGGTGAGGGTAATTTTGGGTGCTCGGGGGACCTTCCCTCGGGCGTGGTGTTAGAGGATTGAAAATCGGTCGGTGGTAGGCATCGTCAAGTCGGGTGATCCTTTCGGAGAGACTGGCTATAGCTTCCTTAACTTGTTGGAACATGGTAAGCATAGTTGCGGCATTGAACACAAATACCCCGTCCGAGGCATCCTTCTCCAGGGCATTCACCTCGTCATCAATTGGCAGGATGAGGTGTGAGTAGTCCAAGGTTGGCTCATCATCAGAGATAGCATGGATTCCCAAAGGGTTCGTTTTGTTGTTTGGTTTAGTTGGTGGAGGCAAAGGCAATTCTCCTTTCTCGATCATGTCTTGGATGAGGTGTTTGAGCTTGAAGCAGGTTTCTGTGTCATGACCTTTCCCTTGGTGGTACTGACAGTAGGCATTAGGGTTCCAGAAGCGGGATATCTTAGCATCAGACGGATCCGGGGTGGGTCCGATCGGTTGTAGTTTCCCTTGTTCCATAAGCCTCTTTAGGGCACTTGCATACGTTGACCCTATATTGGTGAACACTCTTTGGGGGCGCTCTGCTTTCTTGGCGGTTGGCTCGAGGAGGTTGACCTCATCAATCTTGTTCGTCTGACCATAAGGGCGAGATCCGGTTGATGTGGATCCTTGGTAGCCTTTACCGGTGGTTTTAGCTAGGACACCCTATCGGAGGTTGTCTTCGATGCGTGTCCCAAGGATTTGCAGATCTTGGAAGGTCTTGATGTTTTGGTACCTCAGTAAGTTGGCATACACCAGGCGGAGATTGTTGACAAACTTTTCCACCAAAGTTGACTCACTCGGCTTGCTGACCAACTGAGTGCCTACTCTCCTCCAACGGGTCAAGAACTCGGTGAATCCCTCCTTGTCGTTCTGGGTTAGGACCTCAAGAGTACGGGTATTGGCTTGGATTTCGACATTGTCGGTATATTGCTTAGCAAATTCAACTGCGACCTCATCCTAGGTAGTAAGGTTCTTCGGGTCAAGGGAGTAGTACCATTGGCGAGGGATCGGTTCCAAGGATGGTGTAAAGATCCGGGTGAAAAGTTCTTGTTTAACCCCTTTTATGGCCATGTAGTCTTTGAAGGCTCGAATATGATTGAGTGGGTCCTCTACTCCCTTGAATTTGGGCACATCAGTCAGGGTAAAGTTGTTGGGTAATTGATCCCCAACAGGTTTAAACCTTCGGTTGATCTCAAGATGGATATTGTTACCCCGGGCTTGGAGTTGGTCTTCCAGGAGCTTGAGCCTTTTCTCAATTTCAGTCAAAGGCGGAGTGTTGTGTTCTCCAGCCTCCTTGTTTTCCAGGGTGTCGATACGGGCCTCGACACGGTCCAGAGTGACCTTAAGAGCAGCGAGTAGGCTGGCTAGCTGAGCAGTTGTGACATCTCTGTTGTTATCATTGTTGTTGTCGTTGATGGACGGAGTTAAAGACGAGGCCATGGTTCTGAGGCAGAAAAACGGCTCACATTACAACTCAATCCGACACGGTTCAAAGACTGAACGCAGACAACATAAAGGACGAGACAAAGATCAGACTCAACAAGACAAGGATGACCGTGTGTGGTACCTCTGTGCTGACTCGATTTATGACGTGACGGTGTAGACCGAATTTTGACAAGCATCCAACGTAGCGGCGTGACGCCATTGGACGAGTCTCGTGGTGAGACGACTCATAAGTAAAGACCCATAAGTACGCTGGCTTCGACTCGATAGACACGAGGCGGAATTGCAATGGTGGACTGAAGTTTTCAAAAATAGAAATTTTCAAAAAGTTTCATTTGTCGCATTATGGACGACTTCCGAAGATAGGGATCTCCGCAAGTCGGTCGGTTGAAGGGGTTGTCTTAAGTTTGTTTGCAAAAGACGGTTTTGAGTTTGAGTTAGCTCGGAAAACAATGTACTGTTTCCCAAGACGGTTTTTGAAATTCAAAATCGTATGTTTTGAAAATCGGGTTTTGAAATGTTTGAAGAGGCCTCGGGGACGGTGTATGGTCCTCGAGATCTCGCAAGTGTCTCGAGAAAAGGGTGTGTGCTTTTCTCGGGTTTTGAAAGAGCCATTGTCGGCGCGAAACGGGTTAAAATCCGTGTCTAGACGCGATGATTATAACAGCATAAAAAGGTGATTTGAAATGGTTGTACAAAACTGAGTTTGAAAATCGTCATTACGACGGCCTAGAAAGGCGTGTTGAAATGGCTATAAAAACCGGGTTTGAAAATCGTCATTACTACGGCCTAGAGAGGCGTATTGAAATGGTTATAAAAACCGGGTTTGAAAATCGTAATTACGACGGCCTAGAGAGGCGTGTTGAAAAGCAACGGTCAGCGAAAGACCGAGGTTTGAAACGGCCATTATAACGGCGCAAAAAGGTGTTTTTGGAAGTTTGAAAAAAAATGACACGGAAGGACTTATGATCAAGTAGTACATAAGCACTCACAGTTCATTATATTATGCATAATGCTGACACAGGTTTTGGCTTATAAGTGTGGGTTACACACCAAGCAATCAAACCCTGATTTGCGAAAGGGATACGAATCTAAACAAAATGAGTAAGGAGGGTGCCCTAGCCTCATGCTCGAAAGTGATGAAAGCTCTTTGACGAAACAGAAATGTGCAACGTCAATGGTATGTTTGACTCAATCGGGATTCGAAACGCGGGGATGAGGAAACTCACGCCGACCGTGACCGTAATATCAATTAATGCATTCCAACCAACACCTCGTTCGAGTCTCACCATCTAGGGATCACAAAGACACAAGTGTCCTAGTTTTCCCCAGAGGAGTCGCCAATCTGTGGACGTAGCCACCTGCGCGCCCCAGCCGATCTGTGGGACATGCAGCGGTCTTTTGAAAGCCACGCTCAGCGGCGTAAAAGTATGCTTTCCACCGGATAATTTAAGATCGGTCGGTTTCGTCTCGGTAAGGGTCTCGAAACGATTAGAGATGTTCGGAGTTGCCATCAAGCATTTGTGGGATGCTTGGAACCCGTTCGAATCCACTTTATACCTCGGTCAAACGAAGCACAAAGCAGTGTTTGACATAGGTACTAAAGATAAGGAATCATCCCTCTTTAGCATCCTATCTCTAGAATGACTCTCGTACGCCCTGGATAAGGTCGTCCATTATCCAAAGTTTCTGAGTAAGGGGTGAAGGTACGTATTGGGAAGCCCTTTAATCAGACACCCAATCCCCATGTAGCGACCTCTCTTGATCGATCTTGGTTGGTTGAATGCAAAAGTTGATAAAATGGTTTAAATGCATGAATGCGCATCCAATAATTTAAACCTAACATGTGAGAGCTTTCTAAGTCGGTTGATTTAATCCAAGTATCATGTATAAGATGTCGAGTTGGATTTATGGTTGATTTGCATGCAAGACGGAAATGAAGCATCCATTTACCAAATTAGGTCTATGGTGCATAACGTGATCCATTTGTCTTAATTGGATGTTTTGCAAATACGGTTTTTGAATGAGCAAATTAGTCGTCTGATCCGTCCTATATCCGGGTTAGCCGGAGTCGGGATCATCCTAGACTAATGCTGGAAAGGGAACAGACCCTGCACCAGGCAGCCAAATGAGGCGCGAGCCTATTGGCGATGTAAGGGGGTCTCCCCTGGTTTGAAAATAGGAAAAGAAATGACCTGTTTAGGCGCGGGTCAGTCAACGGTATAAGACGCGTTCTGACCATTGAAAAACGTATCGAAAATGGGTATTTGGACCCGTTTTGGTTTGAAAGGACCGTTTAGGTCGTATTTGTGTTGATTTGAGGAACGAGACTTGAATAATCATCATTGTTTTGATGATATTCGATGTCGGGTTTGACTCTATAAGCTTGACATGAATAGTTTTGAAAATAATTATGAACTAATTGTTTTAAGTTCATTTGAATATAATTAGTTGATACTCATGATCGTACTCGGGTTAAAATCCGACATGGTATGTAGAACCAAGGATGACTTTGTGTCGGTGACTAATACATTTATTTTGGAAATGTAAAGAAATGATGAAAGGCTTTAAAATACCTTCCGAAATGTAATTAAATGAAATAAAAGGCTTTAAAATAACTTTTAAATGTAATTAACCAAATATTATCACCGAAAAATGTTTTCAAAACTTTGGTGATCCAATTGATATTTCCGACAAATGGTGAGCAATGAGTCTAGCACGTGTTGATGTTTGAGCTTGCTTGCGGGTTTGGAAGGGACGTCGTCGATACTTACACTTTAGCTTCCGCTGTTGTTTTGTAGACTTTCATTTGGCTAGTTGAGACGAGTTGTATTCTACTTTCATTTGAGGTTTCAGTTGTATAACTTTGGTTAAACTTTATTATTTACATTTCTTGTTTCATTATGGTATCTTTGATGCATACTACCTCGAGTAACCGAGATGGTAGCACTCTCATGTGGTAAGTAGTCTTTGGTAAGACACCTTAGTAGATGAGGGTGTTACATATAGTGTACGCTGTTTGGGCCAAATTCTGCACATTGGGGCAATAGAGAAGTAGGTCCACCAAGACTTGCATAATGGATTGGGCCAAATAAACCAATGGCCAAGAAGATCTCGTGAGCTAAAAGGAGTCAGGGAGATCTTAGGGAGAACAGAGAGAACAGGGCTACAGACAGCAAATCATGGGCTGTCAGCTAGAAGAAGTCCAATAAGACCTGGATACAGCATTAGTTATCGCGCAAGCAACCTAAACCCGATTAGGGTTTGGATCCTATATATAGACAAGGGGAAGGAGGAGAAAGATTCATTCAGGGACCAACACACAGACGTAACACATTATACTAGCTAGATTGTCGTGTTACCTTCCTTGTACTCGTTCTCAAATTAAAAGCTAGTGCAGTCATTGGAAGGGTACCGTCCCTTCCCGCGGTCGTTTCCCACATTGGGTTTTCCGCGTCACCAAATCTCTTGTGTTAATCCTTATTTACATCTTTACTTTCCATACCTATCATTCATACAAACAGTACAATCCACATATAACGCATAAAACCACTTTGACCTAATTTAACCTAATTCGGTAGAAAAATACCAAAACAGTTTGGCGCCCACCGTGGGGCATAGTGGTCGTCATCGTTAATTACTCAATACAGAATGGACGTAAGCAAACATGCATCATCGACATCATCAACCGGGTTTGAAGGTAGTCAGCCACTGATGCCACCAAACCCCACCCAGAATCCGACTTCAGCGGCTCAAACTCATGCACCCGGACACGCATCAAGAATCACACCTGCGGCAAAAGTCACATTACCTCCCAAAACTCCTACTGTGGGGACATATTCTAAATCGGATAAGGGACATGGAAGCACAAGTCTCACCCCATCACCAAGTCTGACACAAACCCTGTTCAACGACATGGATAATTTGCAGAAAGTAATGGAGAGCATGCGGGAAGACCAAAGGAAGGCAAAAGCTCAGGCGACAAAAAAAAAAACAGAGAACTCTGGGCGCAGATAAACTTCCTGAAGCAGCAAGCAGCCGCACCAACAAGCATAAAGGGTGAGAACCAGGCATCGGCAATGGAACCTGTGTAAATCGCATCAGGCAGCCGGAGCCAACCGAGACAGATTCCGGCCGAGCTGGTGACCAAGTTGGATCTGACAGCAGTATTAACAGGAGAAAGGATAGTCCCACAGGGACTTGGATACCCCACACTGGATAGCTGACAACCTGCCAGCTATACAGAGATAGTACCAGGTAACATTCCGGCCAATAACTTCGTTATAACTATCCAGACACCTTGTGCAGGGTCCATAGGCAGTCCGCAAGTGAGTTGGCACCAAGGGACACTTATGACATCAACCCCAATTGATAACACGCCGCACCAAAATCCTAGGAACCCGGCCCGGGGGGTAGTACCCAGAATCAGCAGGCAACAGACGGCCGCAGCACAGACTCAGGTGGCCTGATAAACAAGAAGTATCTAGAGTTGAGGGAGATGTTGAGCAGGGTCTCAGGGATGCCACCTCTACTCGAAAAAGCAGGGCCTGACAGCTACGCTAACTCACCGTTTGTAGACACAATATCCATCGACGCCATGCCAAAAGGATTCAAGAACCCCAATATGACTCTCTTTGACGGCAAGACGGATCCCTTTGACCACGTGTGTCAGTACAAATAGAAAATGATGACGGTAACGGCCATTGGGCACGTGAAGGAAACCTGTATGTGTAAGGGGTTCAGATCTACATTATCAGGACCTGCACTCCGGTGGCTAGTAACTTTGCCTAACAGGTCGATATCTACGTTTGCCGATTTGGTAAACGCGTTCACTCAACAGTTTACCAGCAGCCGGAAGCCACAGAAACGCTGGCGATTTATACAGAATCATACAAGGCGCCAGCGAGACCATTGGAGAATTCAACACCAGGTTTAATAACGAGAAGGTTGCAGTACGGGAATGTGATGTGTCGACAACAGTAGAAGCATTCAGGAGGGGCTTATATCACGAATCAGATCTATATAAGCAGCTGACTATGCACCCTTGCCATAGCTTTGAGGCAATGCTAGAAAAGGCGGCAGCAGCAATCAGACTAGAGGAAGATATGCTCGCTAGAGCTAGTGTGCCAAGCACGCCAAGCGTGTCCAGCACGTCAGCCATAGAGAAGTCAAGTAGGAAGCAGTCCACCGGGAAAATAGAGGAGAGATATAAGTTGTATGGTAGGGGAGTAAACAGAATTGATAACCGAGAGGAAAATGAGCAACTCTATACGCTGGCAGAGTACGGGTTCACAACTGGCGTCGGAGGAATCTTAAAGGCACTTAGGGAAATAAAAGATGGAGTAAGGTGGCCTAGGGAACTAGTAGAGGGACAATCCTGACGGAAAGACAACAAGGAGAAGTGCGAGTTCCATCGTGACATCGGACATACTACGGAAGATTGCTACACTTTGTGTAGGGAGCTCAGGCGCCTGTACGAGCAAGGAGAGCTGAGCCACCTATTACCACGTGGGGGCAAGCAGCAGGATAAAGTGGGCTCCGCAAAACAGTCTAAGCCCACCACACCGCCTACGTGCACCAAAATAATAAACGTGATAACAGGCGGCTCAGACCTAAGCGGACTGACATATTCGGCGGCAAAGAGACATGCTACCGAAACTAAGGGTGGCAGGCCGAAAACCTTCTGCAGAATTTCTCACAACGACTTTCCTGCTGTCACTTTCGACGAGGAAGATGTCCATGACAGCCAAGAGCACCACGATGCAGTTATCAGAACACTATCAATGGCTAATTACATGGTAAGGAAGGTTCTGGTAGATACTGGTAGCTCGGTCAATTTAGTCATGCTGAAAACCATTAAAAACATAGGCTTCAGCGAGAAGGACTTGCAGAACAAAACCATCCCGCTGGTGGGATACAGTGGAGAAACAGCTAGTTCATTAGGCGAGATCGTGATCCTTACCTATGCTGGAGGAATCAATAAGCAAGTAAGATACTTAGTCATCGATGGACCATCTACCTATAACGTTATCCTCGGAAGACCGTGGCTGCAGCTAATGAAAGCAGTTCCCTCGACATATCATCAATGTGTAAAATTCCCCACACCTTGGGGAGTAGAAAAAATACGGGGAGATCAAGAGGAAGCTAGGGGTTTCTATAATAAAGCACTAAAATGCACAGCCAGCCCTCCAGCATAGCAACTACAGAAGCAGCGCGTCCAGGACGAATACATCGAACCCCCGGCCGAAGAGCTGGACTAAATCAACCGGGACAAGCTGTACCCAGAAATAACAGTGCTAATAGGGGCAAGGTGCATGGGTGACCTCAGGCAGCACCTAATCGAATTTTTGCAAGTCAACATGGATTGTTTCACATGGTCTTATGATGACATGATAGGGATAGACCCTTCTATCATAACACACAAGCTCAACGTAGACCCAGGATGTAAGCCCATCCAGCAAAGACGAAGGAAATTTGCAGCTGAAAGGAATAAGGTGATCAACCAAGAGGTGGATAGCCTGCTAGCAGCGAACAAAATAAGAGAGGTAAAATATCTAGAATTGTATCAAATGTGGTGGTAGTGCCCAATAAGAATGGAAAGTGGATAGTATGTGTGGACTTCACCGATCTCAACAAAGCATGTCCAAAATATCCCTACCCGCTGCCACACATTGACGCAATGGTAGACGCGACAGCTGGACACGATATGCTAACATTCCTGGACGCCTGGAGTGGTTCCAACCAAATCAAAATCGATCCAGCAGACCAGGAGAAGACAACGTTCATGTCTGAAAGGGGGATATATTGCTACAACGTTATGCCTTTCGGCCTAAAGAATGCGGGACTTACGTATCAAATATTGGTCAACCGGATGTTCAAAGAACAAATAGGAAGAACCATGGAGGTATACATTGACGATATGGTGGTAAAATCAGAGAAGGCCAAGGATCACATGCGACATCTGGCAGAAACCTTCAGCACACTTAGAGAATACAAAATGAAGCTGAACCCTTCCAAATGCACCTTTGGAGTATCATCCGGAAAGTTCTTGGGCTACATTATATCTTAAAGGGGAATAGAAGCCATCACAGAGCAAATTAAGGCAGTGTTACAACTAGAGTCACCACAAAAGCCAAAAGGTGTGCAACGGTTAGCAGGGAAGGTAGCAGCCTTGAGCAGGTTCATCTCGAGATCCTCGGACAAGTGGAGGTTGTTCTACAACATATTAAGGAAGAGCCAGAGGTTCGAATGGACCGTATAGCACGAGCAAGCATTCAGAGAGCTAAAGCACTACCTCAGCACCCCGCCATTGCTATCGAAACCAGAACAAGGAGAATCGTTGTTCCTCTATTTTGCCGTCACAGAGGTGGCAGTAAGCGCGGTCCTAGTCAGGGAACAGGATAAAGAGCAACAGCCAGTCTACTACGTAAGCAAGTCTCTGCTACCAGCAGAGACCAGGTACACATCTCTCGAAAAATTGGTACTTGCACTTGTGATTGCATCCTACAAACTGCGCCCTTACTTTGAATCCCATACCATACATGTTGTGACCAATTACCCACTAAAATCTATAATGAGAAAGCCAGAGTTGTCAGGAAGAATGTCAAAATGGTCCGTACACCTCAGTGGGTATGACATTAGGTATGACCCAAGAACAGCGATAAAGTCGCAAGGATTAGTAGATTTTGTTTCAGACTTCAGCCCAGCTATCCAAAACCTGGTGGACAAAGAAATCTTAACCCTAAAAGGAGATAAGGAGGCAGAAGTCTGGCAGATGCACATTGACGGTGCCTCCAATCAAAGCGGGGCAGGTGTAGGCCTAATCTTGCGATCTCCAGACAGAGATCTGATAGCACAAGCGGTTCGTTGTGAATTTAAGGCAACTAATAACGAGACAGAATACGAAGCCTTGATACTAGGGATGTAGCTAGCTCTGGTGTTAGGAGTCCGAAACCTACAGGTATACAGTGACTCCTTGCTTATAGTCAACCACATAAATGATGAATATGTAGCCAGGGATTCAAAGATGATAGCCTACTTGAAAGTAGCAAAGGAGCTAAAACATAAATTCAAAGACTGCAAGCTCAAGTAGGTTCCCCGAGACCAGAATGTATAGGCTGACGCCCTGGCAACCCTAGGGTAACTTTTTGTTAGAAATCTATATCTCATTACTTTACATATTCATATATGTTACAATTAATTTGGTCATAAAATTAAATACAAATCTTATGCATGCAAACAAGAATAAGAATAGATAAGAAAATCATTTTCTCACCATCAATAATTCGGCCAAATGGGCACAAATGAAGGTCACCCACCTTCATTTGTTCTTGAGCTAGAATATACATTAGGATGATCATCCATGACTTCAAAATAGAAGCCCTCCAATAAGTAGCACCCAAGACTATCCCAAAATCCCACAAACTAACATGTACTAGATATTTGTAATGTGGTTTACCTTAAAATCGATTACTAATACTCATATACTACTACTAGTATTATTAGTGATTGATTTGTACAAATTAGATTCATAAAAATGAATTTTATGAAGAACAAGAGAGAGAAGGTAGTGTTTTTCAGAAAACATAAGAGAATGAAAAATTGAGAGAAAAATCTCGCAAATGTGCATGCCAAAACCGGTGGGTTAGGGGAGTATTAGGACCCCTTTCCTTTTTCCTTTTTGTCTTCAGAAGACAAATTGTGTAAGCCTTTGTCCATAGTCATGTCACTATCAAGCATATTAGACAAATGAATAAGACAAATGGAAAAAGACAAAACTTCTCCCATTGCCCACCAATTTTCGGTTTATATGTAGTATGGAGTCCATTTTATTTTATTTTTTTTGTCAATTGTACAATTGTATGTCATGTGACATGTGACATGTCTTATGTCATGTTTTAATTTAAAATGCATATTTAACAAATTAAATATCATTTACAAATTAAATAAATCACATTTAACAAATTGACTAGTAATTCAAAATTACTTTCACATAAAATGGTCATTTAAATACAAGTTAGTATGATTCACAACATCTTGTAATTATAACTAACTTATCATTCTCATCTCGCGTGTTTCGCAAACACCGATTAATTTTAGTAATATAACTTCTTAAATTACTAAAGAAAATCTTATTTAATCACATTATAATAAGATGTCATTTTTCTCTCTTATGATAATAATTTGTTCAATTTTAAGGAATTAATTAATCTGTATCGACATACAATTAATTAACCTTTTCAATTAAGGGAATCGTCCTTTAGGTGTGACCTCAAGGGATCAACTGATCACCACCGTCGCACGACAGTAATGTCAAACTCTAGCCAGCCAATCATTAGCGATATGTGTGGACCAGTTGACTATATATGTAATGTATCACCCCTTTCGTATTCTTGATATGAGATTTAAATATGTGATCAATATGATCGACAATTGTGATCGCATTATTGTCGGGGACACTTACTCCAACAATCTCCCACTTGTCCTCGACAAGTGTGCGTCACCAATTCTCTTGTCCTATTACTATCTCCCACTCAATGCAAGGTGTCTTTCGGGTCGTACTTGCAAGTGATCATATCGAGAGTGGTTTCCTCGATCTGGAGAATAACTGATTGACCGGAGTTATCTACCATAGATACCATCCGAGCGTGGCCACTCATTTCCAGTTCATTACTCCTCGAGTGGCCCTGAAATATTGTTTTAACCCTGACAAGGGGGTGGACAATTCCTATCGCACTTATTCCCTTCGACTAGCCACAGCCATCATAGCCCAAAATATGCCCATTTGACCCCATTTACGAAGGTCGTAGTAACATAAATCAAAGCTAATCTGAAACTTGTTGGAATATGTGTCCTCCGACAATAATGCGATCACGACTGTTGATCATGATGATCACATGTTTAAGTCTCATTAAATGAATACAATTGGGAAGTAATATTGTTACTGTCAACTGGTCAACATATATCGGTAATGATTGGTCGACTAGAGTTTGACATTCGTCGTGTGACGGTGGTGATCGATTGACCCCTAGGTCATACCTAAAGGGCAATACTCTTAATTGATTATTTAATTAATCGTATAATGTTACGAGTTAATTAAATTACTTGAAAATTGACGGACGATTTTGGAAGTAAAATTTACGTATCATATTGAAATGTGATTAAATAAGGTACGGTCTGAGTAATTGAATTGTATCATTACTCGGATGAAATAATTGTTTAATGTAACAATTAAATTGAATGAATTGTTATAAATACAATCTGTTGTGATTTATAAATGGTAAAATATTTTGGCACAAGTAATTATGAAATTACTAAGTCGATTTTGTATATGACGTATTTTTATTAATACGTTGATTTTTAATATGATAAAAATACATAAACAAATATATGTGACATGTGACATGTAACATATAGACAATTGACAAAAATAATATGGACACCATATTATGCAAAGGGCCGAAAATTAGAAGGTGTTTTAGCTAATTATAAGTTGTGTGTAATTAGTGGAAAACACAATGATTATATAGCAACCTAGCCATGCAAGCCTATTGTTCCTTGTGAAGAACAATTTCTCCATGCATTGGCTCACCCTAAAGCCCCTCTTACACGGTTTTTGGGAAGAGAAAATGATCATTGTTTTCTCTTATAATTTTACCTAATAATACTCTAAAATGTTTTAGATTTTTTATTCCATTCAACTCATCCAAAATATAAGTTCTAGAGAAATAAAATCCTCTCTTTATCTCTCATCAAAACCGAAAATACTTAAGTGTTTATAAATATTTTTGGTTCAATTTTCTACTATAATTAATATTATACTAGTTTTGTAATATTAATTAAATTAAGAGAAGCCTTGGGTATATTACATAGGGAGAGATCTTACACTTAGATCTTTGTTCTTCCATTGGAAAAGCTCAAGAACAAGAAGAGAAAGGTGATCTCTCTTGTGCCCTAATAGCCGAAATCTACTATGTAAGGACATGATTTCTCCTCTATTTTATTATATTGTTTGCATGCATAAGATCCGTTTTAATTTATGACAAATAAATTTAGACATATAAGAGTATGTTAATATGTATATGAATCTACATTTCCTTCAATTGGTATTCAAGAGCCACGGTTGTTTGCATGCAAATTGGTTAAAAGTTTTTCCGAGTTATATGAATAACAAAATAAAACTTGTAAAATTTGTGTTATTATGATATATCACGAAATTATTACATGCATGTTAATATTTCTGGTCCTAAAGTGTTTTAGGATATTTTGGTTAATTTTTCGGATTTTTATTGTTCATATTTTACAATAATGGCATTTAAATGTGATTTTATGAGTAAAAATGTCATTTTTGGTCTAAAAATAGCTATACTTCGAATTTTCACTTGGTTTTTGGATATGTTGTTACATATATTATTTTGAGATAACCTGTAAATTTTCATAATTTTTGGACTTGTTATGCTCGAAAAATGAATTTTTCATTATTAAATTCGGATTTAAGAGAAAAATAGGTTAATATGAGTTAAATTTCGAATATGGTCATAGAAAATTAATATGTTGTCACATGCAATTTTACAAAATGTGTGTAAAATAATTGGCTATAAAGAAGTCTTTTAGCATGATTTATGAATTTTTGAAGAAAAATTAGCATAAATAGTGACATTATTAGTGTAAAATTAATAAAACATAATCTATGACTTAGGAAAAACGTCTAATGTTGCATTTTATTGTATTTTTTCAGATCTAAAATTGAAAAGTTAATGAAAATAATTTTTCCATGTTTTTATGATTATTTTATTAAATATCGATAAACCGCAACATTGTTTTTCCGGAAAAATTTCGAAATTTTTTTTAACCTAAGATTTTGAACATTATGAGTGTCATGGAATTTTTCCAGAATGTTCATGAATTTAAATTTCAAATTTTGAATTTATTTGAAATTTTTGAATTTATTTGAAGTTTAATAGCTTATTTTTGTAAATTTTGGTCCATTTATGAACAATTTTGTAAATAAAAGTTAATTATGGTCAAAATTATTAGTGAAGACTATATTTTGAGTCCTAAGAGGTTAGGGTAATTAACTTATGCATAAATATGAGTTTATGTATTTTTGTGATTATAAAATGTTGAAATCACGCAAATCCGTAAAAACCGAGTAATATACGATATTGGCTAATTAAAAGGCGATTTAGCATAAAATTGAGCATGTTCATACATATTATAATGCTGCATTTTTCTTTATGATTGTCATAATTTTAATTTATGTAATTTTGAATTATGTAATTTTACTTAGTATGGCCTTAGATTTTAATTGGTATTTCCCGAAATGTATGGGAATATCGATTCGGTTGTAATTTTTTTGTGATCTCGTATCACCGTTTTGTAATTGAATAGATTTATTTTATTTTAGTTACAAATGTATAATAGGAAATTATGTAATTTATTATGTAATTTTATTCATTCCGGAGTTCCTAAAGACGGATTTCTTCAAGAATGGCGATACATAAAGACGGTGTTACATCGAGATGCGTGCCACAACCGAAGTTCAAGGGACCAATGGAGTTGGTTTCCGAATATGTAATAGATTAATAGTTTTTTTTCCTATTTTAGGAAAGGCCTTACTAGGATTTATTTATCTTTATGCTTGCATTTTATTTTATGTCACATGCATCGCTAAATCGCCATAACTAAACATGCATTGTCTTATTTTATCGAGTTAATCGACCGTGTCAAATATAATTATCGTAGTTCACCGCTTTAGTTCACTTAAAACGTGATTGATAATAATTTGACATGACCTCTCGCTAAAACAATCAATTGAGACATAGCCTTACCAAATAGTAGAAACCATGAAAACCTATTTCGCGAGGGAGTGCACTCGGCCACACCGGGGTACAAACCTTGTTACGTAGGGGAAGTGGGTGATGAATGTTTATCCACCGAGTTCATGTTAATGAGGGGTATTTCGGCACACCGTGCCCTAAATTGATATGGGTTGGATTATGGACACATTTATTCGAAATTTGGGTTGTACTCAACGAAAGTATTCACGACGATTTCCGGATGTGTTTCGGGCTAGAGATGAATATTAATGTAAACATCATCGACCAAGAATTCTAAAAGTAGAATCGATTAAAAAGTTAATCCACCGAGTTATGTTAATAAAGGGTAATTCGGCACACCGTGCCCTAAGTTAATATGAATTTGGGTCTTGGAATCATTTATCTAGTTGGGTAAAGGTCACTAGAAAAATGCGTAAAACTTGTTTAAATCATACATTTTTACGAGTATAATTAAAACGACAATTGTTTTACTCCTTATATTTTGTTTTGTAGACCACTTCTTTTTCATAACAAATGGCAACACCAACTCCTAATGCTACACCACTCGCTACTTCATCTTGGCTCCGATCCTTTATGGATCGATGTAAACTTGAAAAGAATGGGTCAAATTTCTCCGAATGGGATGCCCAACTCAAATTAGCCGCCGAAGGTGACGACAAGCTTCGTTACCTTACCGAGGCCTCTCCACCCGAACCCTCCACTAGGTCCACCGCGGCCACTAGGGAAGCCTATAAGGCTTACCAAAAGGAGTCCGCCGCAATGAAAAATGTCTTAATATTTGCGATGGAGGCGGAACTCCAAAGGAGAGCCTTCAAGATGGGCAATGCTAATGAGATTTACTCCAAACTTGTGACCATGTTTTCACAAACCCCGCGGATCGTCCAATATGAGGCGGCCGCGGCATTCTTTGATCTCGACTTCAAAGAGGGCCAAAAGGTTAGCCCTCATGTGCTCAAACTCATGGAGCTTGTCGAGACCTTGAAGATTCAAAAAGTTGAAATCCCCAAAGAACTCATCGTAGATAGGATTCTACACTCCTTGTCCAAAGTCAAGGCATATGTGCAATTCCGGGTGAATTTCAACATGCAAGACAAGGACGTGTCTCTTGAGGAGTTGCACAAGTTACTTGTGCAAGCCGAGAGGGACATGGGGTTAAATGTGAACCCTCCCAAGGATGTGCTCAATATAAGCACAAAGAGTAAGGGGAAGTTCAAGAAGAATGGGAGAAAGGGCAAGAAGCAAGCTCCCACATTCACCAAAGCTAAGTCTTGTGAAGCTAGCACCTCCAAAGTCAAGAAGGGTCCTCTTGATAAGTGCCATTATTGTAATGGCATGGGGCATTGGAAAAGAAATTGTTCCAAATACCTTGGTGATATCAAAGCTGGAAGAATTACTCCAGTAGGTAAATGACTATCCTTCTTTTATGTTTCAAATTCAACTATGGTAATATGATGCAAAGTTGTGATAATGTATCTCCCTTTTTATTGTAAATAGGGCCTCCACCAAGCAAAGACAAGGGAAAAGAAAAACAAGCATGAGATACCATGGAGAAGCTAAGGATAGCTTTTATGGAGCTTTGTTTTTCATTGTCTTATTTTAAGTTATGTTTTGAATTTTAGAACTTTAAGTTTCCGTGTTCGACATGGAAAGGTATTTTGGATAATGGTTTGTATTTTGGATGATGGTGACTTGGTTTGCAACCCAAGTCACCCGTTTTATCATTTATCCTTATGTTCTAAAATTTCATCCTTAAATGCTTGCGTTTTGAAACATAAGATAATTCACTTAAAAGTGATCCAATAGACAATTATAATGACGGGTTTCATTATATGTCCACATGCTTAAGGCTTGTGTATGATCATTTATAAAGTGATTTTGAGTCTATGAACTCTCTTAAAGGTATGTCAATCACCAAGTACACATATGAAATCAATAACTATTAGTCTATCTATGAGATAGTTCTCCTTATACTTCAACATCATTAATTTGTGTCTCATATGCTATCTTTGAATGTTTAGTGTATTCATTCTAAAGATAGAGTGGGAGAAAAATGAGGACACAACACACAAGGCAAGATATAATTGTGTACTTGTGTAAATGAAGATCTACGCAAGAGAGAATGATTTGAATGAAGGTATATCTATTTACATAGTATACCAAATAGATGAGATCTATAGTCTCAAGTTAGTTCTAAGTGACTTAAGAGACCAAGTGAAGTAATCATAAGAGTTTATTCTCAAGATAACTACACGAGGAGACCAAAAGAAGTTTTGGAAGAAAAATGACTAATGTATAGTCTTAACAAGCTTTTGACTAAGGTTATGAATCATTTGACCAATAGTTTCAATCATGAGTTTTACTTAAGAGCCTAAATGAATCATAGTAACATACTAGTTATGATCAAGTTACAAAGATTGATATTCCGATATCTCCTATAGCCAACGTTTTAACCATACAAATGTCATTGCTTAACCTCCCTATGAAATGGTTAAATCTCCTTCCAAAAGGGTATTTGCAAAGGACGTATTCTAAATATTATTTGTATTTGAATATTGACATTGCTACACATCATTATGACATGAGTGTGTTTGAGATTTAAAATCTCCTTCCGTAAGGTTGAGATAAGACCACTTCAAAATAGGCATTTTGAAAGGATATGATGGGAACATATATGGTTTTATCCTAGTAACTTGGCAAAGCAATTTATATTTATATTCTTGACAAATTTCGATTAAGAAGTCAATTTCGAAATATGTAGAATTGAGTGGGAGTTAGGAAATTCTCATGTGAAGACATAGAATTTAGTGGGAGCTATCATCCTTGAATGTATAAAACTCATTACTCATTAAAGAATGACGAGCTAATACCTTCTTTCATAAAGAAGCTTTTGAGTTTTCAATTCTGGATGAAAGTGGACAATGATGAATCCAATTACATCATGAGATGTTGGATTAGTATTAAAGAGATACACATCGTATCAACATTTACATAGGTTATTCATATGAATGAAAAATGGGATTACCATTAGCAGTCATGGTAGTTCATTGAACCTGAGAACGGTTGATCTCATGATTATTAGTAACTAATGTTTCCGCCATTAGAATAATCATGTACATGTCCAATTATGAATCATATGCATAAGAGCATGATGATTGACTTGGTGAGCCATAATAGAAGCGTCATGAATTCTCGAGTAGAATCCGATGAGCGATTTCAGTGATTGACGGATGTTCTATTGTGTGTCAAGAGTTTGCACATATTGTAGAAAATCCGAGCACATATGAGGATTTATGAGAATCCCAAATCTTTCAAGCCCATAAAGAGAAATGAGAAGTTTTGGAAAGATACTTGGTTAAATAAGAGGTTATTCAAAACAATCTTTCCTAATAAAGCTAGGACTTGTGAGAAGTACTAAGCTAATAATCTTGTCAATTGTTACAAGATTCTACAAAACATATACCTAGTGCATTGTGTGTGGATAGAATACTTGATCGGTACAAGTTGTATTATTCATCGCAAATTCGTTCGTTATGAGATGATCGATAAGAAAGTTCTTTCAAGTTAAAGAACCGAAACCAAGGTTGGGAACCTTGATGTGTACTTGGTAAGATTCATGCTATGAGAACATGAATGTGAAGGAAATTGCAAGTGCAAGAAGTTTGAACACATGGACACATGGGATGTTAAACTTCTATTGCAATCAATAAGTGTTTACATTTATGATAAACATCACAAGGTTGTAATATGATATTGACTACCCGAGTGTGATGTCGACATTTGTCGTTTGAGTTATTATTAACTCACTTGGTACATTGTTATATCCAAACGGGTTGTGGAGACAATTGAACCCCGTTAAAGTGAACATGGATTAACATTGTTTTTGCCCATAGTTACTTATATGAGGTGACGTCTCGAAGTGACTAGAGTGTGATGCGATTGATGGCAAGTTCAAGTGCCATAGAGTCATGTGAGATGACTAGTCGATCACATAGGCAGACTGTTAGGAACATTTTGTCGGGCCTAATGACCGCTTATAGAGTTCTGGCAAATTTATATAGCCTGGTCGTGGCGAGAGCTACTATAGTATTCAAATGAGTCGATTCTTTTGACTAAAGACTATTCGCCTAAGATGGCACAGTTTCAGATTAACTTTGATTTGTGTTACTACGACCTTCGTAAATGGGGTCAAATGGGCATATTTTGGGTTATGATGGCTGTGGCTAGTCGAAGGGAATGAGTGCGATAGGAATTGTCCACCCCTAGTCAGGGTTATAACAATATCTCAGGGCCACTCGAGGAGTAATGAATTGGAAATGCGTGGCCACGCTCGGAAGGTATCCAGAGTGGATAAATCCGGTCAATCGTTATTCTCCGGATCGAGGAAACCACTCTCGATATGATCACTTGCAAGTACGACCGAAAGACACCTTGCATTGAGTGGGAGATAGTAATAGGACAAGAGAATTGGTGACGCACACTTGTCGAGGACAAGTGGGAGATTGTTGGAATATGTGTCCTCCGACAATAATCGATCACGACTGTTGATCATGATGATCACATGTTTAAGTCTCATTAAATGAATACAATTGGGAAGTAATATTGTTACTGTCAACTGGTCAACATATATCGGTAATGATTGGCTGACTAGAGTTTGACATTACTGTCGTGTGACGGTGGTGATCAGTTGACCCCCTAGGTCATACCTAAAGGGCAATACTCTTAATTGATTATTTAATTAATCGTATAATGTTACGAGTTAATTAAATTACTTGAAAATTGACAGACGATTTTGGAAGTAAAATTTACGTATCATATTGAAATGTGATTAAATAAGGTACGGTCTGAGTAATTGAATTGTATCATTACTCGGATGAAATAATTGTTTAATGTAACAATTAAATTGAATGAATTGTTATAAATACAATCTGTTGTGATTTATAAATGGTAAAATATTTTGGCACAAGTAATTATGAAATTACTAAGTCGATTTTGTATATGACGTATTTTTATTAATACGTTGATTTTTAATATGATAAAAATACATAAACAAATATATGTGACATGTGACATGTAACATATAGACAATTGACAAAAATAATATGGACACCATATTATGCAAAGGGCCGAAAATTAGAAGGTGTTTTAGCTAATTATAAGTTGTGTGTAATTAGTGGAAAACACAATGATTATATAGCAACCTAGCCATGCAAGCCTATTGTTCCTTGTGAAGAACAATTTCTCCATGCATTGGCTCACCCTAAAGCCCCTCTTACACGGTTTTTGGGAAGAGAAAATGATCATTGTTTTCTCTTATAATTTTACCTAATAATACTCTAAAATGTTTTAGATTTTTTATTCTATTCAACTCATCCAAAATATAAGTTCTAGAGAAATAAAATCCTCTCTTTATCTCTCATCAAAACCGAAAATACTTAAGTGTTTATAAATATTTTTGGTTCAATTTTCTACTATAATTAATATTATACTAGTTTTGTAATATTAATTAAATTAAGAGAAGCCTTGGGTATATTACATAGGGAGAGATCTTACACTTAGATCTTTGTTCTTCCATTGGAAAAGCTCAAGAACAAGAAGAGAAAGGTGATCTCTCTTGTGCCCTAATAGCCGAAATCTACTATGTAAGGACATGATTTCTCCTCTATTTTATTATATTGTTTGCATGCATAAGATCCGTTTTAATTTATGACAAATAAATTTAGACATATAAGAGTATGTTAATATGTATATGAATCTACATTTCCTTCAAAACTGTGCCATCTTAGGCGAACATTCTTTAGTCAAAAGAATCGACTCATTAGAATACTATAGTAGCTCTCGCCACGACCAGGCTATATAAATTTGCCAGAACTCTATAAGCGGTCACTGCCCGACAAAGTGTTCCTAACAGTCTGTCTATGTGATCGACTAGTCATCTCACATGACTGTATGGCACTGAACTTGCCATCAATTGCATCACACTCTAGTCACTTCGAGACGTCACCTCATACAAGTGACAATGGGCGAATACTATGTTAATCCGGGTTCACTTTAACGGGGTTCAATATCGTCATACAACCCGTTTGGATGTAACAAAGTAAAATAAAAGAGTTTTAAAGTAAAACTCGAACGACAAATGTGATTATCACATATGAATAGACAATGCCTGATTGTTATTTCATATTCTACAATCTAATTTGATCTTATATGTAGTTGTTCATCTCAATGCATTTGAAATGACATATGACATGACTCATCATGTTATGCCTATGAGAAGGCTTTGGTTAGTAGGTTTTATTAACTTCTTGTACCTTACTCAACCTTACTACATACTCGTTTTCCTTTGTAATGTATACATTTGCATTACAAAACTTTCTGAGTACGTGTCTAGATCCAATCTAGACATAGGCTTTCTTGCCTTAAAATAGCTCCCACTGTTTTCACAGTGTGCGGAACTCATCCCTCTTGCACATCCCATGATTGCAAGTGTACTCAATTTCCGTTGTAAATATCTCTCATTGTTCTTTATTGCCTAGAACGATTCTAGAAAATCTATTTCTTAAATAATGTAGCCACAATGGTATCTTAACCATCCCAATGTGTTTTGATTATGGTTTTGTCGGAAACCATGCGCAATCTCAATTGTCAATTGTCACTTGTGTAACACCCTTACACAAAATTACATCAAAAACACTTTGCATTACATGCTTAATGCTTCTGCAAGCACTTAAGGGTAATCTTTATGGCTTACTTGGTAACTATTACTTAAATTCGATTTGAAACAATTCATCATACTCAAAGTATATGAAGTGTTATACATCATTTCCTATTTAATTGATTCGGCAGCGAAAGCAAATAGAATCAATCAAATATGTTCAATTCGATTGAACTAGTCATGAACCTTATCAACATAAGACTCCTTATTTGACATTAATATCATGTAGATTTATCTCCATAAATCCGGATATTAAGATGTATTATTTTTCTCCTAGTCTTAAATCATTCCCAATAATCAATATGTCATACACATATAAGACTAATTAAAATTTCCGTAACTCCCACTAAACTCCATGTATAAACACAACTTCTCGACTTATCGAGAAAAGTTTTATAACATGATTAAAACATTGATTCCAACTCATTGATGTCCTACTTAAGACCCTCTCTTAAGTTTCACATTATCTTAGGATTGCAAGAATCTACAAAACTCAAGACATGTATTGAATACATTCTTTCTAATTGAAGAAGTGGGTTTTAGATTCACTCGCTATATATATCTCATAATGAAACACAATCCCTAAGAAGATCCAAATAGACTTAAGCATTTCAACTAGTGCAAAACCCTTTGCTAACAATCAAGCTTTGATATCTAACAATTCACTTGGAATTTATTTCGGATTTTCATGGCTCTAATCCTTTTATTGAGTTGTGACTTAAATACTCTCATGTAAGTCATGTGTTCATTACTTTCCAGAAGTAATCAACTTGAATCAAACAATTTCTTTGTAAGCTATAAGCTCTTTACTTTCTTAAAAGTAGCATGAATTCATCATCTTCAACAAGTGATGAATTTAACCTCCTAGGTTTTGAAGAAACAACGTCTTACACAAAACGTCTCATGTAGCCAAGAAAGACCAGTTTCTTACGACATAACATTCTTTGTGGCTATTGAATAATTTCTCCCACTCTGTCTTCTAGAAATAAACTTGTATTTTAGAAGGACAGCTTCACGAGCCACAAACCCGTTGTACTCGTGATTATAATAAGGAAAAATGAGTATTTGTTTCTTTTGAAAACTTACAAACATGGTACCCTACCATTTCATATCTCATATGATTCATTTTAGATTTAGTGGAAAACTAATTTAGACAAAATGATAAACTCCCCAAAAGGATCAAGTAAGTCAAAGTAACTTGATTGAAGTCCAAACCATATCGAATAGCGTTTGATTTCTTATCCAACCACACATTATCCCATAATGTGTGTTAAGAGAGATTAACTTGTGATACTATATCACATTTCATTTGGCTTATATCAAAGTCTTCACTTTGATAATCCCATCACGACTAAATCGTGATTCCTTGAACTCTTTGAACTTCTTCAAAGATTTCTCTATTTACCTTATTAAGTGAACACATTAGCGTCAACTTAAATCGTTGGTAAAAGAAAATGATCAACCTATTTTGGATCAATGATTTACAACCTCGATCTCCTTTTCAACCAAAAAGCACGAGACATCTTGCTTTGAATACAAGATACGCATATACCATAAGATTAACAATCTAATGGTTCCAAGAGTACTTGATAACTCTTTGCGTTCATCATTCCAGAATTTATGGTTTAATCTTGGGTTACCAATTTGAGTCTTGCATCATCTACATGATATATCATTCTAGTTTGATTTAGAATATAATCACCTTGGTAATGGGCTAGCCATACATCAAATCATGGTGTATAGGGTCACAAAAGTGAAACCTCTTTTGTATCTTTAACAAGTTTATATTCTTATTTAGAGTTTATGCACTTAATAGTCACAATTAAGTACAACTTTAAACCCAAAAACTAGATTGAGTTCACAATGACTCTATCTCTCAACATCATTGTTGCTAATCGTCATATTTTAATCATCCTATGTATCAAATACAATGATGAAAACCACCATCGGTTTCTAATATTAACGAAGTAGTATTAGCAAAATTTATGTCAATCAAATAAACATTTAAAGAAGAAGGTCCCATTAGATGTCCCACAACTAACTTGTTGATTCTTCAATAATTTGGGGTAGTTTCCTTCCTAGCGTCCAACAATTAAGACAATGGAAACTTTATCGGTCGGGATTGATAGGTTTAGTATCGTTATTCTCAATAACTTAACTTTTACAATTACCTTGTATCAATTCCATTCTAATTTTACTTCTTGGAACCTCGTCCTTTTCTTAACGGTTAAGAGAATGCTCCCACTTATTTCAATGAGTCTTTGCTTAGAGAAGCAAAATTGAATTTCATGAAGACTACTCTTCAATTCATTCGTTTTAGTCTTAAAACTTCCATTGAAGTGGTTGCGGTATTTTGGTCAATTTTGATTTCCTACAAATCTAGTTACCAAAATGATTTAACGTTTCAAAGTACTTAATTCAATTAAGCATATGAGAAACAATTCATTGTAAGTAGATATGTTAGTCAAGAATCAAAAACCCTTTTGATCACGAATAACTTTTATCTATACTCTTCACAAGAGATCCTTCCAATGGATAACATGAGGTTTTAGAACAAAATTCATATTTGTCTTTAGTTACGATGTTTTAATGGAGATTTGAACTAAAATCGAAATGATATCGTATATAAATTGTGCTGAAGAAATAGAATGATGCGAACGATGCGACAACGGAATGATGAAAACTAACATTTATCGTTATAATAATACTTGTAAACAAGTATAGCATTTACATAGTGACCTCTACCCAACTATGATAAATGATTCCAAGATCCAAATTCATATTAACTTGGGCACGGTGTGGCCGATTCATCCCTTATCAATATAACTCGGTGGATTAACTCTTTAATCAATTCTACTTTTAGAACTCTTGGTCGATAAAATTACATTAACATTTATCTTTAGCCCAAAACACATCCGATAAGGGCACGGTGTGGCCGATTCATCCCTTATCAATACTTTTGTTGAGTTCAACCCAAATTTCGAATAAATGTGTCCATGATCCAAATCCACATCAACTTGGGCACGGTGTAGCCGATTCATCCCTTATCAACATGAATTCGGTGGATAGACATTTATCACCCACTTCCCCTACGTAACAAGGTTTGTACCCCGGTGTGGCCGAGCGCACTCCCTCATGAAATAGGTTTTCATGGTTTCCACTTTTTGGTAAGGCTAAGTCTCAATTGTTTATTTTAGCGAGAGGTCATGTCAATTTATTATCTATCACGTTTTAAGTGAACTAAAGCGCTGAACTACGATAATTGTAATTGACACGGTCGATAAACTCGATTAAATGATAATGCATGTTTTAGTTATGACGATTTAGCTATGCATGCAACATATAAATAAAATGCAAAGCATAAATAAAATCCTAGTATGGCCTTCCTAAAATAGTAAATCTAATAAACTATTTTACAAATTCGGAAACCAACTCCTTTGGTCTCTTGAACTTCGGTCTTGGCACGCACTTCAAGGCAACACTTTCTTTGATGGATCGCCTTCTCGAATGGCACCGTCTTCAAGGAACTCCGGAATAAATAAATTACATAACAAATTACATAATTTCCTATTATACATTTGTAATTAAAATAAAATAAATCTATTAAATTACAAAACGGTGATACGAGATCACAATAAATTACAACCGAATCGATATTCCCATACATTTCGGGTAATACCAATTAAAACTAAGGCCATACTAAGTAAAATTACATAATTCAAAAATTACATAAAATTAAAATATGACAATCATAAATAAAATCCAGCATTATAATATGGGGTTGTTTGGTTGCCTCAGAAAAACACAGGAATTCCAAAATCCCATGAATTGGGATTTAAGGCTCTTGTTTGGTTACCCATTTTTTTTCAAAATGGAGGAATCTAGAGTTCCATAGGAACTCTAATTCCTACATCATGTAGGAAGTGGCTGACCAAGCCCCCCCTTGGTCATTCCCAATTCCTGTGTTTTTTAAAGTAATATTTTACTATTCTACCCCTATTAAAAACACAACCATTTAACTCTTCTATCAGCCGTCTAACACAAATTTTTTTTCCTCCTTGTTTAATTCATAAAATCTCTTTTGTGACGGCGATATCCGTCACAAGCTTGTGACGGATACTATTTGGAACATAGTTTTTTATAATTTATGCTACTTTAATTTATTTTTATTAGATTTTTTGATAATAAATGGGAACATCCGGACAATCATTTTTTTCATGTTGTTAAATCTTGTAAGCTAAGATCAAATTTTGTATGTCATATATATGAATTAAGGGTGAAGTAATAAATTTTAGCAAAAGGGTAAAATAGTATTTACAACAAAAAATCATAGGAATTGAGTTATCCAACCAAACAACATACAGGAATTTATTTCATGGGAAGTGTCAATTCCTGGATGGCAACCAAACAAGTTTTGGGCATTTCCCATGAATTACATGTAGGAACTCAATTCATGTGAATTTCTACTTCCCACATGAAATAAATTCCCCCATGAACCAAACGACCCCTATGTATGAACATGCTCGATACCACTTGTTAGAAATCTATATCTCATTACTTTACATATTCATATATGTTACAATTAATTTGGTCATAAAATTAAATACAAATCTTATGCATGAAAACAAGAATAAGAAGAGATAAGAAAATCATTTTCTCACCATCAATAATTCGGCCAAATGGGCACAAATGAAGGTCACCCACCTTCATTTGTTCTTGAGCTAGAATATACATTAGGATGATCATCCATGACTTCAAAATAGAAGCCCTCCAATAAGTAGCACCCAAGACTATCCCAAAATCCCACAAACTAACATGTACTAGATATTTGTAATGTGGTTTACCTTAAAATCGATTACTAATACTCATATACTACTACTAGTATTATTAGTGATTGATTTGTACAAATTAGATTCATAAAAATGAATTTTATGAAGAACAAGAGAGAGAAGGTAGTGTTTTTCATAAAACATAAGAGAATGAAAAATTGAGAGAAAAATCTCTCAAATGTGCATGCCAAAACCGGTGGGTTAGGGGAGTATTAGGACCCCTTTCCTTTTTCCTTTTTGTCTTCACAAGACAAATTGTGTAAGCCTTTGTCCATAGTCATGTCACTATCAACCATATTAGACAAATGAATAAGACAAATGGAAAAAGACAAAACTTCTCCCATTGCCCACCAATTTTCGGTTTATATGTAGTATGGAGTCCATTTTTTTTTTTGTCAATTGTACAATTGTATGTCATGTGACATGTGACATGTCTTATGTCATGTTTTAATTAAAATGCATATTTAACAAATTAAATATCATTTACAAATTAAATAAATCACATTTAACAAATTGACTAGTAATTCAAAATTACTTTCACATAAAATGGTCATTTAAATACAAGTTAGTATGATTCACAACATCTTGTAATTATAACTAACTTATCATTCTCATCTCACGTGTTTCGCAAACACCGATTAATTTTAGTAATATAACTTCTTAAATTACTAAATAAAATCTTATTTAATCACATTATAATAAGATGTCATTTTTCTCTCTTATGATAATAATTTGTTCAATTTTAAGGAATTAATTAATCTGTATCGACATACAATTAATTAACCTTTTCAATTAAGGGAATCGTCCTTTAGGTGTGACCTCAAGGAATCAACTGATCACCACCGTCGCACGACAGTAATGTCAAACTCTAGCCAGCCAATCATTACCGATATGTGTGGACCAGTTGACTATATATGTAATGTATCACGCCTTTCGTATTCTTGATATGAGATTTAAATATGCGATCAATATGATTGACAATTGTGATCGCATTATTGTCGGGGACACTTACTCCAACACTTTTAAGCCAACAGAGTTGGCCAACATCCTCATTGTGCACGTGTTAGAGCCGTCAATCCAAAAGACGGAGGAATTAGACAAAGGGGAGCTGGAATATAAGAAAGAGGAGGAAAGTGGAGCAGCTGTTCTATCAAACACAGACGATCAGGCAGCTGATCTGGACTGGCGCCTGCCTTACCTGGACTGGCTAATTCATGGCAAGTTACCAGATGATAAGAAGGAGGTAAGGGGTTTCAAACTGAAGGCCTCCAGATTCACATTGATTGATGATGTGCTCTTCAAAAAATTACTGGCACGACCCTACTTATGGTGCCACTATAAACAAGAAACACATACTGTATTGCATGCCCTCCATAGTGGCAAATGTGGAAACCATGCAGGGGGTAGAGTCTGTCAAACAAAGCTCTCAGACAAGGTTACTTCTGGCCTATATTGAAGGCTGATTCAGCAGAGTACGCTCGAAAATGTGACGCCTACCAGAGGTCTGCAATAATGATCCACCAGCCAGCAGAACCCTTGCACCCAATCATTTCCCCATGGCCATTCATGACATGGGGAATGGACATTGTGGGCCCTCAGCCCAGGGCCCTAGGAAATAGGCTGTGGATGCTAGCAATGACGGACTTTTTTTCCAAATGGATAGAGGCAGACGCATTCACTGAGGTAAAAGATAAGCAGGTCATTTCTTTTATCAAACGTAATATCCTCTGCATGTTTGGTATCCCTTCAGAATCATATGTGACAACGGATCACAATTTGTGTCAAACGACGCGGAAGGATACTGTGCCAAGTGGAACATCTCCCTAAAGAAGTCAGCACCCAGGACTCCAAAGTCCAATGGGCAAGCTGAGTCTAGCAATAAGATCATTATGGACAATTTGAGAAGGAGGTTGGAAGAATTAGGAGGAAAGTGGGCAAATGAGTTGCCACTGGTACTATGGTCAGACAGGACCACACCAAAGACGGCAACATGCCAAACACCCTTCAGCCTGGTGTTTGGAGCACAAGCAGTAATTCCATCAGAAGTTCCAGTTCCAACCCAGAGGTATGGATGTATGACATGGGAATTGAACAGTGCACAGATGATCAGGAACCTGTACATAGTAGATGAGCTGCGAGCAAGCGCAAAGATACACCTGGCTGCCTATAAACAGTCAGTCGCCAAAATCTACAACAAGAACGTAAAAATCAGGCTCCTGGAGGTAGGAGACCTGGTTCTCCGCGAGGTGTTCCAAAACACCAGAAATCGCAAGGCGGGCAAATTCGCCTATAAGTGGGAAGGACCATACCAGTTTAAAGTCGTTGTTGGCCATGGGGCGTACAAATTGATCACCATGGATGGTCATATAATACACAAACCATGGAACATACTTCACCTGAAGGGGTATCACTTTTGATAACAAGTAGAATTTATTGTACAGAGTTTGTATTCAAAACCCTAAAACAAAAAAAAAAAATCGTAGTAGGCATACTACCAGCCTTTATTTTACTTCCCTTTTTGTTTACGATTTTTCAAACCTAAAACTGTTATTGGAGCTGTGTGGTTTGTAGCTTCCAGGGACCACAGTTGCTCTGGAACCCCATGAGATAGCGCCAGGTACTTCACACTACTCTAGTAGATTTTCTCTATTTTGGGCTCTTTTGAAAATACCACTCTGTATTCTAACGTCTATGGTACGTTGAAAGTGTTGCCAGCAGGATTGTCAATTGTGAACGCGAGGTGACAAGGCACATGGCGCTCTAACATGCCTAACCTAATTCTCTAGTAGGAGCACCCTCACCAGGCGGCTTGTGGAACATACGAAGGGGAGCTTGGCCAACAGCTCAAAGCTCACACAGCTACCCCGTATACCACCCCAAAAGATAGCTATCGACACCGAGTACTCGGCATAGTCAGGGCCCCATCATGCATGCACAAACATACGAAGGATCTTTGAGAAACCAGGATCCTGCAATGTTCCACTGGTCCTAGAATGACGACAAACTTGCTTAAGGTACGCCCCTGTTGGCTCTAAACGTGATGAACACACCTTGCGTCATGAACATGGTTAAGTAGTCAGAATGCAGCATATGTCTAAATCAGCCCTCTGGGCTGACGCGGCAGCTAGCTAAGTCTAAATCAGCCTCCCAGGCTGACACGACAGGTCTAAATCAACCTCCTAGGATGACACGGCCACCTCCAGTCAGAATGCGGCATATGTCAAAATCAGCCCCCTAGGCTCACACGGCAGCTAGCTAAGTCCAGATCAGCCACTCAGGCTGACAGGACGGGTCTAAATAGACCTCCTAGGTTGACACGACCACTTTCAACTTGAATCAGCCATTAGGCTGACACAACGGTATTCATAAGTCTGGAACGGCTCCTAGAGCTAAGTCTGACCACCTGATATGTGCCTAAGTCTATAAAAAGGAAATTAAAATCAACAAGTAAGTCATGACATCAGTAAAACCCGACTTGCCAAAACCAGGACAGGGTCATTTCAAAATACGGCCAGACATGCCACAAAGGCAAGCATGGCCCAGAGTTCAAAAAACGCCATCACGGCGGAAACCACAAAGCAAAAGTGTCTTAAAGATACAAGTCTGCGCCATCACTAGGCCAGACTACCAATCATGAAAAACTTAAAATATTTTTAACTGGAGGCCAGGTCAATGACCTCCCTCTCAGACGCCTCTCTTGCATTTTCCTGCTAACTCCCCTTTTCAAGTACAGGACCAGGCCGCACCTTCCCATCGCCAGCAGTCTCTTGGACCTCCACAGCAACGACAGCTTCCTGGAAAGAGCCAGCCTCCTCAGCAGCAGTCTGCTCCATCATTGCGGAGGAGTTCACCTCGTCAACCTGAGGCATCAGCACACTCATGTCAGGTGAAACATGGTAGAGGGTCTCCAGTTGTCGCTCTTCCTCCTCTATTAACTGGAGGGATGGAGGATTCGTCAACGCAGCACGCATCCCACTAATCTTGCCCCACTAGGTAGCATAGGCGACAATGTTGGTGGCCAGGGTGATTAGCTCGTTGATCCTTTCATCAGCACGCTTGAGGGCGTCAGAGAAAGTATTGCACACTTCTTGAGTGCATGCCAGCTGGTTAGTTTCCTCCTTCAGCCTCTTTTTAGCATTGGACAGCTCAGCCTTCAGCTCCGCTACACGCTCCCTCAGATCAAGGCGTTGCTGCTCTAAACCGGCGATAGTTCCAGAAAGCTCCTGATTCTTGGCATGGGTGGCCCGACTAGTATTCTGGACCACGTCGATCATCTTCCTGTTGTAGAGAGCTGACTGAAAGGCCTGTTGACGGAGAGAATAATTAGCAAATTCAGCAGGAACGTGTTTAGGGCAGATGAAGGAAGCAGAAGAGGAGGACGTACCATAAAAGCGTTGTGCACATCATTTTCAGCCATCTCCTCAGGGGGAGAACCCCTTGAATGCCTCCACCAGAGGAGGAAGAGGAGTTAGTCCATAGCAGGCTAGTAAGGCACCTGATCCACGTTCCCAAAACCTTCGGGAAAGTGGGCGGTGATGCCCCCGCCAGCAGTAACAGGGCTCGCTGGAGGAGTAGGGGGTGACGTGATAGAAGGCCGACCTCTAGAGGCTCGAAGTAGCGCGAGCAATGCTGGAACGAGTGAGAGGAGATTAAAAGGAGGCGGTAGGGGCACTTCTCTTGGAAGCGGAAGGCGTGTCAGGGCTCCTAACAGCTCTCTTCCTCCTAGCACTCTGGAGGATAACTTCCAATGGATCAACTTTGGCACCTACAGTCAACGAGATGTCAGACGTTAGGAGGTACCAGATAAGAACAAAAATATATCGATAAAAGAAGACCTACCAAAAGACATGCTGGGCGATGACTGCTGAGGGTTGGAGGAGGAGACAGGCGAAAAACCAGGAAGCAGGTCAGGAAACTTTCTATCAGAGACAGGAATGCAGAACAGCTTGTTGCCGGCAGACATAGAATCCGCAGGCGGATCAGGTTGTGTGGGCCTATACAGAAATAGGAAGTAAGCTAGTGAGCGTGTTGATGCGAATGCGAATCAAGATATTGATCAAACTAATGATTCGAAGTTGGTTAATGAGCTGGACGAATTGGTCGTGAACACTCACGATAATGGCCTAATGTTGGTTCGTAATTTTCAGCCCTTACGCTCCAATGATCCTTCCTTTGTTAGTTTGCTAAATGTGGAATATGGGAACTGATGGGGAGCACACCAAGGCACCCGCCGCACGCACACACCAAGGAGGACGAAATCCCGCCGCACGCACACCAAGGAGGACGAAATCCATTTGCTTGTTTTCTTTATTTTTCAAAGCAACTTTTCCTTGTTTTCTTGCATGTTTCCTTGTGGAGACAACTTTTCCTTGTTTTCTTGCATGTTTCCTTGTGGAGACAACTTTTCCTTGTTTTCTTGCATGTTTCCTTGTGGAGACAACTTTTCCATGTTTTCTTGCTTGTTTAAATGTTAGCCATTGGATGTATTTTGGATGGTTAAGATTAGAAGGACTTGGGCTATAAGTAAGCCAAGTTCCCAAGTGTAATTTTCAGAAAATTCATAACAAAACACTTGTGTTAAAATCGTTTCTTGTTTGGAAACAAAACTGGTTTGGTTGAAACGCGATTTCGATTAAACTTTCGAGTTGTTGATCAATAGGTCTTGGTCTCACTCACCTTGATCAAGTAATAGGTCTTACTTGTTCAAACACTATCCTTTTATTTACAAAATTCAGAACGGGTCGTACCTAGTACGTTCGGTTCGCCAAAAACGATCCATCAATTTTACTCTTTTTGTTCTCGAAATTAAACGATTACAAGTCTGCGCGTACCTAGTACGAACAGTCCACCGTCTTGTCCAAATCGTTTTTATTTCCGCTGCCCAATTCGTATCATTTGTGGTATCGAGCTTGGCTCTTGATCCTTGTTTAACTATGTCGGTGGATTTCAACAATCCAGAATTCATTCATCAATTACGGGAAGCCTTGAAGCATGCTCGTGAAACTGATGAGCGTTGGCAACCTAGAAGAGGAGAACGAATTGTTGATGCATTCAAAGCGAGTGATCTTCCTGAATTCGTTGGAGGGGCTGATCCCGAGGCCTACTTGGAGTGGGAACGGAAAATCGATCGTTTGTTCGATTTCAAAGACTTGGATGATGATAAGAGGTGTGGGTTTGCAATTCTGAAATTGAGCAAAGGAGCATGTTTGTGGTATGAGGCGATGAAGGCTAAGAGGGTCCGAGAAGGCAAAGAGAAAATTGATTCTTGGGTATCCCTGAAACGCAAACTACGGAAAAGGTATGTACCATCGACCCATAGGCTGTCTACTTATCGCAAAATTGCTGATTTTAGACAAGGCAAATTGAGTGTTAGCGAGTATTTAGATGAATTTCAGAATCTTGCTATTATGGGTGAATTGGAAGAAATAGAGGAACAAAAAATTGCTCGATTTTTGCGTGGTTTAAATTATAACATTGCTAGCACGGTTGAGTTATACCAATATTCTGATTTTGATACTTTGTGTAGTCTTTGTTTGAAAGTCGAATCCCAAGGGAAAACTAAGTATGGGAGTGGGTCGAATTCAGAATCGAGTAAGCCTAAAACGTGGTCTAAACCCGAGTTTAAATCTGTCGGTACCCCAAACAACCAGGCCGTGTCTAACACCTCGACTGGCAACCCTAAAAACACCGCTGGTCAGTCCTCTAAACCCCCGGGAAAAGAGACTAGTTTGGCTAAGGTTCGATGCTTTAAGTGTCAAGGATTCGGTCATTATCAAAGTGCATGTCCTAATCAACGAGTTGTGACCTTAAGAGAAGCCTTTGAGTGTCGGGATGAATTGTTGGCCGAGGAAGAACAAATGGATGAGTTTCTGATTTCTAATGATAATGAGGAAGGGGAAGAAGAAGTAGAGGGTTATGAGGCACCTAATGTCAATACTAATTTGGTTTTGCGAACTTTGAAAATTGATTCTAAACCAATTGAGTCGGGACAACGGAACCAACTGTTTCATACTAATTGTAAGGTGAATAATAGATGGGTAAGTCTAATTATCGATGGGGGAAGTTGTACTAACGTTGCCTCTACTGAAATGGTGTCTAAGTTGGGTCTTAAGACCACAAAACATCCCCATCCTTATGCTTTGCATTGGCTAGATAACGGTAGTAGTGTCAAAGTTACTAAACAGGCCCGTGTGAATTTAGCAATGGGTTCGTATGTTGATGAGGTTTTGTGTGACGTTATACCCATGGATGCTTGTCATATCTTGTTGGGTCGACCTTGGCAATTTGATCGTGATGTGTTACATCGGGGAAAGTGTAATGAATATGAATTGAAAGATAAGGGAAAACGAATTGTGCTCAAGCCTTTATCACCTCAAAAACAGTAGTGTTCGCCACAAACACGGTTCCCAAGGCTGGTATATCGTTGTTGATTGGAAAACGGGATGTGGAGCGAGCTATTGATGGTGGTGAACGGGTTTTCTTACTGGTTGCTAAAGAGAATTCGAGTTCTAATGTTGTTTTGCAGGAAAATGACCAAGTTGAAAAACTCCTTACGGAGTTTAGTGATGTATTTCCCGATGAGCTACCGGCTGGTTTGCCTCCTATTCGGGGCATTGAACATCAAATTGACCTTATTCCGGGCTCATCTCTCCCGAATAAGGCTGCTTATCGTTGTAATCCCAAAGAAACAAAGGAACTCCAAAAGCAAATCGATGAATTGATGGCTAGGGGCTATGTTCGTGAAAGCATAAGTCCTTGTCTTTGTCTGTGCACCGGTACTACTTGTGCCAAAGAAAGATGGGTCGTGGAGGATGTGTGTTGATAGTCGTGCCGTGAATAATATAACAATCAAATACCGCTTCCCAATTCCAAGACTCGATGATATGCTTGACGAGCTTCATGGTTCGGTCATCTTCTCAAAAATCGACCTTAGAAGTGGTTACCATCAGATTCGAATGCGTGAAGGTGATGAATGGAAGACGGCTTTCAAAACGAAGCATGGGTTATATGAATGGACCGTTATGCCATTCGGTCTTACCAATGCTCCAAGTACCTTCATGAGATTGATGAATGAGGTACTTAAATCTTTCTTGGGCAGATTTGTTGTGGTTTATCTTGATGATATATTGGTGTATAGCAGGAGCATAGATGATCATTTTGAACATTTGAGGCAAGTGTTCGAAACATTGCGAAGTCAGAAACTTTATGGGAAGCGTGAGAAGTGCTCTTTTCTTGTGGAGAGCGTAATTTTCTTAGGATACGTGGTGTCCAAGGATGGTGTCTCGGTTGATCAATCAAAAATCGAAGCGATTCGATCATGGCCAGAACCTAAAACCGTTAGTGAGGTACGATCTTTTCATGGGCTTGCTTCATTTTATCGTCGATTTATTCAAAATTTCAGTACCATAACCAGCCCTATAACGGAGTGTTTGAAGAAAGGAAGTTTTAATTGGGGCGGGGCTGCCAAGCAAGCTTTTGAAACGATTAAGGATCGGTTGTGTACCGCTCCTATCTTGGCTTTACCCGACTTTACTCAACCTTTCGAGGTAGAGTGTGATGCTAGTGGCGTAGGAATAGGGGCTGTTTTGATTCAGGGGAATCGTCCTATTGCCTACTTCTCGGAGAAATTGGGTGGGGCTCGATTGAATTATTGCACTTATGATAAGGAATTTTATGCTATTGTGCGGGCTCTTGATCATTGGAGTCACTACCTTCGTCCTAACCATTTTATATTGCATTCCGACCACGAATCCTTGAAATATATTAATGGGCCGCAGAAGTTGAATCTTAGGCACGCAAAATGGGTGGAATTTTTACAATCATTTCACTTTTCATCCAAATATAAAAATGGGAAGAGTAATGTTGTAGCCGATGCTTTGTCTCGTCGGTATACCTTCTTTGTCCACACTTGATGTCCGTCTTTTGGGCTTTGAAACTTTGAAGGATTACTATGGTGAAGATGGAGATTTTGGTGCTATATATCTTGAGTGCAAATCAGGAACTAAGGGAGAGTATTTGATTCAAAACGATTTTCTTTTTAAAGGAAATCGACTTTGTGTTCCTAAGCATCCGATTCGGGAACTACTTGTAAGGGAGGCTCACGGTGGAGGGCTAGCTGGTCACTTCGGAATGGCTAAGACCGTGGAGATCTTGAAAGAGCATTTCTTATGGCCACGATTGCAAAAAGATGTTCACAATATCGTGGGTAAGTGTGTTACTTGTCAAGTTTCGAAGAGCAAGTTCAAACCAGGTGAATATACTCCTTTGCCAATTCCGGCCAGGCCTTGGGACGATGTTTCTATGGACTTCATTGTTGCTTTGCCACGCACTCAACGTGGGAAGGATGCTATTATGGTGGTGGTTGATCGTTTTTCCAAGATGGCTCATTTTGTTGCTTGTCATAAAACCGATGATGCTTCTAACGTGGCTGATTTGTACTATCGGGAAATTGTGAGGTTACATGGCATTCCGAAGACTATTGTGTCGGATCGGGATTCTAAATTCTTGAGCTATTTTTGGAATACATTGTGGAGGAAAGTGGGTACAAAGTTGCTGTTTAGTACCTCTCACCATCCTCAAACCGATGGGCAAACCGAAGTCACAAATCGAACTTTGGGAACTTTGTTGCGTGGGCTTGTGAGCAAGACACAAAAGGATTGGGATCTCAAACTTTCTCATGCCGAATTTGCTTATAATAGGTCGCCTACTCATGCTACGGGTCATTCACCGTTTGAAGTTGTATACGGTATTAATCCTTATCTTCCTTTGGATTTAATTCCGTTGCCTAAAGATGAATTGGTGCATAAAGATGCCGAGTCCAAGTTGAAAGCAATGTTGAAACTCCACGAGCAAGTCCGGGCCAGAATTGAAGCCGTGAATGCAGCCTATAAACGGAAGTCAAGCAAGAATAAGAAGCCAAGGGTGTTCGAGGTTGGAGACTTGGTTTGGGTGCATTTGAGAAAGGAGCGATTTCCAAGCAAACGGAAGAATAAACTCATGCCTAGAGCGGAAGGTCCTTATAAAATTGTGGGGCGAGTCAACAACAATGCTTACAAAGTTGAACTTCCTGGTGATTATGGTGTTCACGCCACTTTTAATGTTGGTGATCTCTCTCCTTACTTGGATGACGATGGCCTAGCTGAATTGAGGTCAATTCCTTTTCAAGGGGGAGGGGATGATGCGAATGCGAATCAAGATATTGATCAAACTAATGATTCGAAGTTGGTTAATGAGCTGGACGAATTGGTCGTGAACACTCACGATAATGGCCTAATGTTGGTTCGTAATTTTCAGCCCTTACGCTCCAATGATCCTTCCTTTGTTAGTTTGCTAAATGTGGAATATGGGAACTGATGGGGAGCACACCAAGGCACCCGCTGCACGCACACCAAGGAGGACGAAATCCCGCTGCACGCACACCAAGGAGGACGAAATCCATTTGCTTGTTTTCTTTATTTTTCAGCAACTTTTCCTTGTTTTCTTGCATGTTTCCTTGTGGAGACAACTTTTCCTTGTTTTCTTGCATGTTTCCTTGTGGAGACAACTTTTCCTTGTTTTCTTGCATGTTTCCTTGTGGAGACAACTTTTCCATGTTTTCTTGCTTGTTTAAATGTTAGCCATTGGATGTATTTTGGATGGTTAAGATTAGAAGGACTTGGGCTATAAGTAAGCCAAGTTCCCAAGTGTAATTTTCAGAAAATTCATAACAAAACACTTGTGTTAAAATCGTTTCTTGTTTGGAAACAAAACTGGTTTGGTTGAAACGCGATTTCGATTAAACTTTCGAGTTGTTGATCAATAGGTCTTGGTCTCACTCACCTTGATCAAGTAATAGGTCTTACTTGTTCAAACACTATCCTTTTATTTACAAAATTCAGAACGGGTCGTACCTAGTACGTTCGGTTCGCCAAAAACAGTCCATCAATTTTACTCTTTTTGTTCTCGAAATTAAACAGTTACAAGTCTGCGCGTACCTAGTACGAACAGTCCACCGTACTGTCCAAATCGTTTTTATTTCCGCTGCCCAATTCGTATCACGTGTGAAGGTCAAAGAGGTGCCAGGGAAGCTACTTACTCGAAGTTATGACCCGGTCCTCGAAGATGTAGTCGGCAGATGGCTGAATAGAGTCTTTCCTCAAATAAAAGAACTCCTCAAACCATTTTTCGTCTTTCGACTTCGACACGTGCGTGAAGGGAGTCTCACCACGGCCGCGGAAAGAAAATTGGCCTCTTCCCAATGATCGGATCTCAAACATATGAGCCAATTCACCAAGACTGATAGTGCTGCTCGTGATTTGGCTGGCTGACAAGGAATAAAGAAGAACCCTCCATATATTGGCGAAGACTTGGGCCATGGCAAAACCATTAGTCCGGAGGAAGTCTTGCACCAAACTTAGGAAAGGGAAAACTGAGGCCGTATTTGAAGGGGTGGAGATAAAGGCAGACCCATCCCTTACGAGACGCATCCGCCTTCTGGCCGGGGTTTGGAATGACGATATCCACCCCATCACCTAGCCCTAGTAATTCCTTGATTATAGGAATGTCCGCAACCGTCAAGGTGGAGTCACAGTTGTGGGAGTGGGTGAAAAGGTCGCGGGATGAGAAGATGGGGTCCGGTGTTAGGTTGGTCGGAACAGAAGGCGAAGGGGCGTGACGAGCTTTACCCATGATTTAAAATAAAAGGGAGGTTGAAGGAATGGGATGAATACCTGGCGATGTAGGGAAGAAGCTCCGGTAAAAAAGGCGGAAGTCCGGAGGATGAGAAGAGGGGAGAGGAAGGGTTTAAGAGAGAGTGAGGGTTTTTAATTTTTGAAATTAAATCGGGTAAGTAGGTGGGGCGGTTGAGATTATAAAGATGGTGGATTTAAGGGGGCCGAGAAACAAGGGGAAGAGTAGGGGCAATGATGAGTGTTTGGGAAGCTGTGTAGAAGACCGTGTGAGATTCAACTAGTAATTCCTTACTCGTCATCTCGAGGCGTGTCACGCAAGGAATTAGGGGCAAACTGTTTGGGCCAAATTCTGCGCATTGGGCAAATAGAGAAGTAGGTCCACCAAGACTTGCATAATGGATTGGGCCAAATAAACCAATGGCCACGAGGAGCTCGTGAGCTAAAAGCAGTCAGGGAGATCTTAGGGAGAACAGGGCTCCGGACAGCAAATCATGGGCTGTCAGTTAGAAGAAGTCCAATAAGACCTGGATACAGCTTTAGTAGTGCTTTACTTACCGCGCAAGCAACTTAAACCCTATTAGGGTTTGGGTCCTATACATAGACAAGAGGAAGGAGGAGAAAGATTCATTCAGGGACCAACACACAGACGTAACGTATTGTACTAGATAGATTTCCGTGCTACCTTCCTTGTACTCGCGCTCATATTAAAAGCTAGTGCAGTCATTGGAAGGGTACCGTCCCTTCTCGCGGTCGTTTCCCACATTGGGTTTTCCGTGTCACCAAATCTCTTGTGTTAATCCTTATTTACATCTTTACTTTCCATACCTAGCATTCATACAAACAGTACAATCTGCATATAATGCATAAGACCACTTTGAACTAATTCAACCTAATTCGGTAGAAACATACCAAAAGATACGCCACCTTCAAATCTTGACTCGATACTTCCTCTTGTGTCAAGCCCAACCTTAGGCTATGATACCACTTGTTATACAGAAGCGTGAGTACCTTCTGTTGAGTCGCTGCTGTGTCGGTGTCTACTGTTTATAAGCGTGAAGCGTGACAGGTCATATAAGCCAGTTCAAGTTACCAATCATGCTCAATTCCTCGGCTTGGATGTTGAATTTGATTCTTAACGTCAAGTCTATTTTATAAGATATATGTGTAGTGAGTAAAAGATTTCAGTACATCAATAATAAGTCAAAAAAAGTATCGTACCGAAATAAAAAAAAAAGTCACATAAGTAGACCTTGCAAAACTGACATGGCATTGTTAGAAATATTAATCTCATTAATTTACATATTCATATATGTTCAAATTTATTTAGTCATAAAATAAAAAAAGATCTTATGCATGCAAACATAAATAAGATAAGAGAAGAAATCATCAATCTTACTATATGATTTCGGTTTTATGGGCACCAACAAATTCACCTATTTGTTAGTTCTTGAGCTTTCCTTAAAATGGATGAACAAAAGGTCCAAATTAGAACCTCTCCCAAATGTGAATACCCAAGGAAATCTCTTAATAACTAATATTATTTTGTACCAGAAATAATATAAGTCTTTACTATATTGACACAAAAATATTGTGTATTTCTTCTTGAAAATTTCGGCCAAGAGAAGAGATTTGTGTGTATTTATCTCTCTAAGTTTTCATAAATTATGGAGAGATTAATCTTTCTTACACTAGAAAAAGTTATAGAAAAATGAATGAATAATTAGAGAACAACCCTTGGCTCCTTGTGAGGGAAAAACCGGTTGGAGGGAGTAAGAGTGCCCAATGCATGGGCTAGTTTTTCTACCCAAGAAATCATAGGCATGCAAGGCTACAAGCAAGGTCTTATCATTGTGTTTTCCACTTAAAAATAATTAACACAATTTTAAGGACCCTAACACTCCCATTTCGGTACACTTGATAAAATGGGAGGTCCATTTTATTTTTGTCATTTGTCAATTGTAACATATGTGACATGTTACTTGACATATGAAATTGTAATGTATTTTTAACATATTAAAAATCAACATGCTCAAAAAATATGTCATATACAAAATCGACTAGTAATTCGTAATTACTTGTACCAAAACGGTTTATCAAATTATAAATTACAACGTCTTGTATTTATAATAAATTATTCATTCAATTGTTTCGTAAACAATAATTTTTATCCAAGCAATAAAACAATTCAATTACTTAGACCGTATCTAATATAATCGAATTACAATAAGACACGTTAATTTTACTCACAAAATCATCCGTCAATTTTAAGCAATTTAATTAACTCGTATCGGCATACGATTAATTAAATAATCAATTAAGAGTATTTCCCTATAGGTATGACCTAAGGGGATCATCTGATCACCACCGTCGCACGACAGTAATGTCAAACTCTAGTCAGCCAATCATTACCGATATGTGTGGAGCAGTTGACTGTAAAATATTACATCCCACATGTATTCTTAAAATGAGATTTAAACATGTGATCATTATGATCAACAGTTGTGATCGCATTATTGTCGGATGACACATATTCCAACAATCTCCCACTTGTCCTCGACAAGTGTGCGTCACCAATTCTCTTGTCCTATTACTATCTCCCACTCAATGCAAGGTGTCTTTAAGGCCGTACTTGCAAGTGATCATATCTAGAGTGGTTTCCTCGATCTGGAGAATAACTGATTGACCGGAATTATCTACCATAGATACCTTCTGACCGTGGCCACGCATTTCCAGTTCATTACTCCTCGAGTGGCCCTGGGATATTGTTATAACCCTAACAAGGGGTGGACAATTCCTATCGCACTTATTCCCTTCGACTAGCCACAACCATCATAACCCAAAATATGCCCATTTGACCCCATTTACGAAGGTCGTAGTAACACAAATCAAAGTTAATCTGAAACTGTGCCACCTTAGGCGAACAGTCTTTAGTCAAAGAATCGACTCATTAGAATACTATAGTAGCTCTCGCCACGACCAGGCTATATAAATTTGCCAGAACTCTATAAGCGGTCATAAGGCCTGACAAAGTGTTCCTAACAGTCTGCCTATGTGATCGACTAGTCATCTCACATGACTCTATGGCACTTGAACTTGCCATCAATCACATCACACTCTAGTCACTTCGAGACGTCACCTCATACAAGTGACTATGGGCAAATACCATGTTAATCCGAGTTCACTTTAACGGGGTTCAATATTGTCTCTACAACCCGTTTGGATGTAACAAAGTATAAAAGGAGTTTTTTTTTTAGATTTAAAAACTCGAACGACAAATGTGATTATCATATGAGTAGTGAATACTTGATTACTACTTCATATTCTATAATCCAATTTCATGTTATATGTAGTTGTTCATCTCAATGCAATTGAAATGACATATGACATGACTCATCATGTTAAGCCCATGAGAAGGCTTTGGTTAGTAGGTTTTATCAACTTCTTGTACCTTACTCAACCTTACTACATTCTCGTTTTCCTTTGTAATGTATACATTTGCATTACAAAACTTTCTGAGTACGTGTCTAGATCTAATCTAGACATAAGCTCTCTAGCCTTAGAATAGCTCCCACTGTTTTCACAGTGTGCGGGACTCATCCTTCTTGCACATCTCATGATTGCAAGTGTACTCAATTTCCGTTGTAAATATCTCTCATTGTTCTTTATTGCCTAGAACGATTCTAGCAAATCTATTTCTTAAATAACATAGCCATAATGGTTCCTTAACCATCCTAATGTGTTTTGATTATGGTTTTGTCGGAAACCATGCGCAATCTCAATTGTCAATCATTTGTGTAACACCCTTACACAAAATTTCATCAAAAACACTTTGTTTTACATCCTCAATGCTTCTGCAAGCACTTAAGGGTAATCTTTATGGCTTATTTGGTAACTATTACTTAAATTCGATTTGAAACAATTCATCATACTCAAAGTATATGAAGTGTTATACTTCATTTCCTATTTAATTGATTCGGCAGCGGAAGCAAATGGAATCAATCAAATATGTTCAATTCGATTGAACTAGTCATAAATCTTATCAACATAAGACTCATTATTTGATGCTAATATCATGTGGATTTATCTCCATAAATTCGGATATTAAAGATGTATTATAATACTCCATAAGTGATAAATCATTCCAAATGATCAATATGTAATCCACATATAAGACTAATTAAAATTTCCGTAACTCCCACTAAACTCCATGTATAAACACAACTTCTCGACTTATCGAGAAAAGTTTTATAACATGATTAAAACATTGATTCCAACTCATTGATGTCCTACTTAAGACCCTCTCTTAAGTTTCACATTATCTTAGGATTGCAAGAATCTACAAAACTCAAGACATGTATTGAATACATTCTTTCTAATTGAAGAAGTGGGTTTTAGATTCACTCGCTATATATATCTCATAATGAAACACAATCCCTAAGAAGATCCAAATAGACTTAAGCATTTCAACTAGTGCAAAACCCTTTGCTAACAATCAAGCTTTGATATCTAACAATTCACTTGGAATTTATTTCGGATTTTCATGGCTCTAATCCTTTTATTGAGTTGTGACTTAAATACTCTCATGTAAGTCATGTGTTCATTACTTTCCAGAAGTAATCAACTTAAATCAAACAATTTCTTTGTAAGCTATAAGCTCTTTACTTTCTTAAAAGTAGCATGAATTCATCATCTTCAACAAGTGATGAATTTAACCTCCTAGGTTTTGAAGAAACAACGGCTTACACAAAACGTCTCATGTAGCCAAGAAAGACCAGTTTCTTACGACATAACATTCTTTGTGGCTATTGAATAATTTCTCCCACTCTGTCTTCTAGAAATAAACTTGTATTTTAGAAGGACAGCTTCACGAGCCACAAACCCGTTGTACTCGTGATTATAATAAGGAAAAATGAGTATTTGTTTCTTTTGAAAACTTACAAACATGGTACCCTACCATTTCATATCTCATATGATTCGTCTTAGATTTAGTGGAAAAATAATTTAGACAAAATGATAAAATCCCCAAAAGGATCAAGTAACTCAAAGTAACTTGATTAAAGTACAAACCATATCGAATAGCGTTTGATTTCTTATTCAACCACACATTATCCCATAATGTGTGTTAAGAGAGATTAATTTGTGATACCATATCACATTTCCTTTGGCTTATATCAAAGTCTTCACTTTGATAATCACATCACGACTAAATCGTGATTCTTTGAACTTCTTCAAAGATTTCTCTATTTACCTTATTAAGTGAACACATTAGCGTCAACTTAAATCGTTGGTAAAAGAAAATGATCAACCTATTTTGGATCAATGATTTACAACCTCGATCTCCTTTTCAACCAAAAGGCACGAGACATCTTGCTTTGAATACAAGATACGCATATACCATAAGATTAACAATCTAATGGTTCCAAGAGTACTCGATAACTCTTTGCGTTCATCATTCCAGAATTTAAGGTTTAATCTTTGGTTACCAATTTGAGTCTTGCATCATCTACATGATGTATCATTCTAGTTTGGTTTAGAATATATTCACCTTGATAATGGGCTAGCCATACATCAAATCGTGGTGTATAGGGTCACAAAAGTTAAACCTCTTTTGTATCTTAACAAATTTATATTCTTATTTAGAGTTTACGCACTTAATAGTCATAATTAAGTACAACTAAAAACCCTAAACTAGACTGATTACACAATGACTCTATCTCTCGAAATTATTTGATGCTAGTCGTCATATTATAATCATCTTATGTATCGAATACAATGATGAAAACCTCCACTTGTTTCTAATATTGACGAAGTAGTACTAGCAAAATTTATGTTAATCAAATAAACAATTAAAGAAGAAGGTCCCATTAGATGTCCCACAACTAACTTGTTGATTCTTCAATAATTTGGGGTAGTTTCCTTTCTAGCGTCCAACAATTAAGACAATGGAAACTTTATCGGTCGGGATTGATAGGGTTAGTATCGTTATTCTCAATAACTTTACCTTTAACATTACCTTGTATCAATTCCATTCTAATTTTACTTCTTTGAACTTCGTCCTTTTCTTAACGGTTTAAGAGAATGCTCCCACTCATTTCAATGACTCTTTGCTTAGAGAAGCAAAATTGAATTTCATGAAGACTACTCTTCATTCGTTTGTTTAGTCTTAAAACTTTCATTGAAGTGGTTGCGGTATTTTGGTCAATTTTGATTTCCTACAAATCTAGTTAGCAAAATGATTTAACGTTTCAAAGTACTTAACTCAATTAAGCATATGATAAACAATTCATTGTAAATAGATATGTTAGTCAAGAATCAAAAACCCGTTTGCTCATGAATAACTTTTATCTATATTCTTCACAAGAGATCCTTACAATGGATAATACGAGGTTTTTGGAAGAAAAATTCAAATTTCGTCTTTAGTTACGATGTTTTAATGGAGATTTGAACTAAAATCGAAATGATATCGTATATAATTTGAGGTAAAGAAATAGAACAATATGATAACGGAATAGTGGAAAACTTAACATTTATCGTTTTATTAATACTTGTAAATAACAAGTAAAGCATTTACATAGTGACCTCTACCCAACTATGATAAATGATTCCAAGATACAAATTCATATTAACTTGGGGCACGGTGTGCCGAAATACCCTTTATTAACATAACTCGGTGGATTAACTCTTTAATCGATTCTACTTTAGAACTCTTGGTCGATAAAATTACATTAATATTTATCTCTAGCCCGACACACATCCGAAAATTGTCGTGAATACTTTCGTTGAGTTCAATCCAAATTTCGAATAAATGTCTCCATGATCCAAATTCATATTAACTTAGGGCACGGTGTGCCGAAATACTCTTTATTAACATAAATTCGGTGGATAGACATTTATCACCCACTTCCCCTACGTAGCAAGGTTTGTACCCCGGTAAGGCCGAGTGCACTCTCTCACGAAATAGGTTTTCATGGTTTCTAATTTTTGGTAAGGCTAAGTCTCAATTATTATTTAAGCGAGAGGTCATGTCAATTTATTATCTATCACGTTTTAAGTGAACTAAAGCGGTGAACTACGATAATTGTAATTGACACGGTCGATTAACTCGATTTAAAAATGCATGTTTAATTATGGCGATTTAGCGATGCATGCAACATATAAATAAAATTCAAAGCATAAAAATAAAATCCTAGTATGACCTTCCTAAAATAGTAAATCTAATAAATTATTACAAATTCGGAAACCAACTCCTTTGGTCCCTTGAGCTTCAGTCTTGGCACGCATATCAAGGCAACACTTTCTATGAAGGATCGCCTTCTTGAATGGCACCGTCTTCAACGTACTCCGGAATAAATAAATTACAAAATGAATTACATAATTTCCTATTATACATTTGTAATTAAAATAAAATAAATTTATTAAATTACAAACGGTGATACGAGATCACAATAATTACAACCGAATCGATATTCCCATATATTTCGGGTAATACCAATTAAAACTAAGGCCATACTAAGTAAAATTACATAATTCAAAATTACATAAAATTAAGATATGACAATCATAAATAAAATGCAGCATTATAATATGTATGAACATGCTAAATTTTATGCTAAATCGCTTTTTAAGAGCCAATATCGTATATTAATCGGTTTTTACGGATTTGCGTGATTTAACCTTTTAAAATCACAAAAATTACATAAATTCATATTTATGTACAAGTTAATTACCCTAACCATCTTAGGACTCAAAATTAGTCTCCACTAACATTTTGACAATAATTAACCTAGATTTCTTAATATTGTTCATAAATGGACCTAAAATACAAAATTATGCTATAAACTTCAAATTAAATTATAAAAATTTCAAATCAATTTGAAATTTGAAATTTAAACTCATGAACATTCTGGAAAAATACCATGACACTCATAATATTCAAAACTTAGGTTAAAAATTTCGAAAATTTATCGAGAAGAACAATGTTGCGGTTTATCGATTTTAACAATTATCACCATAAAAATATGAGAAAAATATTTTTATCAACTTTTCACTTTTAGATCTGAAATATATGATAAAATGCAACATGTGACGTTTTTCCTTAGTCATGAAGTATGTTTTAGCATTTTTACTAATTAAAGTCACTATTTATGTGATTTTTCATCAAAAATTCATAAATCATGCATAAAGACCTCATTATAGCCAAATATTTTACACACATCTTTTAAAATTGCATGTGACAACATACTAAATTTCCATGACCAGATTCAAAATATAACTCATATTAACCTATTTACCCATTTAATTACGATTTTAACTTAAAAAATCCATATTTCGAGCAAACCAACTCATTTTATCATGAAAATTTTCAGGTTATTAGTAGATAATATATGTGAAAACATATCGAAAAACCACTGAAAAATTCGAAGTTTAGCTATTTTTCGTCCAAAAATGACATTTTTATCATAAAAATCACATTTTAATGCCATTATTATATAAAATGAACAATAAAATCCATAAATAAACCAAAATGTCCTAAAACTCACTTAGGACCAGAAACTTTTAACATGCAAGGTTATTTTTAGGTTTATCTTCATAAAACCAAATTAATTAGTTTTGTATGTTAATCATATAACTCGGAAAAACTATAAACCGATTTGCATGCAACCAACCTAAGGCTCTTGATACCGCTTGTTAGAAATATTAATCTCATTAATTTACATATTCATATATGTTCAAATTTATTTAGTCATAAAACAAAACTAGATCTTATGCATGCAAACATAAATAAGATAAGAGAAGAAATCATCAATCTTACTATATGATTTCGGTTTTATGGGCACCAACAAATTCACCTATTTGTTAGTTCTTGAGCTTTCCTTAAAATGGATGAACAAAAGGTCCAAATTAGAACCTCTCCCAAATGTGAATACCCAAGGAAATCTCTTAATAACTAATATTATTTTGTACTAGAAATAATATAAGTCTTTACTATAAAATTGACAAAAAAATATTCTGTATTTCTTATTGAAAATTTCGGCCAAGAGGAGAGATTTGTGTGTATTTATCTCTCTAAGTTTTCATAAATTATGGAGAGATTAATCTTTCTTACACTAGAAAAAGTTATAGAAAAATGAATGAATAATTAGAGAACAGCCCTTGGCTCCTTGTGAGGGAAAAACCGGTTGGAGGGAGTAAGAGTGCCCAATGCATGGGCTAGTTTTTCTACCCAATAAATCATAGGCATGCAAGGCTACAAGCAAGGTCTTATCATTGTGTTTTCCACTTAAAAATAATTAACACAATTTTAAGGACCCTAACACTCCCATTTCGGTACACTTGATAAAATGGGAGGTCCATTTTATTTTTGTCATTTGTCAATTGTAACATATGTGACATGTTACTTGACATATGAAATTGTAATGTATTTTTAACATATTAAAAATCAACATACTCATAAAATATGTCATATACAAAATCGACTAGTAATTCGTAATTACTTGTACCAAAACGGTTTATCAAATTATAAATTACAACGTCTTGTATTTATAATAAATTATTCATTCAATTTCAATTTCAATTGTTTCGTAAACAATAATTTTTATCCAAGCAATAAAACAATTCAATTACTTAGACCGTATCTAATATAATCGAATTACAATAAGACACGTTAATTTTACTCACAAAATCATCCGTCAATTTTAAGCAATTTAATTAACTCAGACGGCATACGATTAATTAAATAATCAATTAAGAGTATTTCCCTATAGGTATGACCTAAGGGGATCAACTGATCACCACCGTCGCACGACAGTAATGTCAAACTCTAGTCAGCCAATCATTACCGATATGTGTGGACCAGTTGACTGTAAAATATTACATCCCACATGTATTCTTAAAATGAGATTTAAACATGTGATCATTATGATTAACAGTTGTGACCACATTATTGTCGGAGGACGCATATTCCAACAGGCATGACCTTACTCGAATAATCTGACCTGACACATGAACTTGACCTGAACCCGAATAACTTGACCTGAATTACTGATTATTATCCATAAATAACTTTATAATAGTTGACGCGGAAATGGCTCGAACCCAAAATGGCCCAACCCCACCAAATCTGAACGCTTCCAACCCAAAATTGACCCGGTTCGAACTGCTAGTATCAAACTCGACCCGATTGTCCCGTTTGTCTGATCGACACATAGGTTCATTATGCCTAGACCTGGCGAAATAGAGCCGACCCGAATGAGCCAACACGAATAACCAGACCAGACACCCGAACTCAAGACGCGAGCCTGACTTGAATCAGAATTGACGCCCAATATAACCCGACCTAAGTGTTTATTATTGTAGATTGATTATTATCCACAAATAACTTAAAAATAGTTGAACAAACCTAAAATGACCCGACTCAAACCAAACCCGGCCTAAAATCTGCAAACTCAAAATCAACCAGACTCGAACCCACATGGTTGACTCGTTTGTTAGGTTTAGTTTTGCCCCCAAAATATTATTATCCTGATTCTTCGCGAAAGAACAGTCGAGATGACATCATAACAACCGATGACATTCAGCAATGAGCATCTTTGTCAAAAAAACATTTTGCTCTCACATTTATTCAATTCAATGGCAAGAACCTTCAGTTTACCATTAACTCGAAGCAAACCCTATTATGCAAATCACTTACATACTATATTCACCTTCTCAAATTGTTCAGAAACTCGAATTATGAGCTTCGTTTTCAATAATCCCAACAAAACTACCACATTTTATGGCTTACAAAATGTTAGAGGACTCACCAGTATTTCTGTTACTTCATTACCTGTTATTTCTAATAGTCATCATAATATTCGCAAGAGTTGCAGCTTTTTTGGTGTTCCTCCTTTTTCTGTATTTCCTTTCTACAGATCTTGTTCATTTTCTCTTCGGTTTTCGGTGATTTCTCAGAATAATGATCATGCTGTTCCCACTTCTCAAGATTCTATTAAGACTTTGAGACTTTTTCTTCTATTTATTGTTTATCATATGGAATTCTTCAACTTTAGTTCAGGTTTCATTCTTCTGGAAAGTTTAATCAAACGGAGTATTCTGTTGTTGTTCTTTGTAGGGTTTGCAGAACATATCTAGATTTTTACATATACTTGGAATTGTCATTTTCTTTAGGCTTTAGGGATTAACAATCTTAGAAAATTTATACTCTTAACTCTTTATTTTGGATGCATACAAAGGGAAGGGAGTCAATTCCTTAGTGTAACATGATCCCTTGATTTCGCTTCAATTAAAACATGCTAATACAACAATACCTCTAGAAAAGATCTTGTGTAGACAGAAATTGAACAATTGTGCTCAACTCTCATAGCGAGCTGGGTTAATCAGAAATTGGTGTTCCTTCATTGTACTTATGTAAAGTACTGTTTATGGGCAGATAAGATGTGCTATTAAGGGGAGAGTCCAAGGTGTGTTCTACAGGAATTGGACAATTGAAAATGCGACCCAGCTGGGTTTAAATGGGTGGGTAAGAAATAGAAGAGACAGGTCGGTGGAAGCTCTATTTTCCGGCAACACTGAGGCTGTGGATGAGATGATGTAGCGTTGTCGCCGTGGTGCTCCCGATGCTCTGGTCACTGCCTTTCAAGCCCATCCTTGTAACGAGGATGCAGGGGTTTCTTTTGAACGAAGACCCACCGTATGAATATTTGAATGCCCTTATAATCTTACCTGATAAATCTCCAGTTATAATATGTAGGTTCCCTGAAATAATGCAATCATATAGTTCTTGTAAATGCATCTTCTGTAACTGATGTTGTTCGGTCATGTGTCTTGAATCTTACTCTAATTCTCTACCAAGAATTTACCGATTCGATAAAATGCAAAATATATTAGTATTTCTTACTACGTGGGGCTCGACTCCAACTTATCATCTCTGCTGCTGCATGAAATTCACAGGTTTTCTCGCTTTTATTGTCTTTTTTTTAGATATAACCTGTGAAAATATCAATCTGCCAATCTATGTATTCTCATGAATTGGAATTATTTAACTGCCATTTATGACGGAGAGTGACCAAATTCACGTGTTTGGCTTTCTATTTGCTGAAATATTAAAACATTTCGGTGCTCTCCTTGATCGGTCCTCTTTCTTCACAATCACACTAAAGAGCGTATTCAAATGAAACGTTGTAGGAGGAACATAAATGTGATTGTAATGCGTGATGAAGATTTTATTTGGTGGGTATGATTGGTGAGGTTTGCTGTTCTTATGATGTCCCGGCCAGTCATATTCGTATAAATTATTGATTATTGATTCCAGTTTTGTTCTCAGACTCGGCCGATGCAATTTGGTGACCTCTGCATTTCCCCATATATATAGTTAATACTCCTCGTAAACAAAGCATCTGGCAACTATTACACAGCAGTTACGATCTGGTGGGCTACTGAAGCGGTGATCAATCATGAAAGTAATTTGAAATAAAGAAGTTAGACCCTATTCTTTTGGACTTAATTTCAGTTCTAATAAGTTCAGTTCAGTTCAGCTCTATTATGTTCAGTTCAGTTCAACTCCATTCAATTCAATTCAGTTCAGATCAGTTCAGTTCAATTCAGTTCAGAGTAGTTTATTTCAACATTATTATTATTATTATTATTATTATTATTATTTTATATTATTATTGTTAACATTATTTTTATATTAATTTATTTACTATTGTTATTATTTTATTAAAATTTATTTTTAATATTTATTATATTACTATTACTATTTATTATATTATTATGATTAATGGAAATATTAGGGTATTAATATTTATTATTATTATTATTATTATTATTATTATTACTACTACTACTACTACTACTACTACTATTGATTATTATTATATTGTTATATTTTATTGATTATTTTATTAATATATTCATTTTTAATAATATTATTAATAACATATTTATTATTATTATTATATTAAATAATTATTATAATTATTAATAACATATTTATTATTATAATTATTATTATATTAATTAATTATTATTTTACATCTATTATTATTATTATTATTAATTATATTAATTATTATTATTTATAATATTTATATTATACTTATCATATTTGTTTTTTAGTTATTATTATTAATATACTGTATTATTTAATTAATTATAATATTATTAATAATATTATTTATATTACTAATATATTGTTATTATTATTATTGTTATTATTATTATATTTATTACTATATTACTATTTTATTTTTTATATTACTTATTAGATTATTATTAGATTATATTGATATTTTATTATTATTAATAATAATAATGAATAATATTATTATAACATTTATTATTATTATTGGCATTATTATTGTTATTATTATTATTATTATTATTATCAGCTTTCATTAAATGAAAAACAAAAGTTTACATGAAATTGGTGGGGAGCCGAGAAACAAGCTGGGCTCCCACACCCTTAGCAACAGCAAAGCTAAGTCTAGTAAAAATGTAAGCAGCCACCCGAGCCCCCGCATCCTGAGATACCGAGAATTTTCGGATCCGCTTGAGCAAGGCAACAACATCCGACTCCAGCTCCCCCAGTGAAGAGAAAGAGAAGGGAATGAAACCATAACCAGTTGTCGCACACAATTCCCCGTACTTAGCACACTTACGCTGAGCAGCATCACCGACAACCCGGGCGGGCACAAAATCCATCATCCCAGTCTGAGTCCAAGGAGATGACCATGTCAAGTCAACGCACACATCCCGCCCTCTGTCCCAAGAATAAAGCAACAAATCCGCAGGACGAAGAGAGCCACCATGCCCATCAACCAAACCGATATCAACCTCCTTTCCCGCAGAAATACCATATCTATAGCAGATGTCGAATAGAATGTCACGAACGAGGTTGTGCCAATGCTTAACTCCCACAGTACCAGTACAAGAAACAACGTGGTCCCCGAAAACATCATCAGCAAAAACCCGAGAGCAAGCAGGACAGGGCCTAGAGACCGTGAATACACTACGGTAAGTCCTCCCGTTCATAGTCTGACCCAAACCCGAGATAGGAACCGCACGCAACCAATCAGAGGAGTGGGCACCCTGCTGAGACTTCCACAAAGCAAGCTGGCGTGGTGTGAAAGAGAAAACAGACTCTGAAGCAACAGTAACCGTCGCGAAATATATGTATGTCAATTTCTTCATAAGTTTCGGGGCAGCAATTTCACTTGGGTTACCTAAGATAGAAGAACCTGTAGTCGCAGTAAACACACGTGCGACATCGTCAAAAGCAGGGCCAGCAACTACAATACCAGAAGGGCCGAGGAGCTTAGGCTGCAAATCAGCAAACTGCAAACGGGACGCAATAAAAGCATAGTGTAAAACATCTCCCGCCGCATAGACACCAAGACCACCAAGATGAAAAGGGAATGTAGCAAGGCGCCACTACCAATCCCCAAAACTCGGGCCAGACGCGGTGACAATACGTTCCAAGCTGGAACGAAGAGCAGCATCGAAAGGAAGATGGACCGACCCAAAAACACTGGGGGAGCAAGTACGAAGAGAGAAATAGAGCTTAGATATACCAATACAAGCTCTAAGCAGAAGCAACTCACATTGCGGGTCCTCAATTCTCGCGACCAAGTCCATTAGCTCAATGGTCTTAGTCACTCTTTTCGCCACAATCTCACTGCCAAAATCAGGACAAGTACTGATAAGTCCACCCAAAACTGTAACACCACGCAAGGGCCGAGCAATAGAAGGTGGGAAAACCCCAGGAAGCCGACTCTTAGGATCCTCAACAGGCCAAAAGACCTCCGTCTTGGAGACATTAAGATGCAGTCCAAAACGAGGGCCATCCGCCATAATCAAATCCAAAACCTTCCCCACCTCCAATGTATCCCCCACGATGGTGCCATCATCAAGGTACCACGCCTGCATAATGAGGTTAAAAGAGTCCAAGATTTTGCACACTAAGGGATGCAAAACCAAAGCGAAAAGCAAAGGGCCCAAAGGATCACCCTACTGGACACCCTGACAAGACCACAAGTAATGCTCCCCATAAAAAAGACGGGCGGGGCCGAAATAACAAAACTCCACCTTCTATTATTATATTTTTTTTCCTTTATAGAAGGATGCGCGCAGCTTTCATAGATAAACAATAAAAGTTTACATGAAATTGGTGGGGAGCCGAGAGACAATCTGGGCCCCCACACCCTTAAAAACAGCAAAGCTAAGTCTAGTAAAAATATAAGCAGCCACCCGAGCCCCCGCATCCTTAGATACCGAGAATTTCTGGATCCGCTTGAGCAAGGCAACAGCATCCGAACCCAGCTCCCCAAGCGAAGAGAAAGAGAAGGGAAGGAAACCATAACCAGCTGTCGCGCATAAATCCCCATACTTAGCACACTTACGTTGAGCAGCATCAGCGACAACCCGACCGGGCACAAAATCCGTCATCCCAGTCTGAGTCAAGGGAGAGGACCCAGTCAAATCGACACACACATCACACCTTCTGTCCCAGGAATAAAGCAGCAAATCCTTAGAACGAAGAAAGCCACCATGTCTGTCAATTAAACCGATATCAACCTCCTTACCCGTAGAAATACCAGACCTATAGCAGATGTCGAATAAGGTGTCACGAACGAGGTTGTGCCGATGCTTAACACCCACAGTACCAATACAAGAAACAACGTGGTCCCCGTAAACATCATCAGCAAAAACCCGAGAGCAAGCAGGACAAGGCCTAGATACCGTGAATAACGGAACATCCAGTCGATATCCAAGCACACTACGGTAAGTCCTCTAGTTCATAGTCTGACCCAATCCAGAGATAAGAACCGCACGCAACCAATCAGAGGAGTGGTCACCCTGCTGAGACTTCCACAATGCAAGCTGGCGCAGTGTCAAAGAGAAAACAGATTCTGAAGCAGCAGCAACCTTCGCGAAATATATGTTTGCCAATTTCTTCATAAGTTTGGGGGCAGCAATTTCACTAGGGTCACGTACGATAGCAGAACCTGTAGTCTCAGAAAACACCCGCACGGCATCGTCGAAAGTAGGACCAGCATCTACAATACCATAAGGCCGTAGGAGCTTAGCCTGCAAATCAGCAGACTGCAAACGGGACGCAAGAAAAGCATAGTGTAAAACATCTCCCGCCGCATAAACACCAAGTCCACCAAGATGAAAAGGGAATGTAACAAGGCGCCACTGCCAATCCCCAAAACCAGGCCCGGACGCGGTGACAATACGTTCCAAGCTGGAACGAAGGGCAGCATCGAAAGGAAGATGGGTCGAACCAAAAACACGGGGGGAGCAAGTACGAAGAGAGAAATAGAGCTTAGAAATACCAGTACAAGCTCTAAGCAGAAGCAACTCACATTGCGGGTCCTCAATCCTCGCGACCAAGTCCATAAGCTCAATTCGATTCGATTCGATTTCATTTCGATTGGATCGATTCAATTCGATTCGATTCGGCTCTATTAAGTTCGATTCGATTCGGCTCCATTAAGTTCTGTTCAATTCAGTTCAGTTCAATTCAGACAATTTCAGTCCAAAAGAACAGGGCCTTATTGGTTAACGACCAGGACAAAATTAGTAGATTTAGCTGGCAGCTGACAATACTGAATAGTAAGCAAACCAGAAGATGAAAGCAAACAAGAATGGAATTCTCTGAAAGATCAATGAAAGCTTTTGAATTAAACATTCCAGGAAAGTTGAATATGAATAAAAAGTATCGTCATGTTCAATGAACTAATGTTTTTTTTAAATAAATACAGAGTATTTTTATGTATGAAATTTAGCATAACTGAATAGCATGTCAAGATGGCCGAGTTGGTCTAACGCGTTAGTTTCAAGTACTAGTCAGAAAGGGCATGGGTTCAAATCCTATTCTTGACATTTCTTTATAAGAAATTTGAACAACAATAACATCAGAGCCTTATGCCCTGTTCTTTCTTGCTTATTTTCAGTTCAGTTTAGCTTCATTAAGTCCTGTTCTTTCTGGCTTATTTTCAGCTCAGCTCAGCTCAGCTCAGCTTCATTCAGTTCACTTGAGCCTGCACTAAGTTCAGCCCATTTAATTTCTACTTATCTTAAACTTATAGATTTTATTAATATTTTAATACTTATTTATTTATTATTATTATATTAAAATTGTTATATCAATATTATTAATATTTTTCATTATTGTTATTAATTAATTAATCATCACAATTATTATTATTATTATTATTATTATTATTATTATTATTATTATTATTATTATTATTATTATTATTATTATTATTATTATTATTATTATTATTATTATTATTATTATTATTATTATTATTATTATTATTATTATTATTATTATTATTATTATTATTATTATTATTATTATTATTATTATTATTATTATTATTATTATTATTATTATTATTATTATTATTATTATTATTATTATTATTATTATTATTATTATTATTATTATTATTATTATTATTATTATTATTATTATTATTATTATTATTATTATTATTATTATTATTATTATTATTATTACTACTACTACTACTACTACTACTACAATCAATAATATCGATATTAATATAAATAATACAATTACTAATACTATTATTAATATGAATATGAATATTAATTCATTAAAATATTATAAATAACATTGCTACTATTAATTTTAAAACTAATATTATTATTAAAAATATTACTATTATTACTTTTATTATAAATACGTTTTTTTTTTCAAATACGGACTTTATTTTTTCGCATACATTTTTTCTTAAACATTTCATTTAGTACCCTTTTTTACCTAAAACCCAACCAAATGAACTCTTAAATTATCATTTTTCCTAAAACTTATCCTAATTGCTCAAATGACTTAATAGATTAAGTCCAATTTAACAATTAATTAAGTATTTTACTTTTTTTATCAATTATTTATATTATTTGTTGATTTTTAATTAATCATTCAAAATTTATTTGTTTGTTAAAGATAAAATTAGGATTTGCTAACTTTTATTTATTTAATTAACTAAATTAGGATTGATGGTGGTTCTTGGTGGCTACCGAATCACTCAAATTAGTATGATACTTACACGAGCTAGGCTTTGAGCAACAATTTGGCAAATTGGTGCTCCATTATTACATCTAATTAGGATATAAGGTGGTTTGTGGTGGCTACCTAAACACTCAAATTAGTATAATTATTATTAGTAATCTTCTTCTTCTTCTTCTTCTTCTTCTTCTTCTTCTTCTTCTTCTTCTTCTTCTTCTTCTTCTAATAATAATAATAATAATAATAATAATAATAATAATAATAATAATAATAATAATAATAATAATAATAATAATAATAATAATAATAATAATAATAATAATAGTAATAATAATAGTAATAGTAATAGTAATAGTAATAGTAATAGTAATAGTTGTAATATAATAATAGTAATAATAATGTAATAGTAATAATAATAATAATAATAATAATAATAATAATAATAATAATAATAATAATAATAATAATAATAATAATATTATTATTATTATTATTATTATTATTATTATTATTTTATTTTATTTTTATTTTTTTTATTTTTTTTATAGAAGGATGCGCGCAGCTTTCATAAAAAGAAAAATAAAAGTTTACAAGAAATTGGTGGGGAGCCGAGAGACAATCTGGGCACCCACACCCTTAGCAACAACAAAGCTAAGTCTAGTAAAAATATAAGCAGCCACCCGAGCCCCCGCATCCTGAGATACCGAGAATTTCTGGATTCGCTTAAGTAAGGCAATAACATCCGAACCCAGCTCCCCAAGTGAAGAGAAAGAGATGGGAAGGAAACCATAACCAGCTGTCGCGCATAAATCCCCATACTTAGCACACTTACACTGAGCAGCATCAGCGACAACCCGGCCGAGCACAAAATCCATCATCCCAGTTTGAGTCAAAGGAGAAGACCCTGTCAAATTGACGCACACATCACGCCCTCTGTCCCAGGAATAAAGCAGCAAATCCGCAGGATGAAGAGAGCCACCATGTCCGTCAACCAAACCGATATCAACCTCTTTACCCGTAGAAATACCAGACCTATAGCAGATGTCGAATAAGGTGTCGCGAACCAGGTTGTGCCGATGCTTAACACCCACAGTACCAATACAAGAAACAGCGTGGTCCCCGTAAACATCATCAGCAAAAACCCGAGAGCAAACAGGACAAGGCCTAGATACCGTGAATAACGGAACACCCAGTCGATACCCAAGCACACTACGGTAAGTCCTCCCGTTCATAGTCTGACCCAACCCAGAGATAGGAACTGCACGCAACCAATCAGAGGAGTGGCCACCTTGCTGAGACTTCCACAAAGCAAGCTGACGCGGTGTCAAAGAGAAAACAGACTCTGAAGCAGCAGCAACCTTCGCGAAATATATGTCTGCCAATTTGTTCATAAGTTTGGGGGCAGCACTTTCACTAGGGTTACGTAAACTAGCAGAACCTGTAGTCTCAGAAAACACCCGTACGGCATCGTCGAAAGTTGGGCCAACATCTACAATACCAGAAGGTCGTAGGAGCTTAGCCTGCAAATCAGCAGACTGCAAACGGGATGCAAGAAAAGCATAGTGTAAAACATCTCCCGCCGCATAAACACCAAGACCACCAAGATGAAAAGGGAATGTAGCAAGGCGCCACTGCCAATCCCCAAAACCAGGGCCAGACGCAGTGACAATAAGTTCCAAGCTGGAATGAAGAGCAGCATCGAAAGGAAGATGGATGATACCTGTCGAAGTGAGTACCAAAAATAATATTTATAAATTCCAAACTACAACTAGCAAGCGGTAGTAAGGGTCGATCCGCAGGGAGGTAGGGAATTTATAGTTGATTTCAATTCTAGTCTTAACGGTAACAGTGAAGGGGTTTGATGAGAATTATAACTAAATCTAATGACATAAACTAAATAAACGAATAATAGTAGCAAAAGAGGTAAACAATGATAAAAGAAAAGATAAGACGGTCGGTTCACTATAGCTGCGATGGCACAAAATCCTAGGTAACTTCGAAATACGGTCGCGAAGGATGGGGAAAACAAGTCCTCTCGGTCCATGTTAAATAGTAGCTACCTCTCGGCCTATGCTACTAATCCCTAAGTCTCATTAATACTAACTCTCGTTCTTGATTAATTATTCCTAATGCAAACTAAATCACGTTATCTCTCGATCTTAGCAATTTAGTCGTTTTAATTCGTTAATTATTGTCCATTCCTATCTCTCGATCTACGGGATGGTCAAGTTTAAGCATCTATCAAGTCTCCTCTCGGTCTCATTGAAAGATAAAGCACTTATAGAAACAAACAAAGCAAAACCAGACGCGAAGTCAGTCGATCGACTAGCTACCCCAGTCGATCGACCAACCGGCTCAGTCGACCGACTAGATAAGCCAGTCGATCGACCAAGCCCTAATGCGAGGTCACCTATTCTAATGCCATCTACGCCATAGAGCCCCTACATCTTAGCGGGGCTGATTTAGCTAGACATAACAACGATAATAACAACAATGAAATTCGTGATTAAAGCATAAGAATTCATAATTGAAACACAAGAATAATTAAAGTGCATAAAACTAAATCTAGGGTTCCGGGATTCTAACTACACAATTATAATACTAACAATGAAATAAAGCAATACCGAAAATAAAGAGCAAGAAAATACCGAATTGAATAGAAAGAGAGCAAATCCGAGAGCCAAACAAGAACTTTATTGAATAAACTAAAAATAATGAATGTGAATTATGCTAAACTCGAGACCTAATGTCTCTCCTCTAAAACTGATGACTATTCTGAAAACATAGGTTAGTTATATAGGAATATCACGCACTCTTATTCCTAAACCTAAGAATACATTGGGCTTTCTAATTCTCGACCTTTTAATTTGCGCATCAGCTCGCGTGGTGGTCGATCGACCACTGAGGCCAGTCGATCGACCAAAGGTGCTGTACAGAATTGCATTCTGACGGATTCTACAGCGCGCACCGATCTTAAAACTGCTGTCATTTCTTCGTTACTTGGTCAAATCAGGCGTTCTACGTGGCCTTGGAAAGCTAAGAGGATAAGCTTTCACATCCAATTGGAATCACTCGATTATCAGCTCTAGAACTCGAGATATAGCCATTTTAAGCAGCCTGCAATGTCGAGAAGCACTTCTTCGCTTGTTAAACTCGTACGCACCCATGCTTTTGCTATCTTTAGGCCTTGAAACGCGCACCAAGTTCGCTTCCCGAGTCTTTACTCCATGTCAAATGCAATGCAAGGTACTCGGGGACGGATTTAGCTCAATTTCCGCTGGATTCTTCACATTTCTGCAATAATGTACAAAAACACGAAAGTAGACGGAAATAGGGAGAATAGTAGCATAAACTACATAAATGAGCTCTGAAATGCGTGTAAAGTGAGGTGTAAAACATCATATAAATGACACGCATCAAACTTCCCCAAACCAAACCCTTGCTTGTCCCCAAGCAAGAACTAGACTCGATCCTAAAACCTAATGGAACGAGTTCAATCTCAGAGCGAATTGCAAACTGTCAAGCCTAAACCAATTTAATGCAATAACCAACAATCAATTAGCAATGTGAATCATGCAAACGAGTTATGAAGCCGATAAAAATTCGCCGAACCGTCAACTGTAGAGACTTATCAATTTGGACTCTCACGGGTCGCTCATATCACTCATAAGCACAGGTGAGTATATGTAAAGATAGAAAGAAGTAATTTTGTAGTGACTCTCACCTAACTACGACCAATAAGAACATGCCTGCAATCTAATATGAAAATAATCTCTAGAACCGTACATATGCATTCCAACCAAACAAATGACCATGACACATGCCGAGGTAAATATGGATATGTGAGGTAATGGGTAAGAAGAGCAAAACAATTATGGAAATGTGGAGGTATAGGCGGCCACGCTAGTACCCAAATAAAACCATATGACAACATCCACTTCCTTACTCAAAATCAACAACAAAACCCGGTGCTAATTAGAAGCACAAATCTCACAATCTCCATAAAAATCAATCAACTCCCCATAAGATATAAATGCAACGTGGGAGCAAAAATCGCCATTTAATAAGGACTTTGAAGCATGCGAATTGATTTTTCTTTCTTTTCTCGGATCTCAGTCGATCGACCAATGAGTCCAATCGATCGACCGTTTCAAACAGTACATCACTCTTTTTTTCTTTTTCGAATCATTTTTTTTCTTTGTATTTTCTTTCCCTTTTCTTTTCAACTTCCTCAATTCTTTTTCCTCCTTCATTCTTTTTCCAACATCATCTCAATGAGAGCATATAACCAAACTGCAATAAACATATTCCCAAAAACTAAGACTACTAGCTTGACAAAGGCAGGCTAAATATAGGATGTAGTTAAGGGACAAAAGGCTAAATTTGGCTATGAGGGGCTCATGAGTAAAATGAATAAAGGGAAACCTCTACCACATGTGTCAACAAACCACAAACCGAATGCATACAGGTATTAAGCAGATTAAGTTCATATTTATGCATATTGATGTAACATGTCTTATAAGGAGTAACTACTCACATCCTAGATGAACTGGTCAAAGATGACACCAGTTATACGGTTCTAATCCTTAGAAAATATAAGTAGTTTGCCAAAAATCTAAGTCAAGTCTCAAGTTCAGCAAGAATTTTAACGAAAACTAGTAGATATGCATATATGATTCTACTAATAACATGTTAATTAGCAAGGCTTAGGCAAAAACAGATACAAATGCAATGTCATCATTGAAATACTACCGTCCCGACTCGACCTATATGCTAAAATAAACGTGCATTTTTTTGAATTTTTTTGAAATTTTTTCAATTTTTTTTTTGGATTTTGGTATATAACAATGCAAGACAAAATTGTAAACGTGAATGCAAGCAAATGAAAAGCAACGCAAAACCCTTCCCCAAACCAAATCACACAATGTCCCCATTGTGCAAAATCATGTGATGAAATAAACAAAGGAAATGGGAATTTGCGTAAAATGAATAAATAAAAATGACATAAAGTAAGGACTCAGAAACTCACAATACTTTAAGCGCAGCAAAAGGAAACCTCCCCAAACCAGCGTGAACTAGGAGGTTTCAGTAGCCAGCAGTGCTACCATAAGTACCTGAAAAGAGACAAAAGTACCGCGCATAAAATCGAGAAAACAATAATGAAGCGGTAATTATGTGCAAAAATATGAAAAACAGAGAAAATCAGAAATTAAGCGGAGAATAAAGTGAAGGGAATACTCCCTTGACTCCGCAAATTGACCAAACACAGCAGGGGAATGATCGAAAACAGGTACAGCAGCTCTGGGTGGTCGATCGACCACATCACTCAGTCGATCGACCAAGGTGAACAGGAACAGGAGCTTCTGGAATTCGCAGCCCAGTCGATCGACCATAGGATTCAGTCGATCGACTGGAAAACCTGCTGTAACTTTCTGATTTCGTCTAATTAACTCAATAAGTTGAGCTAACATGGTCTATAAACCTGCAAATACACATAATAACGCGCCCAAAATTTGCGCTAAACCCAAAATTATAGTCTAAAGTCTTTAAAATCCAAGCACACGACTAAGAGTTTTTATTTCTAAACAACTATGAAGTTTTATTCAAAACAAAAACAAAACACATCCGGGTTGCCTCCCGGCTAGCGCTGGTTTCAGACCGGTCCCACTCGACCTCTTTTTCTTCAGCCAGCTTACTCTAATGGAGCCCAATCAAAACAACTCAAGGCTCTCAGCAACCTATCATACATCTGCGCATGTGCTACACAAAACTGTAAATAGCACCATAATATAGTAAAAACATAGGAAATTAAAATGTAAAAACATTTAAGCCTAACAAATTTCCTATGGCTGCTCCTAAAATCATCCACAAAATAATTCTGCCCTCCAGCTAAGGGCGGAATATAAAAGCTCAAATTATCCGCAGGTGGAAAATTAGAGAGCTCAGGAGCAATTGACTCAAAAATAACGCGAGTAGAATTAAGATGCTCAGACGGGTATGAACTGTGAGGTGGAGAAGTCTGGTCATCTAAAGGAGAAGGTGGATAATCATCCCAAATGCAAGGGGTGGTAAAGTCAAATGGGTCAATCGGGTCCTCTATAATAGGTTCATCTATAATATCGTCATACACATCCCAATTAACCTCAAGACTATCAAAATTTTCCTCCTCACTCTCCTTATCGCTAGACTCATCAAGTTGGAGGTTCTCAAAGAGATCCTCCAAATCGACCTCACTATCAGTGCAAGAATCATAAAGGGGTTCTAAACTATCCTCATAAAAAGGACTGTCAACCACGCTAATGGTCTCCTCTATGTCTCCGTCAGCATTTCCTAGATCGGTTTCTAAGGTCTCTCCCACCCCCTCATCTGAGTCATCATGAAGAGAAAAAGTAGGTTTAAGAGATTCAGTAGCAAACCAATTAAAGAATTCTAATACCTCAATTACGGGGATTCCTTCGAAATCCCACTTACCTATAGACTCGAGGTATGCTCGCGTAGGGTCATTCATATGCCGAACAATAGTGCAGCATATTTGGAGATCAGAAAAGGCATCTCGTCTGGGCTCAATAAACTCCCAAAGTCTGGCTAAATAAGCACCAAAGATTTCATCCTCTTCCTGTGGAAAACTTAGAACATGAAACATGAGAACGGTCTCAAGGAACCGAAGTTCCCTGAGACTAAAGAAAGAAAGACTAAAATTAAAAACAACTAAACCTAGCGCTGCCTCCCCGGCAACGGCGCCAAAATTTGATACCTGTCGAAGTGAGTACCAAAAATAATATTTATAAATTCCAAACTACAACTAGCAAGGGGTAGTAAGGGTCGATCCGCAGAGAGGTAGGGAATTTATAGTTGATTTCAATTCTAGTCTTAACGGTAACAGTGAAGGGGTTTTGATGAGAATTATAACTAAATCTAATGACATAAACTAAATAAACGAATAATAGTAGCAAAAGAGGTAAACAATGATAAAAGAAAAGCTAAGACGGTCGGTTCACTATAGCTGCGATGGCACAAAATCCTAGGTAACTTCGAAATACGGTCGCGAAGGATGGGAAAAACAAGTCCTCTCGGTCCATGTTAAATTGTAGCTACCTCTCGGCCTATGCTACTAATCCCTAAGTCTCATTAATACTAACTCTCGTTCTTGATTAATGATTCCTAATGCAAACTAAATCACGTTATTTCTCGATCTTAGCAATTTAGTCGTTTTA